>NW_015555730.1:577522-608662 GCF_001515605.1 Sinocyclocheilus anshuiensis
AATTCAAAACTGCAAAGTGCAAAGTGTTAGCAGTTTGAAAATTCAAGAATAATAGCAAAGTTAATAAGATTTTTTTCTAAATGACTTAAAATGACCTTTCTTATATCGCTCTGCATAACCTGAACAAAAAAATATATATTTTTGCTAAGAACGAACCGAAATGAAAACATTTAGCTTTTAATCTGTGTATTTAACAGCCTGGGAGACCTTCCCAGGGCAGAACCTTGCCTCACCGACTAAAATCAGGGCGCCCACTACGGAGACGGCACCATTGGTGAGGGGGCACAGTGACCGAGGTGGCCGGGCCCCCTCAGGCCCCCTTTTTACTGCAATAATTCCCCACATTGTCTTTTGAAGAACGCATATTGCTGCATAATATTTTGAAGTCGCGCATTGGCCAGTGTGGTCCAACCTAGCTATCGGTATCGGCAAAATCCACTATCGGTCGACCTCTAGTATTTAACAGCCTGGGAGACTTTCCCAGGGCAGTACCCTGCCTCACCGACTAAAATCAGGGCGCCCACTACGGAGACGGCACCATGAGGTGAGGGGGCACAGTGCAGGCCGGTTTTGCGCATTAGTTCTGCCCACTACCGGAGAACCCGGCAGTTCTTAAAAGTTCTAGTCGTGTCCTCTTTTGGAAGGACAAACAAAGTAGTTTCGCTTTCACAACGAAACACACAGTGTTATTTTGTTTTCGAATTTGTCGTTGTGTTTTCTGAATTGTTGTTGTGCTTTCTGAATTGTTATTTTGTTTTTTAGACTTGCATTTGCATTTGTAATTTGTTATTTTGTTTTCAGAATTGTGATTTGCTTTGCACTTCTCGGCCACCGTAGAATAAGCATGTTGTTTGAATTTTTACATAAATATTGTTACACTGAATGACAATGTAACATTATTTCAACCAAATTTTGACATTTTATTCTCCAAAAACGTATTTGAAACCTTAAAAGTAGACACTTTACTTACATTTAACGTGCTTTCTATGGACATAAAATCACTTTTGTACATTTCTTTTGATGCGGATATCTTAACGTCTTTGACCCATGTAAGCCTATCACGCTCTCTCTGCTCTCACCAAAGCGACGGCGAGTCGTGCGCCGTTACACTAGAGTTCACGGTACGTCAAATACAGGTGCACTGCACATCCATTGAGATGAACTGGAAAAAAGCAGATTGCTTGACGGAGAGTGAAACTCTGAAGCGCTCAGTCAGTGTGTTCGGCGAGTGAAAATATATCTGTGCTAAACTTATACTTAGCCTCCAACTCACACACTGGCGAGTAAAATCTGAGAATTTATTAGCCATTGGCTAATATTAATTTAATCATTTAGTCGCCCAGAGTGAAGAGTTAGTCGCATATGCGAGTGATTTACTCGCAATGTAGAGGGTTGATAAGTCAAAGATCTGTTGACTGAAAGGTTCTTTCAGTCTTTTTATTATTTTTTGTAACTTATTTCAAAAAGTGAAACTTTCATATATTCTAGATTCATTACATGTAAAGTAAAACATTTCAAAAGTTTTTTTTTTTTTTGATAAGAGCTTACAGCTCATGAAAGTCAAAAAACCAGTACCTCAAAATATTAGAATATTTACAATTGAGTTTCATTAAATGACCATCATTACAGTATAAATTCCAGATATATCTTGTTCTTTGAAACCACAATAACGGGGAAGACTGCTGACTTGGCAATGGTCCAGAAGACAATAATTGACACCCTCCACAAAGAGGGTAAGTCACAGAAGGTCATTACTGAAAGGGGTGGCTGTTCACAGAGTGCTGTATCAAAGAATATGAAATGCAAAGTTGACAGGAAGGAAGAAATTGGGTAGGAAAAGGTGCAAAAGCAACAGAGATGACCGCAAGCTTGAGAATACTGTCAAGCAAAGCCGATTCAAACACTTGGAAGAGCTTCACAAGGAGTGGACTGAAGCTGGAGTCAGTGCATCAAGAGTCACCACGCTCAGATGTCTTCAGGAAAAGGGCTACCAAGCCACTTCTGAAACAGAAACAATGTCAGAAGCATCTTACCTGGGCTAAGGAGAAAAAGTACTGGACTGTTGCTCAGAGGTCCAAAGTCCTCTTTTCAGATAAAAGTAAATTTTGCATTTCATTTGGAAATCAAGGTCTGGAGTCTGGCGGAAGACTGTAGAGGCACAGAATCCAAGCTGCTTGAAGTCCAGTGTGAAGTTTCCGAAGTCAGTGATGATTTGGGCTGCCGTGACGTCTGCTGGTGTTGGCCCATTGTGTTTTATCAAGTCCAAAGTCAATGCAGCCGTCTACCAGGAGATTTTGGCGCACTTTATGCTTTCATCGGCTGACAAGCTTTATGGAGATGCTGATTTCCTTTTCCAGCAGGACTTAGCACCTGCCCAGTGCCAAAACTACTTCCAAGTGGTTTGCTGACCATAATATTACTGCGCTTGATTGACCAGCCAACATGCCTGACCTGAACCCCACATGGACTCTATGGGATATTTTCCAGAGAAAGATGAGAAACAGTCGATCCAACAATACAGACGAGCTGAAGGCTCAATAGTGCCTCAGCAGAGCCACAGGCTGATCGCTTTTATGCCACACTCACTGATGCTGTCATTTGTGCTAAAGGAGCCCCGACCAAGTATTGAGTGCATAAATTAACATACTTTGAAGAACTTGAACTTTTCTGTTTTGCAAATCCATTTTTTGATTGATCTTAGGAAATATTCTAATATTTTGATTGGATTTGACTGGATTTCTGACTTTCATGAGCTGTAAGCTCTATTCATCAAAATTAAAACAAACAACAACAAAAAAACTTTTAAATGTTTTACTTTACATGTAATGAATCTAGAATATATGAAAGTTTCACTTTTTGAAAAGTTACAAAAACACACACATACACATGTCACATATCTCTGTGTGTGTGTGTAATTTATTCCTGTGACCAAAGCTGAATTTTAAGCATCACTGCACCAGTCTTCAGTGCCACATGTTCCTTTAGAAATCCCTTCTAATATGCTGATTTGCTGCTCAATAAACATTTATATTATTATCAATGTTGAAAACAGTTGTGCTGCTTCATATTTTTGTGAAACCAGGATACAATTTTCCAAGATTCTTTGAATAGAAAGTTCAAAATAACAACTTTATTTGAAATGTATTTTTTGTAAACCCCTTCACTGTTATTTTTGATAAATTTAATGCATCCTTGCTAACCAAAAGTATTAATTTATTGAAAAAATTCAATCTTACTCCCCTCAAAGTTAAAGTGTATACTATTTTTTTTAAATCTTCTGCATACACATCTTCAGCATTTACAAATTGACAACACTTTTTTTTTTGTTTATGTTTAGGTATACATACACATACATAAAAGATTTATAAACATCTATGTCAGATATAAATATATATAGGACAGGTCAGCTCAGCTCAACTAGGAGTTGGTGAATGTGTTTGCATGAAAGTGTACAGTCAGTACAGAATTAACCTATCAAACAAAACACAATAACTTAGCAGGAGGCTCTCAATGGCAGAGGCTGAAGTAATGTAAATTTAAAACACTGAACAGCAGTGACTGAAGGACGGGTGGCCAATGAAGTTGAGGATCCCACATTGCTTTCAGGCTCTAACATTACTTCTCTAGTATTTCGCTATATAAACAAAGTCTTGCTCCTATGACACCGAAAAGTACAGCCCAGGTAACTTAACGTTAGGAGGCTCGATGGGGTTTGAGACACATCCAGCGTTTCTCTTCAAAACTGTGGCTAGTTCACCGAAGATGTCCAAGATACCACACACATTAATTGTGTTCATCTTTGGAAACATGCATTTCACTGCTGACGTACATACTATAAGTGAACACAACTTAAGCCGTTTTCCAGTGGTAGCTTTGTTAATGTACTCGTTTAGCACAGTTTGACCAGTTAGCCAACGTGTGTTATTTAGCTCACGGCTCACTGACCTTACCATTACACACTAAACCGTTCATCATAGCGCTCAAATGCACAGTGTACGGCACACAGATGGGAAATAAACTCTTACCATGTCACCAAGTGCTACTTCCGAGGAAACTTTATGTTTCCTTGAACTGAAATTCCCTCGGTGAGGTGCTGTGTGTTGTTAAGGACAACTATTTGGCAGGAAGTCGCTACAATTCGCAACGCGCATGCGCAGAAACTAGACGTTCCTTCAAATCAGTTTACCCCTTGCAAAAAAAAATTAACATGGTATTTTTTTCCCGCTAAACGTATTGCAGACATAAGAGATGACTACTGAGGCAATCATCAATATATCATACTATGATAAACTGACTTTAGTAACCCCCACTTACCGACCGTTTGTGGTCAGTAAGATTTTTTTTCCTTAAAAAAAAAACGAACAATTTCATTCAGAAAGAACGATTAAATTAATTAAATGTGACGCTGCATTTCGCACTAACTGTAAACATGAATGCAATTTGTTTGCCCCAATTATAGCTATTACAATAATCCAGTCTATACGAAACCAAGCACGAATAACACTTTCTATATCTTAAAAAAAGAAAGAAAAAACCCCCATAAATAATCATAATAACAGTATTTTAGTAATAGCCCTTAGTTTCCTCCTGAATATTTAAATTAGTGGATAGAGGACTAAGATGGTTAATTAATTGTTGGGCGAAATACCACCACTTCAGATTTTGAATCATTAAAGTGAAGGATATTAAGAGCCATCCATCTCGTAATGTCATCCAAACAACCTAGCAGAGACATTAGTTTGGAGTTATTTTTACACTTTAAAGGTTGATACAGCTGTCATCCACACAGCAATAATATGCAACATTGACAAATTAATCCCAATGGAAGCATATATAAAGAAAACAGGGCCAAAAATAGAGCCCTGAGGAACCCCAAAGGAGATGGGGCAGAGAAGATAACGCTCCTTTAAATAAGAAAGAATCACTTTAATGCAAGCTTCTCCCACTGACTTAAGTGGGCAAGAAGAATCTCATGGTCCACCATGTCAAAAAACTGAGATCAAACAGCACTAAAATAGCACAGTTCCCTTAATCTACCAACATCAACAAATCATTAGCCACTTTGAAACGATCAGTTTCTGTGCTGTGTTTTGATCTAAAACCTGATTAAAATTTGTCAAAAATCTTACTTTAAATTTAGAAAGCTCATTATAAACAAACTTCTCCAGTATTTTAGCTATAGGAATTTTGCCAATTTTGAGATCTAGTTATAAAACCAGAGCTTGCTTAAAATATAACAAAATATAATAAATATAAAAATATAATCTATTAAACTCCTATTCACTGTTGACAGAGACAACATTCAAAACCTGAATTAAAAGACAAGGAACAATATCTAGCCAACAGTAATCAGCATATTAGAATGTTTTCTGAAGGATTAACTATTTATTTATTATTTATTTTAATTATGTGACACTAAAAACTGGAGTAATGATGCTGAAAATTCAGTTGCAGCACAGGAATAAATTACATTTTAATATATATAAAATTGTTATTTGAAGTTGTAATAATATTTCACAATATTACTGTTTTTGCTGTATTTTTGATCAAATAAATAAAACCTTGGTGAGCATAATACTTCTTTCAAAAATTAAGAATTTTTAAAAAACATAAATAAGACTCAAACTTGGGTCTTAATGAGCAGCAACCCACTACCCTCTTCAACATCTCCAACTAGATAGATGTTTTATGTATATACAGTACAAAAGATTCCTCTCATCCATCCATTTTCCAAATTACTTGTTCTATGAAGGGTTGCGAAGATGCTGGTGTAGATCCCAGTGTGAACAATAAGCAAAATCAATGCATTGCAAATTAAACATCAAAACTAAGGTGAGGGATAAGTACACTGAGACATACAGATTAATTTTTACATATTTATTTTGCATTCATATCGATCATTCTCAATATTTAATTATTCTAAGAATTTCATACTCTGATCATTAGAGGTAAAATATGCAACATGTAAATAAATATACATGGCAAAATATAAAACAATATATGAATAACTTCCAAAAATGGAAATACAATAAACTTTATCCATATTGCCATGTTTGCAGTTATCTAAAGAACAATATATAGCGCAGTTTTGGTCCAACGATATATGAAATATATTACAATTAAAACAGGGATGCGTTTCATGAGGGCATCCAAACCCCTCTCCTTCATTAAGTCGATACCACTCAATCGTCCCATGACAAATTGTTCACATCTCTATCAAGTCACCATTTCTATTGCACAGCATTCCATGTCCCTGTCCAACCCAGAGTGATACAGACAGGAATGATAGACACACATGTATCACAATGTACATAAATTAGCTGTACAGGCACAATTTGAACAAAAAAAGACAAAAGTTCCTTCTGGGCTCCTACATAACTTCTGTACATGATGCAAAGGTTTCAATACAATCTAATCGACATGCTGTGTTTGCAATGGACAGCAATCACTTCAGATAGCAATGATAAACAGATTTATAAAACATACATCCATCTCACTAAATGTAACAGAATGTGATGTGTGAGTACTAAAATTGCCTTCCCAGGAAACACAGTGTCTGGCATTTTGTGTAAAAGTGCTGGTATTGGAGAAACAAAAGGTAAGAAAGTACTTGTAAGATAAAATATTGATTTTAGGAGGAACACAGGATATCTTCTAGTCATTCAGACAAATAATCACAGCTAAAAGCCTTGTTTAACTCATTTTCCTTTTAATATAAACCTAAACGTAGCTTAGGAAGTTTTAAGTAGGACTGAAGAGTTAAGTTAAACCACACTAATACAATGCAGTATGATAAATAATGCAGTTATTAAATTAACATTTGTATTCAGTAAAAATTTATTGATATTTGAGTCGGACAGCCTGTGTATTCTCTTGTATTGGTGGGGGTTGATATGATAACTCCTTTTTCAAACCATCCATGTATTTTGTACTTTTCTTGATCCTTTACCTCCACTGTGCAATGATGCATGAAAAATGCAAATAAATAAAACATCATCCAAAGACATTTTGATCAAATGTAAAAGATCACAAAAGGCGTTTCGCCTAGTAGCTGGTGCCATTGTCTCTGGCAAGCAATAGTTTGTTATACAAATGCCTGTTTTTTTCCACAGATCATCAGTTAAACTCTCAGGCACTTCTAAGCTCTCTCTCTAGGAGCTCAAGTCCTCTCTGCATCCATTGGCACACATTGCATCTTTTCTGGAAGTTGTTGTTACTGTAGTTTGTCTCCTACAACGTCCCACATTCCTCTTGGTAATGCACGAGTGTCCCTTGTGCTGCCAGGTCGTGCATGCAAATAAATCGGAAGAGCTAAGTGTCCCACACTGTGGTCCTTCTTCTGGATGCGTCTAGTGACGCTGGAATGGACGTTCTGGAGGGTCATGGAAGCCATTACTGGAAGGCATGGTCAGCCGGGGGACCGTAAGAAAAGCCTGGGAATGCTCCGGCAGCCTCCCGTACGCTGCTGGTCACGTGCAGGTTATCGGTGTTGCATAGAGAGGTCGACACGGGTAAGTGGGTGAACTCTGGGTCAAAGTGCCGAAGATCAGTGGGACTAGTCTGTAGATTCAATAAAGAGAGAATTTATTAAATACCCAATCATAAATATTAATCTTAATGTTACCACCTTGTATTGACAATGATTTACGGTAAACTAAGATATGCTTTCATGTCATTTCTGTTGAAACTTGCATGTCACGTATTTAAATTTACACATTTGTAATAATGAAGTTGCAATTTAGTTAATTTAAAGTATATTAACTTTAGTAGTTCTGTTTAGTAAATGTAGTTCTGTCATGACAACTCTCGGAGGGATTGGCATGGTAATGTACATGACAATGTTAATGTATTTGGTCTTGGCGGAATAGATCTGCTACGCTGCTGCTGTGGCAGAGCAAGTACCGAGACTTGCTACTGCCAATACATCCACAACATGCTGCTGTGAGCATGTAAGAAATATTGCTGCTGCAAATATAACATACATGAAATAACCCCCATTTAGCATACATGAATCACCTCGTAGCAGATCTATACAGGTGGAGCTGGGGAAGATGGAGGGAGCAGTCTGCAACTGCTACGGCAAGCACTAGTTATATATTTGAATGTTGAGCAGCGAGCTCATTGGCTACCGATACAGAGAACCAATCAGCTGTGCCATGTGATAATGATGTCATTAGGTCAGATTGAGTTAGACCTATCGGACTGCGCCATCTAGAGTTTCATGCCAGAACTTTGTATTTAAATAACACACTACATTATAATCAAGTAATTTATGTGTTTAGTATGTTAGTCAACACATCAAAATATGTGTCCTTCTTTAAAGCACAACAGAAGATTATTAAAACATTTCAAATGTACTTTAAATTACTTATAATTTAACCTTTGCAGGTAAAGAGTTAACTTACCACTGTAGGAATGAAAGGAGGCATGATCTTTTTGGCCATGAGGTCGTCCCAGTTGATGGGAGAGAAAAAGCTGTGGAACTTCATTTCCAGCTTCAAATAAGCAAAAGCTTGTATAAGAATCTGCAGAATAAGAATCTCAGGAAAATAAACTTTATGCATGTGGTGTGTTGTGTCCACTTACAAAATCATCTTTGGAGCCCAGTCTCTTGGTACGGTCCTTGTGCAGCAGACCCTCCAGCAGGTCACGGCCAGCGTTGGACACATTAGGCTTCAGGACTAGAGGCATGTGAAGGATGTTGCTGTACATCTCGGCTGTGTTGCGACTGTAGAATGGAGGCTAGAAAAACAGACACAGAGAAATAAATTCACATTGCTTGCAAAATATATCCTTTGCTACAGCTGATCTAGTCATTTTTCAGGCAAGACTTGATAGGTCTTCCTCACCAGTCCATACAGCATCTCAAAGAGCACTGATCCTAGGCACCACCAGTCCACTGTACGATCATATGCCTGTTTCTGAAGCACCTCAGGAGCCAAGTACTGTTGAAAAAGAAAAAAATAGTACTTTTTATAAAAATAAAAGAATATACTTAAATGTGAACTTAATGTAATGTTTTTAGAATACTTAATTGCATGTTAACTGCAATTGTATTATAGTTTACATGTATATTAAATGCAATTAGTTAAACTTTAGAGTGCTTTATTGATTCACTTATGTAGGACACTTCTTTTTCACAAGGGTTAATCTATTCATGAATGACTGACCTCAGGAGTTCCACAGAACGTTGTGGTTGTGCCGTTGGGTTCCAGTCCTTCTTTGCATAGACCAAAATCTGTCAACACAATGTGGCCCTGAGAGTCCAGGAGGATGTTCTCTGGCTTTAAGTCTCTGTGAAAATTGACAGAAAATGATAAGACCCCATTATAATAAACAGAATTGAGAACACAGGTTCAACTACGTCTCCACTAGGGGCACTGCAGCCAATCGCATACCTGTAAACTATGTGCAGTGAGTGGAGGTAACCGAGTGCACTAGCGATTTCAGCAGCATAAAACCTCGCCCTGGGCTCCAAAAACACCCGCTCACGCTGGAGGTGGTAGAACAGCTGCAGGAAGGGAAACAAAAACATACAAAGTCAGTCAGCTATTTTGAGCTGAGGTGCGGCCCCCTTTGAGCTATATGAGAGTACAGTATGAATGCATTGTTTACTAACCTCGCCTCCATTGACGTAGTCTAGCACAAAATACAGTTTGTCTGTGGTTTGGAAAGAGTAGTGCAGCCCCACCAGGAATGGATGCTTGATATTTTTCATTAATACACTCCTTTCTGCCATGATATGCTTTTGCTGAAAAACATATTAAGTGTTAATTGTTACTATACAGCAATTTTGGCAAACTGCTTTCACATCTATGTGAACACTGCATTGGGTCTTACCTCTTTCTTTTTCAGAATGATTTTCTTCTGCAGCACCTTCACAGCATAGTATTGTTCATTTTCCTTGTGCCTTGCGAGCAGAACCTGTGAAATACGATGCCGTTAGCATTCTCACTTGAAGATATGACATAAGTGTTGACATCTTGACTGTATTAAAAAGCTGTTTGTGCCCACCTTTCCAAAGCTCCCCTTCCCAATGATCTTTAAGTAGTCAAAATCCGAAGGTTTTATCCTGTTAAGGAAATTAAACAACATTAGTAATGCAAACAACAGGCAGCCTGGCTGACTGGAATCCAATTAACCAAACAAACGAAGAGTAACTACGCACTGAGTCTCCTCAGCCAAAGAGCTCCTGGGATTGGCCAAATACAGGTGATTCTCCTCCAGCTCCTCATTCTGGTTCTCATCGATTTTTAAGAACGAACCAACCTCGGCACTAAGGAAAAGAGATTAAAAAATGTTATGGATTTTATTTTCAGAGAGTTAACTTTGTTCAAGACCCACAGTTTGTATAAAACAAAATAAAACAATGGAAATCTATTGGAGCATGATTATGCAACGATTGCCCAACATACTTCCAATAAGTGGATTTGTTTCAAAATCTCTTTAAAATGAGTCAAAATGTTTGTTTTTGTAAATGTATTTAATCCAGAACTTTCCTTTAAATGAATTATTTCCTGTAATGCGTTTTCAGGCCGATAGATGGCAGTGTTGGTGAAGTTTATGAGGGGCTGTTTCAGGTTTATTGGAAATTCAAAATTTCTTTTTGACCTGACAAGACAGCTGTTACTTGTGCAAGATTATGAGAATGGATGCATCTACTAATAAAATTTAGATCAAATAATATTTTATTGAAACCTTTCTCTCAGCCCAAAATTATGACTTTTAGACTATTGAGAGCTGAAATCTCAACTTTTTACACAATCTCCTTGACTGAATATTGTGGAGCATATGAGATGACGTGGTGAGAAATTTTCCGCTGGTCCGACCTGAATGACTCCAAGACCAAATGGGCCGCACTTAATTGAATTAGGCCCTTATCCTCGTCTAGGGGACATTAGGGATTTTCTCAAAGGTGCTTACTGCGGCCAAGCAGCGGCCTGAACAGCTTTACGTGGAACACTATTCTGGTGCTTGGCTTTATCTCGCCGGTACAGATTAACCTGCACAATTAGCAGAACGCACAGCTAAACTCAGATGATGGGATTACATCCTCTAGTACAGTCACCTCAATGAAGGCCTATATAAATACAGGTCACAGGGTTGCCTTTATGAATGAAGGATGGAATTTTCCCTGAACCACTTTCTTACTGATTTTGAAACAGAAATCATCTCTGCTCTTATTTGTTGATTATGCCTTTTTCGGTTCACACATATACTTGTAACTGTGAAAGCATCATGCAATTGTTTATTTCCATGTTCATATTATTAAATATTGGGATACTTACTGTTGACAGATGGGAGGGTTGGAAACAAGCTTCTGGATGAAGTCGTTTAAGCCCATCTTCCTTTCTTTAATAAAAGCTGAAAAACAAAAACAAGCATTTACGTCAGAAGGAAATCCACAGCTGACGTCACTAACACCCTGCATTTGAACTGCATGAACTGCCAACCATATGTGATGGGAACCCTTCGAAATCTTAAAGGTTATCGGTAAAATAATCATTTGCACGTCGAGTCTGCCAGAAAACGTTTTTTTTTTTAGAAGCCGTGATTCAGAGAAATCCGTGTGAAATGGTTTAATGTCAGTGTCAGTGTTACACAACAGACCGCATTGCTCACTGTATCTGTACAGATCTGCTATTTATTAAGAACGATCCTTTCTATCACTCTCATGGAACCACATAATTTAATAAAACAGCATAAAAATATTTAAACCCGAAAAATGCAATATTTTTAATCATGCAATCATTTTGCATGGATATATTTGCGATTAGAATAATAATAATAATAACTAATGATGACGATAAATATGCTAATACTACTAATAATAATTGTAACCTTATGTCTAAAAATTGACTGTACAACACACAAAAAAAACGTCTTTTACACCCTTAAAAAGCATATATTTCTATTCTTTCATTAGTTTTTTTTTTCCTTTTCACATATTTGACATATTGCATACCCCCAACCAAAAAAAAAAAAAAACATATGCAAACGAAATCTATTAGACACCAGAATAACTCAAATCTGTTGAGACGTACCGGTAAGAACGGACACGATGCCCCTCATCCTGCAGTATGTCAAGTCACATCCAGCCTGAGTAACTGCCATCACTAGGCTATTATTATAAGTATAAGTTAAATCCACAGGAGGAATGTATTCCTTCGGTTAAGCCGGTGTTTTATAGCAAAGCGCTGATCTCCAAGCAGCAAGCGGCTTGACGGAGCGCACTGCTGGGCTCTGATGCTGCCAGCGCTACTGTCTGTCTTCCCCCGCCAGCCCTGGACTGCTAGTTTTATACGGAGCACGTGGTTGTGGAGGCGAGGCTCTGACATCAGTGGAGTAACCGAGGAGACTTGCCAGATGTGATGGCACGGGATCCCGCGAGTCTCCGTTCCGCCGGTAGAGGGCGACGCGAGGAACGGAAGCGCTTCCATTCATGTGAGCCAGATTAAAAACTTTCTCTCATTGGACAATTACTACACAGCTGGCTCGTAATCTCAGCATAGTGTAACAGATTAACCTCTAATCCTTATCAGTAATGATGAGGAAGAACGTGAAGCAGTGAAAAATGAGAAATGAAAAGCATGCAGTGAAAACAGGGCTGAAGGATCACTTACCTGCGATTAAGGTCTCTGTTAATGGAAGACATTCCTGTGCTGAACAGATGTGCTAAAATATTCACCCTATTACTTAGTGCCTGGCGTTTCCGATAATGACGCACATTATTAATCTGTTAAAGCCTGTGTTTTACCAGATCCTCGTCTCTGAACAAGCCACCATCCGACCAGGTCAAGGGTGTGAGGATGCTTCACGTAAAGCGATACTCTCTAAAGCACATCATTTATTTTTCAGCCTGTTCTCCAAATGTGGTCCACTGACCCTGTAAATTATATAAGAGTGCCATAATGTGATGCCATCCTGTCCTTTAGTACAGAATTTGCCAGGTTAGCCAACTGTAAAAATAAGTGTTTTCAAACTGGTGTCCACATCATATTTTAATTATAAAAATTCTGAATAATATTTTATAAGTATTTGTGTGTCCTTTTACGTGAACATATATTTTAGGAAAGAGGTCCTCACAAATGGATCATCATATTTGAGGTTTTATGGCATCAAAAAGTAAAAAAAGTGCAAAAATTGTACCTTTAGTGGTACAAAAGCTTGTGGGTCAGTACCCTTGAAAGTACACCTTTGGACCTTCTTTACCCCTAAAGGGTGCATATTAGGCATATTAATTTTGTTTAAATATGTCTAGTTGATTATTTTTTATTTTAGTTTTAGTACATTTAAATGAATATGAGAACTGTTGCTTTGGCTACTAGCGGAAATAAAATATGTTTTTTAATGTTTATTTTACTTTTTGGTTTTGATTCTAGTTTTAGTTACCTATAATAAGCCCTGGGTCGTGTGTGATTTGCATGTTCACTCCCATTAGCCTACACTTCTTCTGGAATGCATAACCTGTTCTATCTGTAAATCCAGTCTACATATGCGTAATGCCCTTGTCATCCTTTCATTTTACACAAAGAGCTCGAGTACTTTCTGAGAGGTTTAAAACTGCCCTGCCAGTGGAGCAATATATGGTGGGTTACTGGAGCCTTGCCAGAGTCTGTTTACATGATCAGGTGGCGTGATATCAAACATCTTAAGAGTTACGTGCTTTGTATTAACCAAACATCCTATCTTTCCGATAACAGTTAAGAGGAACCATGGAGGGAAATTCAGGTTTCAAATAACAAAAGCGATGGAGAAGATCTTCAGTGGAATACCACCTATTGCAGAGGAAAACTGGATAGTGCTTATCTGGTTCCACTGCACAGTCAATACATTTCAGCTCATAACTCAGAACCAGATGAATATTAGACTGAAAAAAGAGAGAGTAAAATATATATTATTTTATTTATTACTTTTTTTTTTCAGAACCAATAAATTTGCTATATATAATAAAGTGAGTAATGTAAAATTGTAGTTTTATGGCTTTATTTATTATTATTTATTATACTTTATTATTATTAATTTAAAATGCATAGTGTAACAATGAGATTGTACAATGCATTATAAGGTGCATTACAAGGCATAATTAATGCACTAAAACTACTTTTATAATGCATTATACAAAAAGGTTTTAAGTGAAGTGTTACCGAAAGAATTTACTAAAAGTGACATTTCCATTTTAATAAGTTTTTTTTTTTTACTTTACAAAAACTTTTTATTTATTTGTTTGTTTATTCTGAGACAAGCACAGAGAAAAAGTATGACCAATCCTTACCCTATAGATCAGATGACTAGTGACTGGTTCAGCTTTATAAACTTCTCTCTATTTGTCTTGTCTCCTTCTGTCCCCACTAACCTGGCCATGTTTCCACATATCATGTTACAGTAACAGTAGCTCATATGCCAAGTGGACAGGTGGTAAAGTCTGTTCCTCTCAATGAGTCATTCTGTCATACTTGTCACAGATCCAGTTATTACTATTTATTTCCTGTTACTATACTTGCCCCGTTACCATGGAGACGCAGGTCTCTGCTGCACGACTGAGAGTGCAAGAGAGTGTGCATTTGCATAACAGGCCGAGTGTCATTCGGTCAGAAACCGTCTGCCACACTCTAGTGGGCAGGAAGTGAATCATCCGAAGAGAAGGGGGAGTTTATTCTCGACTTCTGCACCTCCTCTCACTGCTCAGGGCCCATTGGACCCATAAGACACTTTACCTCCGTGCCGGCTCGCCATCATTAATTAAGTGCCAACCTCATGCCCACACATTCTGTGATTTCTTGACTGATTAATTCATGACTTCCTCCCACTACTTCCGTTTTTCTCTCTCTCTTCTCATCCTTCATCTATGTATTTTTGTCTGTAGTGTGTTTGTATTGTATAGAGCTCAATAGGAGCTGTCTAATGGGGATTGACGTCTCTGTAAGTGGGTGTTCTTCAGCTCTCAACTCTAACTTTAACCGTTTACACTCATTACTATTCAGTTAGTAATCAAGTGAATAGAAAACGTGCAATGTGAATATAAAAGCTAATCTGTACCATTAGTGGAGCACATAGGGGTGCAAAGGAGAAAACCCGTGTTAAGATGCAGCATAATTAAATAAGCCTATATCAATAGCTGCAAAAAAATAGAAATAATTTAATAAGGTTCAATTTGATAACATTAGTTAAATCATTATGTATAATTAACTAATGCTAAACAATATTTTGTACACATTTACACTGAAGATTAGAAACAATCTTCACTTAGAAATTGCTATTACAATTAATTACAAAGAAACAGTAAGTAACATTGAATTAAATGTGAAATTTTCAAGTAGAAAGACTGAAATTGTAAAACACTTAATTTTTTTTACGTACAACTTCAAAAAATATTTTTTACAGTGTAGTAGACTAGACTAATGTTAGTTTATATACTATTGTTAATGTTCACCCTTTAACTGATATGAATTATACAGTTTAAAATATTATAAATGTATTAGTACTGTAAATATGTAGAGAACTTGGTTGATTTAATATCAGTTTTAAATTAAATGTATTTTTAAAGGGGTCATATGATGCTATTTCAATTTGTCCGTTCTCTTTGGAGTGTAACAAGCTCTTGGTGCATAAAGAAGATCTGTAAAGTTGCAAAGACTAAAGTCTCAAATCCAAAGAGATATTCTTTATAAAAGTTAAGAGTCAGCCACGCCTACCTAAAACAGCTCGTTAAACCGCATACATTTCATTACACCAAATACACAAAATAATGTTAATGACTCCTTTAAATGAATTTAAATAAATTAAAATAAATTAAATAAATGATTCAATATAATTCTAAAATCATTAAATTCTAAATAATTAAAGATTAATTTTATTTACCATTAACCTAAATTAATACATGTATTATATATTCCAAAGCCTTATCTGCTTTGCTAAATATGGACAGTGAAAGTCCTACAGAAAGTCTGCTGAAAGCTCTGTTATTTTTATGTTCAGTTCTGGGTTTTCACGCTACAGTATTCCCCCTAAATTATCACTCTTGAATGTGTGGTGTGGTTGAGATAACTTTTTTTGTTTCTCTTTCTGATAGGCATCCATAACCCATTTTACTTTCTGTTGTGCTACAGGCAACTGCTTCCAAATGAAACAGCATATTTAACGAGGAAAATTAAGATGGGATTTGATTTATCTGGAAGTAATCAAACACTCTTCTTCTTTTTTTCTGTGGAATAACTGAATCATGCACAATTAGACAATATGTATGTATTTATATGAAAGGCTTAAAGTAGCAGGTTGAATATAAAAGTGAAAGAGAGTCCTGCTCACTCAGGTGACAGATGAAACAAACAGAGATCAAAGCCTAGACGACTGGATCAGGCTAAAGTGGATTATGTCTTTTGTGATGGATGAATGAATGGATGGGCTGGCAAAGCTGATCTACTGAAGACAATATGTGTCATGTTAATGATTTTCTTTGTAATGTCTCTTTTCTTGTTGCAAAATGAAGGACTTCAAGTATTTACAATAAGTGAGGAAAAAGAGGAGCCAATATACAGAAAATAATTCATATGTTGACCCTATTATAAAGAGATTTAGTGTGAGAGATTCATTTGTTAGTGCAAATGACTAGTCTTGTGATGAACAGTTAATCCGTGCAAGTGAATCCACAGAAAAGACTTGTTTGCATTCATAATTTTTAGTCAGAAGATTCTCCAAATGCCGTTTCTTCTGTATAAAGGTGAGCAGGAGCCCTAATATCAACCCCTGCCCTCTATAAAATATTCAGTTTCCCTCAGAAATACGTCACAATACTGAAGTCAGTCGCAACTTGCGGTTCACACATATTTTACACATAAATGTTTTGTGTGTCTTACCTCAGTGGGTTTATCTTTTCACTTGGATCCAACAATTAACATCATACAGCATCATAATGCATTATCTGCTGATTATTCTTATTTTAACTGCCAAAAACACAATATTATGTCCAAAATTTGCCTTATTACATGATTTGCTCTCAGTTTCACTCAAAATAGTAACGTTAGAATCTAAGAACTAAAATGTTTTGTATCTTTTCGACAATATGAATAGAAATAGCTAAATATCTTGACATTTTGTCACTCTCACAAAATGGGAGATTTAAGAGTTATATTTCACACAGTTAAACAGAGTTAAACAGAACAGAGCAGTACTCTGTACACGTAAAGGTAGATGGTAACACTTTACAATAAGGCCCCATTACTTAACATTAATGTATTAACTAACAATGAGCAATACATTTGTTACAGTATTTCTGTTTGTTAATGTAAGTTATTAAAATACAACTGTTCATTGTTAGTTCATGTAAGCTCAGGTCCATTAAATAATATTGTTGACAGATATCCTACAGATTTCAACAATGTATTAGTAACTGTTAACATGAACTAAGATTAATACATGCTTTATAAGTATTTTTCATTGTTAGTTTGTATTAACTAACCTAATGTTAACAAATTGAAACCTTATGGTAAAGTGTTACCAGTAAAATTGACAATCTAGGATGATACAGGTCAGTTTTTAATAGAAAAAGTTCCTACCTATGAATGATTTCTTCCCAGTCTTCATGTTCATTTAACAGCGTATATCTCACAGTCCAGAGTGGATCCTTTTTCTCAATTGTGCTATGACAGAAATCCTTTTAAAAGCTGATTTTAGCACCGTATCCTCAGCAGTTCATCATTTTGCGTGTGAACATGTATGTGTGTGGGAGTGTGTAGGTGTGTGTGTCTAAATGAGCCTATCTCTGTCCTGCTGCAGTATTGTTAGAGGCAGTCTCACCGCCTCAGATTCAAAGATCAGCAAATTATTGGCCTCATCCCTCTTCGCTCTGTATCCCTCGCCTCTCTTTTTGCTCTTTCCTTGTCTTTCTCATAGTTCAATGATAGCTGAAACCGAAGACTAGTGACGCATCTACTTGCCCTCCCAGCTCCCTTGTTCCCGAGTCTTGCAAACAAAACAAAGCGACAGGTGTCGGATGGCAGCTCGTCTCACGAGCGTCCTGGTCCCGCCTTATAAGGGCAACCAGTTTCCAGGTTACAGCAGTCACTAGGGCAATACCTGCACTGACTTTTTCACTCGTTTAATTGTGCCATAAGCTTCTAACGACTTCCCAAGTCCCTTGCTATGCCCTGGAAACATCTTACATAAATAAAACTAATAAAAAACAATGACTCGGCAAGTTTTTCTAGATTCCTGCTGTCAGGAATTGCGTATTCAGGCAAATGTGCAGCCACACCTGGCCAGCATGATTTGTGCAAATGGGCCACAAAAGAAGCTACAGAGTTACCAACCTGAATTACCAGAAAATGAGGTGGCGGTTATGTATTAATTCAATGTGAATCGTATGAAAACATATGATTTTTTAGAAGAAAAAGGTCCACTTCTAAACATTTAACCGTCACTGGAACGCAAGCGGATTCACAGATTCACAGAATGCACCACCAACCCATAACCAGGAAAGTTTTCAAAACGTCGTAGCAAGGTTCACTCAAAGTTCTGAACAAACGCTCTTCCAGTGATGGTAACGTTTGTTCAGAGTCATCTGATCTGTAATAATGTTCTCAAAACGTTAGCACAAAAACATTATTTGTATTATCGTTAATGGAACGTTTTATTTTTTGAACTTCTAACGTTTTTTTACTACTTGTTTTAAAATCAAAAATACCATTCCCATAATGTTTGCCTGTTTCCTGAATGTTCGTATAACCAAAAACAAAAAAGTATATTTTTAAAACATTTAAACAACTGGACATTTTGAATGTTCAGAGAACAACCAGAAATAATGTTTTCAAAACTTAATGAAATGTTAGCAAACCCTTCTTAGAACACATTTTATTATCTTAAATTGTTATTGGGTCTTTATTAATGTTCTTAAAACATTAGCACAAACACGTTATAATACTTTGTTCATGGAACATTTTATTTGTGAAATGTTTAATTGGACATTCATTTAACATTTTGTAAATGTTACTACTTGTTTCAGAACGTTCAAAAGTATAATTTCGCATAATTATGAAATGGAACGTTCCCTTATCGTTCACATAACCAAATAAATAAATATATTTTAAAAAGTAAAAAAAAAAAAAACTTTAAAAACTGTATGTTTAGAATGTTCAGAGAATATTCAACAGTAGCATTTTTATATCTTAATTAGAACGGTAACACTTTAGATTAGGAAACACTATTCACTATTAACTTTGCTTATTAGCATGCATGTTACATATTGTATTCTGTATGACCATATTTCAGATCCCTTAACCCCATACTTAACAACTACAACAACTACCTTACTGTCAATAAGCAGCAAATTAGGAGTTCATTGAGGGAAAACTCTTAACAGCGAATATGTGTTCCCTAATCTAAAGTGAAACATTCTTAGAACACATTTTTGTTAGTTGTGAATTTGCCAGAACCTCAAAAATAGCTACGCTCATTTGCCATGAGATCATATTGGAATTACAGTGATGGTAAAATAGTTTATGCAATTTATTTAAGCACAGAAAATGGTTAAAGATCTACTTGCATATATTAAATGCATATCCAAAGACATCAAATGTCCTAATCACCTCAAATGGTTACAATTTCATTCAGCCTTATTCAAATCAACACATGCAAATTCAAGAAAGCTAAACGCTGCGGTGCTTCAATGAAAAGAAGCACACTTCCTTTTGCGCTAAAGGCTTCCTCATTAAATCACGAAGGCCATCCACAGATAACAATAATTTTTAAAGAGACAATCAAAATTTTTATTACTTATTTCCTGCCCAGTGCACATTCCCCCCCCCCCTCCTCCTCCTCCTCCTCCTCCCCCGGAGAGCAGTTTTCTGTTAATGGCCTTTTGGGTGATAGAGACCAACTCAGCAACTCAGCAGCGTCCATAAATGGCATCTGCTAGGCCGTGCTTTCGAAACGGCTGGCTTAATGACACACAGGAAGTTTAATGACACCATTATATCCTTATTATTGCCTACCCCTTTCCATAGGACACCCCAATATTTATGTCTCCTATGTTCCGCAGACCAGTTCAGTTAGCCAAAGGAAGGACACAAAGGTAATTTCAGCAATAGCACTGCAGAGCTTTCTTATCAAACGGCTGCAAGTGTCTCCACACGCTACTATAAATCAGGATTTTGTTCAATGTTCATAATGTTCTAATTCAGCTTTTATAGAGAGAGAGATTGTGAGCAACAGGGGCATATAGTTCCTCAGGGTGCACTGTATTTATTGACTTCCTCATGATCACTGTATCTATTTTAAAAATGCTATGCCTTTTTATATTCTCACTTTTAAACTGAGAACAGATTTGCTGAACTAATATGATATGGTTGTCAAACCAGTGGATTTTGCACCATTTATTGACATTTTCACATCTGAAGGTCACAGTGTGTTTTTCAGCCACTCTGTACATAATTAGCGCATTGTCCCATGATGCTTTTAGCAGGGGAACTGAAAGTGCTGGTACTTTTTTAATCAAGCAATGGCAGTCGTTTACTATGTTACTTAGAACTTTTTGTTGAAATAAATTTAGCTCTATGTGACAATTCAATTTAATTTGTTAACATTAATTAACACAAACTAATAATACACAACACTTCTACAGCATTTATTAATCTTAGTCAATGTTAACTTTGACATTTTAGTGAAGTCGTCATCTTTATTTATATGCGCTGCAGTTTGTTTCAAAGCAGCATCACATTTTAAACATCAGTAATGAGACAAATTAAAATTCTGCTGTAAAACTCTTAACAATAGTGTCATTATCATATTGTCATAATATATTTACTAATACATTTTGTGGTATTTGTTGATTTAAGGTCATGAACTAACATGAACAAATAATTAAAAAAAAATATTTCTGCTAACATTAACAAAGATAAAAAATGCTTTAGGTTACACTTTATTTTAAAGTGTAACCACTGTCCCTTGTTACAGTGTAATAATACATTTAAGTACTGAGTAATATTAATTAACTACATGTACTTACTATATGGTTAGGGTTAGGATTAGGGTTTGGTTTAGGGTTACTTGCTTGTAATTATGCATAATTAAGTGTTATTATAGTAAGTACATGTAAATTGTGTAACAAGGACACCTTAAATAAAGTGTGACCATGCTTTAAAATATATTGCTCATTCTTTGTTAGCTAGTGCATTAACAATGTTGACAAACAAGACCTCACTGCAATATGTTAGCCATTTTATAATATTATGTGTTACTGAATACAATAGGTTACTCACACAAACAAAAAAATCACAAGTTACCACTCTTTACAGTGTATGATATTTATACTATGGAAAGTTTTAAGAATAACAAGACAAAGTGAAAGGTGATTTCCTCAAAACTCTCCACCACCATGCAAGGGTTTTGTGGGTAATTCCACAGCATTGTTAGGGGGTTTTGAGGGGGTTGCTGCCTAAATCAAACAAGTTCGCTCTCAAGTCTCTATGATATTCTCGTCCAGATAAGTCTTAGATTACAGCACACCTCTTTATTAAGACACACCGCACTGAAGTGTCTGGAGCACAGATACAGGATATGTTACACAACTAAGTTTAATACTGAGGTAGGAGTTGGTTCAAAGTCCCTGAGTAATGAAAATAAAGAGGTCAGCCGTGTCCTGAAACACCTACAGTGAAGATGTTGTTACATCATGCTATTACAAAGAGCAAACAGCTATAAATCAAAACAGAAGCATTTGGCAGCAAACTAGAAATGCAATATTGTTATAATGAATTGTAATATGATCCAGATTTTCAGACTCCTGCCATGATCACGTTAAGGAAATGGTGTGCAGAAGAGAACAGGAGAATGTTGTCTGCTGTGGAATGACAAGTATTCGAGATAAACCGTGACTGAGGCTGATGACAGGCCAGCTGGGGTTTCAGTCACTTCTGTTTGTTATCAAAGTTCAAACAACAGCAACTACTTTCAGTTCCTTCTGAAAGATTTGAGATCTAATGATATATACTGAGAGGAAGGAAGTAAAAGATTTGAAAAACACTTTATTCACCAACAAAAAGTGTATTTGCACAATGTCCTTTTGACACATTTAAAAGTAAACTTTTGTATGCAACTTATCTTGTACTGTTTGTTACTGACACTTAAGCGCACTTAATTGTATTGAATGTGCACACGTAGTGTACTTTCAATTTTAAAAGTTTATTTTTGAAAACTGTGATTGCAGATAATATATATAACGAAAAATGGTCAATTAAGTGGAATTAAAGAAAGTTCACTTTCATGACTGTTTCTTAAGTAGACTTTAAAAGTCAAATTAAAAGCTTTACTTTAAAGTACATTTTAAACCATTACATTTTTAATCAGCTTTTGTTGTGCTTTAATGGAGTACACTTATTTTGATGTGTTGACTTGCACACTAAAGCACATGCAAAGTTATTGATTATAATTTTAACTGTGGTGTTTTTTGAAATTACATTTAAAGTTATATAATGTAAATGTACTAAACTGCAACTTCGTCATTACATTTACATTTAGTCATTTAGCAGACGCTTTTATCCAAAGCAACTTACAAATGAGGACAACGGAAGAAATCAAAATCAACAAAAGAGCAATGATACGCAAGTGCTATAACAAGTCTCAGTTAGCTTAACGCAGTACACGTAGCAAGGTTTTTTTTTTTTTAAATCATATAATAAATAAAAAGAAAACATAGAATAGAAAAGGAATAGAGCAAGCTAGTGTTAGAGGCCTTTTTGCTTTTGTTAATTGTATAATAAATAAAAAGAAAACAAATAGATATAATACAAAAAGATTAGAAGCTAGTGTTAGTTTAAGAAAACAAGCAGTTAGTAAATGAATAGAGTGCAAGTCTAAAAGGGACATGTTTTTTTTAAAGAATAGAATTAGAATAGAGACTGATAGAGTTAGGGGGTCAAATAAAGTTGGAAGAGATGTGTTTTGAGCCGATTCTTGAAGATTAATTTTTAAAGAAAAAAAAATGTCATTACAAATGTGTAATAAAAATATACTTAAATACATTTCTGTCAGGACCACTATCGTCAAAGATGATTGACAATTAGCATACAGTTTGGATTGGCGGTATGTTCTGTTCTGGGCAAGAACTCCCTGCGCCACTGCGAAGTCATTAGCTGATTTCTGAGGTTTTCGGATGAAGACGACTTCTACTGAACAATGACCGTTTACCAATTTCTCTTGGAGCTGCGCCGCAGCAGAAATTATTCCGTTTGCACCATGGTCGTTATTTCCTGCTGCTTAAATCTGTGCTGTAGTGCTATAAAAATAAATCTCGCGTAGCCAGACCTTCAGACTGACGGCTGAAGGTCTGGAATTCATGGCAGCTTTCTTTGTCAAACAACCAATCACAGTTGGTTTCATTCAGCAGCACGTTTCGGGGCGTGGAAATGTTGCCTCAATAACAGACCGGTGTGCAAACTCTGACGTATTTGAAAGATTCTGTGCCGCAAACTTAAATATTTTACATACTTTGAGAATCCAGCGTTTAGTTGATCCTAATAAGTGCTCGTCGTCACAGTTGTAAACACGACGGCTTTCTCGTTTCGTAAGGGTTTGGCTTCACGGCATCTTTGTTTCCAGCGGAACGTTAAAGAACTTGACACACACGTCTCCCGGAAATCCTGTATAATTCAACCAATCCGATGACGACTTCGAAACTCCTGAAGTGTTTCCACTTTTGTGTGCCTTATGCATCAGACGTTCAGCCAGCGGTCTGTGTGCGTGACGTCTGAGGCTGAGACATGTTGCAGATAACCTGAGAGCATTAAATGGAACTTAGCTTGTGAAGACGTTCGAGAGAGTGAAGCATAGCAGCTGTGAAGTGGATGCTTGATCTCTTGATATCCTTCTTGGGGATGAAGTTCCCATCTGACTTGTTCGTGAGTTAGTCACATAACTTGTGGAGTTCATGACAATAATGTAGTAATGTGTGAAATAATGCTAACTCAGTCACTTCCGAATCAGGCAGCTTATAATCAGTGCGGTGAATTCACGTGTTCAAGTTAACGAACTTGAATGAATCGGAGGTGAGACCATTGGGGAAGTGAATTCCACTTCTCTAAATTCCCGATTCCTAGTGATGATGGTGTTTTGCCTGCCGAATTCGCCATTTAATTAGCTATTGAGCAATGTGAAAACTGCTGATAATACTGAGGGACCTTATATATGAATGCTTAGATAGGTGTCGTAGTTCCATAGGTAGATGGGGATCAGCTGAAGGTCAGCTGATGCGAGTTTGACTAACTGACCTGCCAGAACTAACGCTCCGCTTGATGATATTTCAATAGAAATTACATTAAATATATTTTAGTTTTTCATAAATGCTTGTCAGTGCATTCAGCAGTACACTTTAACTTTCAAAGACAAAAGTAATTAAGAAATTACATATAAAGTTGTACTTAAGTCCTGGGTTTAAAAATCTCTCCAAATTTTTTTTGCATTTAATATAAATAAACTTATTTTTTTTTATTGCATTTAACATGCAGTTAAATGCCACAAAACATTTCACACGTAAGTATATACTTTATAATATATTATAGTTATTTACAAAATAATACTATTTTTAAAAGTATGCTAAGTGTACTTCTTTTTCCCAAGGGCATGAATGACTCAAATATCTATGAACCTTAATGCCATATAGGCTGAGTAACTACTTAGCAACCAGCCATCCCACAATAGATTCCACCTAGCAACTGCACAGACCACCCTAGCAACTGCATATTTAGAAACAACACCCACAACCATGATTAGCATTGTGGATGGTAAGCACCACTCACATTTTTCTCAGAAAATCCAGTTATCTTTTAACACTTACTTGAACTGTGAACTCATGAATAAAAAGTAAACGCTCTGAGTGCTGCACTTCAGCAAGCAACATCTAATCATTCAGTGTGACAATCAGTTTCGAATCATTCAGCGCTATATGGAGTTGTTTGAGGATTGCTCACTCATGCTTATTCATGATGAAGTGTGGGAAGCAGAGGAGAAGAGATGACATTCTGAGCCTGCACACTGTCTAGGACACTCTTTAAATAGCCTTTGACCGTCTCTGAGTTTGTACTGATGAGACTTATGGACAGGATTTATTGGACTTATGGACAAGCACTTGGATCAGGCTTCCCTTTTTAGCAGCACAGAGCATCTAACGCCAACAATTCATTCACTTTTAACTATTCAGTTCCATTTCAGTTAAAGGGGTCATAGGATGCCCATTTTCCACAAGTTGATATGATTTTTTCCGAGCTGCTTTCAGAGAGACTGCTCTCCGCATTCATCATGAAACTTGCTAATTAGCACATTATTAGGAAAGGCGATTTGCAAAGATTCATTACAAAACATTATACTCACTTCTTCTGTAGATGAGGCTGGATCATGAATTATTCGCGCGAACATAGACGCATTTATGTAGATCGGGGGCGCACAGACAGGCATCTGAGATCGGCTCGATTTGAGAAAGGGGAAAACATTTAATCAGATTTAAAAAAAAACCACTGGGTGGATTTTTATCATTATAGGGTGGTTGTGTACACACACTGCTAACACACATTTCAGTTCAAACAACTTGTAAAAGTGCATGTAGCATCCTATGACCCCTTTAAGTGTATTATGAAACTGAGTTAGCAAACTGCTTAGCAAACTTAGCAAACTGAGCCACATCTCACCTGATCTAGAGCTGCAGGACTGTCATGTGCCAGAAATAGCCTCATACTTTTTCCTGTCACTAAGATAAGCTGTTCCCTTTGAGAATAATCTAACACACAGTGATCCATGTGAAGTCCTTAGAGGCACTGAGCCAAAGACAGATGTTAATTAAACATCTATGGCTGCTTGACATGAGACAATGCAATATGGGCTGAGATTGCAATGATTGTGGTGCATACAATGATATATATAATTGATATAATTTATGCAATGTATCATGTATATCATGATATAATGATATTTAACACATAATATTAGGGTAAAAGAAAAAGGACCCAATGGCCAATGAAAAAAGTGAGCTTAATTTTAGTGTACTTCAAATCTGAAAATCATTTTTGGTTGTAGTTTTTTAAGGTGTACTTGTTACAATATAACATATATAAAGAATATAGTTTCCTAAGAGTAATAAAGTCCAAAATTGGTAATATTGAGATAAAACAAAAAGGAGACAATGGTATTTACTAATTTCAATCACCAGATGCCTTGTTTTTACATATGCATGCTAAATGAGTAATTATGGAAAGACAGTTTTGAACCTGCATTGTAGCAGCTCATGCTCATGCAGTGCGCATAAGGTGTTAAACTATAGCATTTTTTTATTTTAAATCAGTTGCCACTGCAATTTAGAATGCTGCAGGAGCCACTAAAAATCTTTTGGGGATATTTATAGGCCAATAGCCATAAACAAATCACACCCTTTATTCTTACAACTTCCCAAAGGATGTTTTGGTAGAAATGCGATAAAGAATTGTTCTTTTTGGTTTTTCAAAGAAGCTTTCAGGGGAAAGTTTTTAAAAGATCTATTATTCGTTTCTTAGTGTGAAGAACATGTTAATATTCTAAATAAACTTTTTCCACTGTAAAGAACCTTTTTTTGGAATAGGAAGGGTATTTAGGAATTGGATATTAATGGTTCTTCATGGAACCACAGATGCGGAATAAAAAAAAATCCGTAATATTTACGGTAAAAAACCGGCAGCTGTGATTGCTGGAATTGTACCGTAAAAAATACGGTAGCAACGTTTTTGGTTTTATGGTTTTAACTTAAATTTACAGTTAAATACCATAATATTTAACAGGTTTTTACTGTAGCATTTTTACAGTCTTTTACTGCTGGCTCTGATGTCTCTATAGTACATACTAAATCTAATGGGCAATCTTTGGTCTCATTAATCTATTATTTGTTCCACAAAAAAAGGAAAAAAAGAGGGACACTCTTAAAGACACTCCATTGTTGTCTCTTTTTTATTTACGTCAAACTGTTGTATAAACGCAATATCACACGAGTAGCTGAATATGGCTGAATATCAGCACGCTGCGATTACCTAAGGCTGAATCACAGCCATGCTAATATGCAGCCATATAGCACTGCTACTCGTGTGATATTGCTTACACACAGACACACACACACACACACACACACACACACACACACACTGCAGGAATTTTTTGTATTTTATTATGAAACGTCTGTCTGAAAATACACCATCAGTAGTTCTCAGGATTTTGTTAATTTAAAAAGAGTTCAATGATTCTTCTCTTATTTTACATGAATTTTTGTTACTGTATTATGTGCATCATCTAATGTTTCATAAGAGAAATGTATGTCATGGAGAGCACAATGCTTGATGTCTACTATTAGCAACATCACATGGATGCTCATCACATTAAAACTCATAAGACAAAAAAAAAACAATTTTTTTTTGTTACTTGAAATAACAGAAAGTTTAACTGAATTCAAGTAAAATATATTATAAATATACTATTATTAATCAAATATACTATAATCAAATAATATAAAAAATTGTTCTTTGTTGCCAAGGCAGCATTTCTCAATTTCTCATTTTCATTAATTGGAAAAAAAAAATCAATAAACTTTAACTAACAATTAAATGAAAACTGATAATATCAGTTAACCAATTCAAAATATTAATATAAATCATAAGAGCATCTCAATGATACTAAAATAAAAAGGATGTTTTTCCAGCATTTTTTTTTTACTCGATCTAAGAATCATTTTACTGTGTATTATAATGTATTATAACTTTGCTAACAATTATTTCCAATAATAGAGTGTTTTGATTTGGCAGTTTTCTCGGTGTCTTTTAAGGTTTAACCTTCCTGCTGAAATCCTGCGGATGTACTGTGTGATTCTGACATGATGGAAACATCCTTTTAAGATGAGCATGTCTCTGAGAAGAGATGACAGTTTAGCACTATGCCATTCAGATTAATGCTTTAATTTACTGTGTGTCGGAAGAAGAGCGCTGGGTTTAGCGCTGTACACAATGTAAAGGATGACCTGACATAAAAATAGCCCGTGCCCACATGTTACCCATGCGTCAGCAGTTCTCAGAAATCCAATAAATTCTCAGACTGGCCTGATTAATAAAGCATAACACTATCATTACATCATGGTTTTCAGATGGTCCGCAGAGGGGCTGCTGCTTTATCCCTCATGTGTGTGTGTTCATGGTGTGTGTGTGCACTTGGATGGGTTAAATGCAGAGTATAATTTCCGAGTTTGGGACACTTGGCCACATGTCACGTCATTCACTCAAAGGTACTTATAGTAATCATAAGTATAGAATACTTATAGAATGTCTGATGGGTGACCATCAAAATAAAGTGTTAGCAGATATTAAGCAGACAGTCTACTAATATTCTAACGACTGCTAGTTGACGTAGTTTCAAGGTTGCTGCTTATTGATAAGATAGTAAGGTAGTTGTTGTAGTAGTTATGTTTAGGTATGGTGTTGGGTTAAGGGATCTAGAATTTAGTCATGCATTAATAAGTACTAATAAACAGCCAATATGCAAGTGATATGCATGCAAATAAGCAACTAGTTAATAGTGAATAGTGTTTCCTAATCTAAAGTGTTACCAGAATTACATTAAAAATAAACTGAAATCATGAAACGTGAGATATTATTATGTGTATTTATATTAAAAGATGATATCGTTCAAATTAGAATGGATATGATGGTTTATGCGATAAGCGGTTTTGCAATATTATGCAATATTTTGATGTGATGTGTTGTGTTGTGGTATACTGTATATTGATTAAACATGCCTTTCTGTTGACCATTTTTCACATTGTTGTCACCTTGAGCAGCTTGCTTTCTTTGGCAGCAACACAAATGCTCCATTGAGCAGAAGCAGGAGGACTTACTGAATCAAGCGTATCAGTGAGGGAGGAGACATTTAATGATTCCAATTACAATCTGTGGCTCTACAGTCTGCCTCAATGCACTCTGGGGAAATGAGCCATCTCTCTTACTTGGCAAGCAGCAGGTTGGTGAATTACGTTGAGAACACACGGCACACATCCCCAGTCTGTTTTGACTTTACACTCCGCTCTTGCATAAGTTCCCATCAATGATGAACTAAAGAAAGAAAAGGTTGTGACCCCTGCAGGTGCTGTGTGGACAGGGAAGGCTCTATTTTGAAGACCCTTCATACACTCCACCCCTCAAAACAACTGTGAACATGTGGAATCTGACAGAGGGAGAGAGAACATTAACAACATAATCCGTTGTGCTCGCTCTGGTAGTTGAGATAATCTAGTTTTGACAGGCTGGGGTCTGGTTCCAACCCACCGGAACTAGTCATGTGCAAACAAAGCATGCTGTTACCACAGTCCCAAGACTGAATATACAGACAGTCTACTAATATTCTAACGACTGCTAGTTGACGTAGTTTCAAGGTTAGTTAGTAGAATGTTTAAAGGGGACCATCATAACAGTTATCAATATTTACTTGATACTATATATTTTTTTGCTTTTGCTTTTAGTATTTTTTGTATTTAGTTTTTAGACCAGTGCTTAGCTGTATTTTTTTTTATAGTAATTTTAGTACCTCAGTACTACTAATTTTAGAACTTCAGATAATTGTATTTCAGTTAGTTGCCGAAACAACATTTCTAATTTTTATATTTATATTATATAATATTTATATTTTACTTCAAATGTTTAACATTTGTTTCATATAAATAACTTTTTAATAGATTTAATTTTTGTTTTAGTTAACAATAACAGCACTGGTCAGCACATCTTACGTTATTTATTTATTTATTTACTTGCTTGCTTGCTTATTTATTTTGTTAAGACTAACCAAGGAAAATGGTTGCATAATGTGAAGGCAGCTTTTATTTTGTTACAGGGATGACAGAAGTGAGTTAGTCACACAGTGAGTATGTCCACATATTAAACTTTTTGACTTTTTGATATTCCCACAGTGTGTGTGTGTGTGTGTGTGTGTGTGTGTGTGTGTGTGGTGTATGTTAGACCAGTTTAAGTGTTTATGTAGTATGTTTAGACTAGTTTAAGTGTTTATGTAGTTAATAAAGTCTTACTTGTATCACACTTGACGTTGTTCATTGTTTGCTCATAACTGGAGTCACTTAATCATGCAGATTTATGCTACAAGCTCGGTGTAGAATTGTACAGTAAGAAAGTTATTTCCCTTAACCAGGAAATTAACGTTCTTAGAATTGACAGACAGTTGACCCTGAGAGGTCAAGTAAATATCTACAGCGGATCTAAATATGTATAATTCATTATAACTAGTTATGATTAATTATTCATATTTCCCCATGAGCTGATTCGCTACAGCACTCTGAGGAATTGAGCCATCTCTCTTACTTGGCAAGCGGCAGGTCAGTGAATTAAGTTGAGAACACACGGCACACATCCCCAGTTTGTTTTGACTTTACACTTTGCTCTTGCGTAAGTTCCCATCAATGATGAGCTAAAGAAAGAAAAAGGTTGTGACCCCTGTAGGTGCTGTGTGGACACGGAAGGCTCTATTTTGGAGACCCTTCATAACTTCACCCCTCAAAACAATTGTGAACATGTGGAATTTGACACAGAGAGAGAGAGAGAGAGAGAGAGAGCGAGCGTAAACCAACATAATCCGGTGTGCTCACTCGACTAGTTGAGGGGATCTAGTTTTGACAGGCTGGGGTCTGGTTCCAACCCACCAGAACTAGTCATGTGCAAACAAAGCATGCTGTTACCACAGTCCCAAGACTGAATATAAACACTATGATGATATTGGTAGTAAGACTAAGAAATGAGACTTAAAAGAGTTGCATAAGGTTCAATTCTTAGTCTGATGCATAGTTGGTGGCAAAACTTTTAAAGGGGCCACTTGTGAAAAAGAATTCATATATATACAGTATATATATATACATATATATATATATATATATGTGTGTGTGTGTGTGTGTGTATGTGTGAATATGAAGAGTTTGGTTCCAAAACGCAATAAATCCATTTTGATTAATTTGAGTAAAAATTTTCTTTACCAAGAATGTGGCAAGATGAAAACCACTATTTTTTGTTTCAAACGTTCACATAGCATCTTTAGGTTATAATAACATTAAAAATTCAAATCCAGATTTTGATTTTCAAAGATTTATTATAA
>NW_015555730.1:610225-639998 GCF_001515605.1 Sinocyclocheilus anshuiensis
AAAGTGTTGCGTTTATAATTTTGTTCAGTGTATATATATATATACTAATATGAATTAAATAAAAGTCCACTTAAAGGGATAGTTCACCAAAAAATGAATTCATGAATTACTCACCCATCGTTCCAAACCCGTAAGACCTTCGTTCATCTTCCTCCATAGACAGCAATGTATAACTGGCACGTTCAAGGCCCAGAAGGGTAGTAAAGATATTGTTAAAATAGTCCAATGTGACATCAGTGGTTCAGCCGTAATGTTATGAAGCTACGAGAATAATTTTTGTGTGCAAAGAAAACAAAAATAATGACTTCAATTTCTTCTACTCTGTGTCACAGACATGTGTCAAGGTACTGTCGTGAACAAGCTTAGAAGACTGACACAGAAGAGAAGAAATTGTTGAATTGGCAAAAAGTATTCTCGTAGCTTCATAACATTACGGTTGAACCACTGATGTCACATGGACTATTTTAACGAAGTCCTGTGTGTGTAGATGATAATATGGCTTTTGAAGGAGAGACTCGGGATTAAATTAACCAAACCAAAATGAAATTTTGTCAATTTAAATGCACAACAATTTATTTTGTATTGTGACTAAACATTTAAACTGTTAAAATGACAACAATAAAATTATATTATTAAATATGTAAAAATGCATATTACAGCAAAAGTGTTTGTTTGTTTTTATTTATTTATTTATTCATTCAGCAAATTGGAGTGCTTGTCAGACTCATTTGTCAAAATTATATTTATTTTATTTATGTAATAACAAAATATTTCATAAAACATTATATGTATGTAAAGCCCTCTTTTTAAGCCCCCTTTAAAATACTAAGGAAAAAATAGGTGACACTTTAGATTAGAGAACACGGTAACACTTTAGTATAGGGACCAATTCTTCCTATTAACTAGTTGCTTATTAGCGTGCCTATTATTAACATATTGGCTGTTTATTAGTGCTTATAAAGCACATATTCTGCACAACCATATTCTACATCCCTAATCCTACCCTATACCTAAACTTAAAAATGTCCTTACTAACTATTAATAAGCAGCAAATTAGTAGTTTATTGATCCAAAAGTCGTAGTTAATAGTTTGTTAATAGCGGGAATTAGAGTTTTCCCTCAATAAACTAAAATGACGACTTTATTCAACAGTTTCTTGTCTTCCATGTCAGTCTTCGACGTGTGTTCACGAGAGTATCCCGACGCATGCTTGTGGCGCCGGCATTCTTTCATAGAACTCTGATGCATTGCGCCTTGTTTACAAGCAGAGGAAGACGCACGCTGTTCATAAAATCAGTCTTTATAAACATTTCGACTGAGAGGATGACTTGCAATTTTTGGCCCAGCCTTACTTGTTTGAACCAGAATATACAGACAAAGAAATAAGAGAGATGGACGTTCTATGTCAGAACGCCGGCTCCTGCGTCAGCAGCATCACATGCATGCATCGTGGTACTCTCGTAGCTTCTCTCGTAAAATTATTCTCGTAGTTCGTCAAATTACGGTTGAACCACTGATGTCACATGGACTATTTTGTCGCTGTTGGTACCTTTCTGGGCTTTGATAGTAGTTCCATTTCTGTCTATGGAGAGTTAGAAATCTTTCGGATTTCATCAAAAATATCTTAATTTGTGTTCCGGAGATAAGTGAAGGTCTTGCAGGTTTGGAACGATGTGAGGGTGTGTAATTAACAACAGAATTTAAATTTTTGGGTGAACTATCCCTTTAAGCTTACTTAACAAGTTACTTTCGTGACTGTTTCTTACCACACTTAAATACACTTTTAAAGTACATTTTAAATTATTGTGCTATAGTAATATTTTGTTGAGCTTTAAACTTATTTTAATGTATTGACTAACATACTAAAGCACATGTGAAATACTTGATTATAATTTTAAGTGTAGTGTGTTATTAAGTATTACATTCGAAGTTAACATATTTTAAATGTACACTAAATTGCAACTTAATCATTACAAATGTGTAATTACAAATATATTTAAATGCATGACATACAAGTCTCAGTAGAAATTATATTATAGTTTAACCAAAAATGTAAATTCTGTCATCATTTACTCACCCTCAAGTTGTTTCGAACCTGTATGAGTTTCTTTCTTCTGTTGAGCACAAAAGAAGATATTTTGAAAAATGTTGGTAACCAAACAATTGATGGTAGCCATTAACTTTAGCCATAGTATTTTTTCAGTACTATGGAAGTCAATGGCTTCCGTCAACTGTTTCGTTATTAACATTCTTCAGAATATCTTCAATAGAAGATAAAGACAAGATAAGTAATTAAACTACATATAAAGATGTACTTAAGTCCTACTTGAGTCAGTCAAAAACACTCTAAAGTTCAGCTAATTGCGATTGATATTCACTTATACTATAATACATTTTTATTTAAATGCAATTAACATGCATGTTTGAAAACATAACATTTGGTTTGCACGTGAGTATATTCTTTTAAAATATTTTATTTCCATAATATGTACTAAGAAAGTATGCTTAAGTGCGCTTCTTTTTTGGAATAGTTCACCCAGTTCACCTGTCACCATTTTCATAATTTACAAAAATATTTGAAGCAAAAATATCTTCTTTTGAGTTCCACAGCAGATTTGCGACATGTTTTATGCTCCTGAATAAAACATCATACAAATACTGAACTTTGTTCAGAAAATGAAAGGGAGACAAAAAGAGAGGGGCTGTTCTGGAACTTTGTGACAAAGAAAAGTGGAGAGCACCTCTTCATTATTCACGAAGGGAACACTGCATTGCGATACCTGAGCCGGTAGAGCGATATCTCCAGGGGTATCACTGTTTCTGTTCCTCCCTCTGCCTCCTCTTGTCTTCTCACAAATAATTGCTATCTTAGTGAGGTCTTGTTTCACGTTCATGTGAAATATGTAGTCGGAGTGTCCCAGCAGAGGAAGAATGTACACGTCACAAACTGACGTCACATACACACATATAAACATCACGTGGCGACAACCCTGGGGGTTTGAAAGTAAACACAAATGTACAGACGGGTCGTCACATGCACGCCATCTGAAATGGGCCTTTCATGCATTCATGAAAACATCTTTCAGTTAAACGCCAGAACTTGACGTCACAGTGCTTGAGGTGCAGTATGGATATATAACAGTATGGATACATGTCGTCACACAGTGGTTTTTAACTCTCTTGTGCTTACAGTTTCTTGTTATTATGTTATGCCGGAATGCTAAATGGAGACGCCAATGAATGGAAAGACACCCTTTGGCACATTCAGGACTTTAAGAAACTTGTTTCTACACTTACATTGAGATCTTTCCAAAGTTTTCTCAGGAGTCACAACCGCATATAAATATGGTAATTAATCAGAGGTCCCCAACCACCGAGTCGCAACCCAGTACCGGGCACTTGGAAGAGTTGCCACCGGGTCGCAAGAACGTTGTGGGAAAAATGTGTATTTATATAACACTCTGTTATTTATTGTGCGTTAATTTTTGTTTGTTGTATGCGATTGCAATGCAGTAGCAATCTGATGATTTCAAGTAAATTAAATGTTCAATAAGTATATATGTATATATATATATATATTAGGTGATAAATGGATCGCAGCTGATCCGTGATATGTTCAGCATGCATGTGATTCACATATTAATTTGCCAGTTTACACATTCAAGCGATTTTAAACCAGTCAAGCGAAAGAAGAAGTTTGAGAACTCGATTCGTGCTGTTTTCTGTGCACACAGCAGCTGCGCACACCCAGGGCACGCACAGAAACGTAGAAGGAGATTGTTACAATAATCCATGTGACATCAGGTTTTCAACCGTAATTATAAATTATTTATTATAAAATTATAAAATATTATAAGCTTTAGTTATAAAGCTACGAGAATACTTTTTGTGCGCAAAGAAAACAAAAATAACAACTTTATTCAACAATTCGTCCCCTCCGCGTCACCCTGTCGCCATTTTGGAGAGTATCACATACGTAAACAACATATGCTGTTCTGTGTCAGCAGCACCGTAACACCAACAACGTTTATGTTGTTTACGCTTTGATCTGAACGTAAACAACGTATCCGTGTACATACTTTGCATATGATGTTTACGACATGAGGGTGAGAAAATTAATGACAGAATTTTCATTTTTGGGTGAACTATCCATTTAATTTGGTTGTAGAATCCAGTTGTCACTCCTGTAAATTATTGAACTGTGTGTTTATAGAGCAGGATTAGGCTTTAAGAAAGATCGAACTTATCCAACATTCTATGGCCACATACACACTCCAGCTAAATTTGGTTATCAATTCACCTTTTAGAGGTTAATCCTGTCTTGTTGCCAGATCTTGCTAACTCAAATACAAATGAGTTAAATGAGTGGAAATAAGCCACATACCAAACTATGCTGAAGTGAACCTTCTACCTTATTAACTCCATAAACTGGATCATTTTATGAACTGAGCCCAAACAAGAAACCCAAAGACGCTTATTATAATAAGTGGACATGGCAACCCTTCAAAAGCGCTGCTAAGTAGCCTTATAAACAAAACAACAACTGCTCTTTCGACACTGGTTTAGTTAAAATCGCCGAACTGAGTGAGTCTTTGGTCGCTATAACATTGCTTTGGTCAAAAACAGTGGATACCAAAGGGCAAAATGTTGCCATGGTTGCCAGGGTGTCAATCATCGCAGTTTCGAGAGCGAGTTCTGTTCCGTACACACATGAGACTATAATTTAGGGGATTTAAGCACACTAGCATATGAGCATATCCAACATTTTAAATCCCTAAAGTAGAGCATCAAAACAGCCGATTTTACTAGAGATGCCTGCAGGCATGGCAAAGCATTAGTCACATTCCTCACTTCCCCTCACAGTCTTGGCTGGCACAAAAAATGATAACAATGTTACTGAATTGTGTGATGAATATGAAGACCTGAGACCCAGCATGCTGAGAAATCATGCTTCAGTGTTGCAGGAACAAAGAGCTAGAAAATCTGCTCTGTGACGTAACACTGTTTTATGTCTGTTCTCTCAAATATTCAACATACCAGCTGGATTTTCTGAAGATGATACCAGTGATGTTTGCCTGTGCAAAACTTGCCACTAAAACGTTAGTACTTTCCCATAATATTCACATTATGGTCGCTAGACAGTTGCTAGGCCTTTGCTAAGGTTGCTAGGTTGTTGCCAGGGTGTTGCTATGTGGTTGCTAAAGTATGAGCAATCCCTAGGGCATTAATAGGCAGAGGATGGTTGCTAGGCAGTTGCTAAGGTGTTCTTTGTTATTGCCCAGGACATTGCTGTAAGGTTGCTAAGGTACTTGAGATGGTTGCTAGGGAGTTGCAGTTGCTAAGGTACTCTGGGTGGTTGCTAGGCAGTTGCTAAGGTGTTTTTTGGTTGCTATGGAGTTGCAGTTGCTAAGGTGTTTTGGGTTGTTGTTATAGCATTAATATGTGGTTGCTAGGGTGTTCCAAGTAATAACTATGATATTGATAGACAGTGGCTAAGGTGCTCTAGGTGGTTGCTAGGCCATTGCTAAGGTGTGTTTTGGTTGCTATGGAGCTGCAGTTGCTAAGGTGTTTTGGGTTGTTGATATGGCATTATTATGTGGTTACTAGGGTGTTTTTAAGTAATATCTAGGATATTGATAGATGGTGGCTAAGGTGCTTTGGGTGGTTGCTAGGCAGTTGCAAAGGTGTTTTTTGTTGTTGCGAAGACACTGCTTTATAGTTGCTAAGGTGTTTGAAATGGTTGCTAGGGCCTTCTTGGTTGCTTTACCATTTCTATGCAGTTTCTACGGTGCTCTGAGTGACTATTAGGGTTGATAGATGGTTGCTAGGGCCTTGGCAGGCAGTTGTTAAGGTGTTTATGGTTGTTGCCAGGGTACTGCTGTACAGTTGCTAAGAAGTTTGAGATGGATGTTACTAGGCTTTCCTTGGACGCTGTGCAGTATCTATGCCGTTTCTAACTTGTTCTGAGTGACCATTAGGATATTGATAGATGGTTGCTAGGGTACTGATATGAAGTTGCTATGGTGTTTGAGATGGTTGCTAGGGCATTGCAGTTGCTATGCTGTAATAAGTTGCTAAGTTGATATGGCATAACTATGTGGTTGCTAAAGTGTTCTGAGTAATCACTAGGATACTGATAGGAGACTGATAATAAAACAGTTATCGAAAAAGCATTTGTCCTATTCTGTGTCCTAAACTCCTGAAACATTGGTGTCTTATAATTTAGAGCAGTCAATGCAATTTGGGAAAGAAATCAATTAAATCTGTATGTGTGTGTATAAAAATATTCAGATGTAACCCCCTTTTGTAATCATTAACATTTTCATAAATAACTGTAATTTGTAACTGATTACAATTACATTTATTGGTAACACTTTATTTTAAGGTGTCCTTGTTACACATGTTACATGTACTTACTATTATATTAACAATTAATGATGCATACTTACATGCAAGTAACCCTAAGACAAAACCTAATCCTAACCCTAACCATATAGTAAGTACATGTAGTTAATTAATATTACTCAGTACTTAAATGTATTATTACACTGTAACAAGGACACCTTAATGAAGTGTAACACATTTATTTTGTAATTATGTAATTCTGTTACATGCATCTAGTTACTCCCCAACACTGATCATATCATTGCCACATCTGTCCAGCTGTATTACAGTGTGACTGTGGCTGTTTCGCTCTCGGACCCATCACATCATTCACTCACTGACAGCAGCAGCAGAGCTCTGAATGAAAGCTTATGTAAATTCTTAGGCCCGATTATCCCTTCCAGTAAGACTGAGTTTTCATTTGAACAGATTGTCCAGCCTGCTGCTTTAGCTGGGAGAAAAGCACATGTTCCCAACTGTATTTCATTACGTTATGGTATGATGCCATCATATGTGAAAGATTACAGCTATGCAGACTATATAGCATTCGGCAATCAGCAAAAATCTGCTTTTGCACTCTGTATGAATTCATGTGGTGTGAGTGCTGTAATTATGAGCCGTCAGTGGACAGTTGAATGTGAATGGGATATCTTTGGGTGACCTAGTCAAGGCAAAGTTTTATCGGGCATTGCCGCTACAGAAATTGGGTCTCTGAGGTTGCTATGAGACTCTCAAGAGACACTCAATGTCCCCATTTATTGCTACACAGTTTTCTGTGGCTGTTTTTGTACAGTAGTTTCAAATCTGTTTTAATTTGTCAACTAAGTATCTTGATTATATTTAACTTGTAATTCTCTGTAAAAACATCTTATCTCCCCATACCACTGACGTCAGTTTTCGTTCTTACATAAATGTATGGCCTGGGACCGTAAGTAATTTTGACCACTGCTTTTTGCAGTGCATTTGCTTCAGAATCAGCTATGTTGCCTTGAGGTCTCAGCAGCACAGTTCAGTGACGCTGTTGTTCTCTGCGTCTTCTTTTTCATTCCCGCTGTCTTCATGTCCTTCTGTCTCTGGTTGTATCCGCTCTCACTCTGGGGCCTCAGGTTAAGTTGAGTTAAACTCAGTGGTTGCGTATGCAGGATGTGAGAGACATTGCTGTCAGTTTGCCATAAGCTTTTTTTTTTTTTTTGGCTGTATGATGGAGACATTAGAACAACAGATCCAGTTGAGCTGATTGTGAAATCAGTTATCAATAAACTCTGATGTATTGTACAGTATAAAAGCCATTTCAATGTAAAAAATCACACATTATTTGTGTAAAATCATGTCTTTTAGATGAAAGGTGTTATTTTAGATCTATTTAGGTATATTTTAAAAATTGTTAATACATTAATTTGTTAATGCCATTGTACCGCTGAGTTTTGCTCGACGTAAATATATATATATTTACGTCGAGCAAAACTCAGCGGTACAATGGCATCTTAATGTATAATGGACTTGTGATGCTTCATCAAATCTGGGGATTTTGTGAGAAATATTATCCGTGATCATCTTAATTGGTTATATTAGATTAGAGATCAGTGGATCGTTGTGAGGAATTTCACACTTTTTCCACTCATATTTCCTAAGTGTTGCATATCTTTTTGTTTTGCAACTATTCAAATACTTGCTTTTGCTAGTCAAATCTTGTTTCCATTTTAAAATAAGCTGAATTTGTCCTGCATTTCTTTTTATAGGCAGAAGAAATTCCAGAGGGAATTTGACCTATTTTTGTACATTAACTTATTGAATCACTTTGAGTATTCAAGTGCGATGATAGCTTAAAGAGCTTGTGATGTAAGACGACTCTTTGCGTAACACACAAAGTTTAATGTAGGACTCATGAGGTCACTTCATCGTTTGGTGGGTGTTATCTAATAACCAACATGTCACTATTTTCTGCTTGAACTATATGGAGCATGATATGCCTTCAGGAAGAAAGCAAGAGCGAATGTCACTGTCCATTTTGATTTTTAGCAATGGAAGGTTTTTGATTGATTATATCAATGAGCCAGAATATAAATACCTCTTTACCCAGAGGGCAACTTTATCCTCATGCCTCTCTGTTAATGGGATGGTACACTTACAGTTCAGCTGTTATGAATAAGGTTGCTGACGTGAACTTTTGATGATTTTCATCATGGTAAATTAGTAGATGTGTATTGATTGCTATTAGTCACGCAGTCAGGCTTCCCACTCGACATGATGTTCACATGCAGCAGCAATCAATGGGGAATTGTGTGCAAATGTGCCGTCCAACCACACGCACACACACACACACACATGTTGTGTTTCCATGTTTTATGGGAGTGTCAATCATGCACGTCACATTTATTCAAACAAACAAACTGACATAAATGCATACATACATACATACATACATAAATGTTTTTGTATACTTTTTCCATAGGTCTTTCATGCTTTTATGGAAGTGATATCTTTTATTTATTTCCTACAAGTGATGTAGTGTGGTTTCTTACTGGCCCACATGGAAAATCATAACTGTATTACAAATGTATTACTTATACTGTTATAGTTTGTGTAGTCTCCTATGAGTAAGTAAATGTGTGGTGATTTTAGGCTGACCAAGCACTATTAATGACAGCAGTTGTATGTTTGTAGTAATAGTGTTGGTATTAGCAAAAGAGATCTCATGATTTTTCACTCCAGTGCCCAAACTCCACACAAAGCCATCAACCCCGAAAAGAGGCCACAGTAAATCTCTTCAAATCTCTTTGGTGGGAAGTCGTGGCCTAATGGTTAGAGAGTCGGACTCGTAACCCAAAGGTTGGGCAGGGATTGTAGGTGGGGTGAGTGAATGTGCAGCGCTAATCATGATCTTAAATGAGTGATTTCTCTTCTGAGCTCAATCTCTGAGCTTACATATGTTATGTCACCAAAGGCTCTTATTCAGCAAATTGAAGGATTTTTTCCCCCCTGTGCCATTTATCCTAGAAAAAATTCCTTTAAAATGAAAAAGGCAGATTAGTGTAATGCTAATTTGTCTTCGCTGTAATGTTCTCATAGCATGTCCTCACGAGAGTATTTGTCTGATTAATCAGTGGTTTGGAATTAGATTGCAACTAAGATGATTCATCATTTAGCTGTCCATATGAAAGATGTATCACTATAATATTAGATTGAAGGAATAGTTCACCCAAAAGCAAACTCACCCTTAGGCCATCCAAGATGTAGTTAAATTTGTTTCTTCATCAAAACAGATCTGGAGAAATGTAGCATTACATCACTTGCTCACCAGTGGATCCTCTGCAGTGAATGGGTGCCGTCAGAATGAGAGTCCAAACAGCTGATAAAAACATCACAATAATCCACACCACTCCAGTCCATCAGTTAACATCTTCTGAAGTGAAAAGCTGCGTGTTTGTAAGAAACAAATTTATTTGTAAATGTATTTATTGGTAGATTTTGATGTTACAGAATAACAGGAGATGGAGGAAGTGTTTTTATGGATTATAGACTCATATTTTAACCAGAAGAGATGGTTTAAAATGCCTAAATGATGAATTTGTTTCTTTTCCCTTCACAAGATGTTAATTGATGGACTGGAGTCGTGTGAATTACTTGTGGATTATTCGATGTTTTTATCAGCTATTTGTAAAACGAACCCCTCAGAACACTATAGCATTATAGCAGAACACTGTACATCAACCTTGCACACCTTCTTATTTATATAGTTCATTTAATAAACAATGGTATTTCAAAGTTTGTTATATTTGCATTATAAACAGAAAGAGAACAAAGAACATTTAAAAGTCAGTCTAAATGATTTAATAACATAGAAATAAGAAAGAAAAAAAAAATTAAAACAACTGAAGGGAAAGAAGTATAAAAGGATAAAAAAAATAGTGCAGAGTGCAGTGTATTCAGTGAAGTGCAGCTGTACTTTATAGAGGGAGAATGCACAGGTAAACAGATGTGTTTTCAGTGTTCCTACGCACATCTGACGTCATCTGGAAGCTGCTTCCAGCTGTGGACAGTATATGAACTAAATGCTTTCATTATGTTTGGCATGAACCCTAGGTATTTCTAAATGTAATTATTTAATTAATTATTTGTTTGCTTGTTTGTTTCAGGGTCCTGGTAGAAAAAAAAATCTAAATAATAATCCAAAATATTTCTTAATCTTTAATCTTTTCTGGAGACAAAGCATAGGCATTCATCTTTATTGCCAAATGCATTGAATGCTATTTTTTAAAAGGAAGTGATAAAATGTTTAGTAGTCAATTTCATAATCAGTGCAAATGCATGACAACAATTTTCATGCAATCATGCACGTCACATTTATTCAAACAAACAAACTGACATAAATGCATACATACATACATACATACATAAATGTTCTTGTATACTTTTTCCATAGGTCTTTCATGCTTTTATGGAAGTGATATCATTGCACTCACACAAGTCCTTCATGACAGATTAGCTGTGCGTGAGACAGACGCTACTGCTAGAACAGTTTGTCCCAACTCTGTCCAGTTCATTTGGGTTTCATGTCAGACCATCAGACCTCTATCAGCATAAATATGCAGTTTCATATTACAGTGATGCACAGATTTATAAGCACATGCTGTCAAGTATCCTGGCATCACTCTCATGAAATTAGTTATTAAGTGAGTGCAGATGCACTTTATCTATAGCCACGTGCAGTGTATTCATTACAAACACTAAGGGATAGTTTGTGCAAAAATTGAAATTCTAGATCATCTTTCATCACTACTCACCCTCATTTCATTACAACCAATATAACTTTCCTTCAGACATTTAGAATAATATTCAAGTAATAATATTCAATATTCAAGTCATCATGCTCCAAAATGAACAGAAAAGCAATCCTTACAAATTGTGTACCTTATTCCAAGGTTTCTGAAAAGTTAAGCTGTTATTAATTGGAAATATTGCTGTCTCATAGTCCCATATCCCCGGTGAAAAAGAAGTGTGCACTTGTAGTGTACACTTGAACTGTGCTTCAAAGTGTAAAGTATATGTAAAAAGAAAACCTACTTGCAGATATTTTTATTTAATAGTATTAATGAAATGTAATGCCACTTAAAGAGAGATTTTTAACTCTTGTTAAATAAAAATAAAATGTTACTTAAAGCACATTTTAAATAACTATGTTTTAATGTGATGCTTTAAAGCTGTACATTTAATTTGATGTGTCAACTAACATACTAAAGCACATGTAAACAAGATTATAATTTTAACTGTCTGTTAATAATTACATTTAAAGTTTTTTTTATTTTAAATGTATTAGATTTCATTATAAAAAATGTTTAATTACAAATATCATTGTACAGAAAAGAGCAGCATCAACATTAAACTGTGTGTGTGTGTGTGTGTGTGTGTGTGTGTGTGTGTGTGTGTGTGTGTGTGTGTGTTCCCCAGAAGAAATGACATTATGAATTTTTTAAAAGTATAATTTTAATATGTATTTTGAGTGAGCTGTGCCATAGAAGAAATATGATCAGGGAAACTCCTCAGTTCCTGGGTGAGTCCTACTTGTGGCTAAACCTGCACCTAAGCCATGTGTTTGTGTGTCAGACGCCGAGTCAAGACCGGAATGAGGGGGAATTCAAGTTTGCGCAATCCCTACAGTAACTAACTACATAAAGAGCTGCATTATAAGCCCCCTCACCCACACACCCCTGTTTTTAGAAGCACAAACACGTTTTCAGACGAGCGGTGAACTCTGCCTCCAGCCAGTGGGAACATTACAGGCAAGTGTGAAATGTCTCCTCTGTGTAAGCAAGCAGGGTGCAGGATTTGCAGACTCTGAGGTTTTGACCCCTTCGCTTGGACCTGCTCTTTTTCCCATCAGGCTCGGCCAGCATGTGCAGGTGTGTTTAAACTCCCCACGAGACTGTGAGATTAATGTTTTGTGCCAGAGAGACGTTGGCATTATATACGTGTTGTTGCTGTTCTAAACGCTGTATGATTGCTGAACATTACGTCACCCTCAGCTTCACGAGTATCTGTTAAAACTCTGTCCTGAATGATTACAGGATCAAAAGACTTAGATGTTTGTACAAAATGTCAATTGGTGAATGAATGAATGAATGAATAGAAACCTAGTGTTAAACGTTACAGACTACAGCAACAGTTTAGGATTCCTGTAGCTCAACTGGTAAAGCATGGTCATATTTTAAAGCAAGGTCATATTTCATTTTTAGGGAACAAACATACACAAAAATTGGTGCCTTTAATGCAGTTTCAGTCACTTTGGATTAAATCTAAATCTACCAAAATACACTAAAGTAAGTGGAACTGTGGCTTTACAGGGGTTAGTGCATGTTCTGGTTTGAATCCTATTCCTTAACCTTTATTTTAAAATGAACATTTCATTCATTCATTCATTCATTCATTCATTCATTCATTCTTAATTACTCACCCTCTTGTTGTTCCAAACCCGTAAGACCTTCGTTCATATTTGGAACACAAATTAAGATATGTTGGATGAAATCCGAGAGCTTTCTGAACCTCCCATAGACAGCAATGCAACACAACTGACATGTTCAAGGCCCAGAAAGGTAGTAAGGACATTGCTAAAATAATCCATGTCACATCAGTGGTTCAACAGTAATTTTATGAAGCTATGAGAATACTTTTTGTGCGCAAATAAAACAAATATAACGACTTCAGGTTTAACAGTCAAAAAGAGAGATAGAAGAAGCAAGTAGCTAAACATTTAATATCTGACAACTGTGTTACAATACAAATGTTAAATAACTGATGGTAATATCTAGGGATGTAAACAGCTCAACTGGAGTCATTTTCAGCATATTTGGCATAAAATTAAGAATGAATGTGTGCATATTCTGAATTAATTTAATAAACTTGGTTAAGCTTTCCTGATAGCCTTTAAGTAAATTCACTTACCATTCTCAGACCTGCACTAGAACATGGTAAACCATGTGGCGTTGGTTAGGACAGTCAATTAGTCTATTCAAATATAAATATTTGCAAATAGATCAAATGCATTACTTTACAATAAATTCTAGTTCTTTAACTCTTTTTCTTTATTTGTCAACTTCTTTATTTCTTTTAATTGTCTTTTTTTGACAGTAAAACCATTTCTATCATGACAACTCTTGGAGGGATTGGCGTGGTAGTGTACATGACAATATGTTAATGTATTTGGTCTCGGCTGAATAGATCTGCTAGGCTGCTGTGGCAGAGCAAGTACCAAGACTTGCTACTGCCTATACAGCCACGACATGCTGCTGTGAGCATGTAAGAAATATTGCTGCTGCACATATAACATGAATAACCCCCATATAGCATACATGAATCACCCCATAGCAGATCTATACAGGTGGAGCTGGGGAAGGTGGAGGGTTTCTGAAGCACCCTGCAAATGCTACAGCAAGCACTAGCCAAGTATTTGAATGTTGAGCAGCAAGCTCATTGGCTACCGATACAAAAAGAACCAATCAGCTGTGCCATGTGATGATGTTGTGTCGGATTTTCACATCAGACTGCGCCATCTAGAGTTTAATGACAGAACTTTGGATTTATCTTCAACCTTTGTATACTGATATGTCCATGGCTGATCTGTGCTCAAACTTTAAAGGGGTAGTTCACATAAAAATGAAAATTCTGTTATCATTCTATTGACATACTTTACTCATGGCCATTCGCAGGGTATTATCATTCATTCATTCATTCATTCATTCATTCATTCATTCTTCCATAGCCTTGTAAAAAACATGTGTGCTGAATGTGCACTTGTAGTGCACTTTTAATCTTAAGTGTAAATTTACAAATCTGTACTTGCAGAGAACATTTTTCTTTCTTAACACTGTTTAAAAGTGCACTTTGCAATAATGTCCAATTCAGTTTTACTTTAAAGTACATTTTAAGTCTTTGTGTTTTAATAATTTTTTCTCATGCTTTATAGAAGTGCACCTACTGTATATGTAATACTATTTTGTTTTACTGAAGTCTATTATTCAATATTAGATTTAAAGTCAATATATTTTAAATGTAATAAATCTGTAATTACAAAATATAAATTTGACAAGTTTTAATATAAATGATAAATTAATAAGGTATATTTTAGTTTACCAGAAATGCTTGTCATTCGACAATACAGTTATCTAATTTTAAACATATTTCAAAGACAATAGAATTATGAAATTACATAAAGAGGTGTTCTTAAGTTCTTCTTCCGTAAGTCAAAAAACACTCTTAAGTTCAAAAAAATTACATTTAATATTAGTTTAAACTATAATACTTTTTTATTAAAATTGCATTTAAGGCGAGACACCCCATGAGCAAAAAAATAAATAATAATAATAATAATAAAGTATATATATATATATCACCATACTTACCCAGTTGATTAAGAATTACCACATTTTTTTTTAATTACATATTTTCTGAAATGTTTAAATATGCAAATGAGGTGTTATAGCCAAGTATTTGAATGTTGAGCAGCAAGCTCATTGGCTACCGATACAAAAAGAACCAATCAGCTGTGCCATGTGATGATGTTGTGTCGGATTTTCACATCAGACTGCGCCATCTAGAGTTTAATGACAGAACTTTGGATTTATCTTCAACCTTTGTATACTGATATGTCCATGGCTGATCTGTGCTCAAACTTTAAAGGGGTAGTTCACATAAAAATGAAAATTCTGTTATCATTCTATTGACATACTTTACTCATGGCCATTCGCAGGGTATTAAAAATACAGAGGTCCAAAAAAAGAACAGGAACAGAAAAGAAGACAATTTGCAGAATGTTCTGTCTGTTCTTGTCCATACAATGAAATTATATGGCGAAAAATAAAAAATAAGTGGTAAAAGTCATGTAACTACTATGCTAAATTTCAAGTCACCTGTGGTCTGGTGTGTTCACGTAATGTCAAAATTACCATCATTTAAATGGTTCAAAATGTAAAAAGCAATCACTTGTCATCACAACTTTTAAACTTGAAATTTTTCTATTTATTCATTTTCAAAACCCTCTGTAGGGTTGCGGCAATAACTATCCTACTAAGTAAATTATAAACTTGCATAATGACTGTTACTTGTACTGTGTTTTTGTCTGCTGATTACTCAAATTACGCAGATTAATTTTGCTGTTAATAATATTTCTATTGAAATGCATACGTTGTTACTCACTGAAAAATTGTGTACGTTCAAATATGGCGCATCAAGGCCTATTTTTGGTCGTTTTAAGGATGTCGTAGCCTCTTAAATGTCATCCAGTCTGGGTTGTTATTCACTGGACAGTTTATAGAGAGCTACAGCAGTCTGCAAACATTTCACTCTGCCCAGCAATTCTAACAATGGCATAGAGACGAGTTCACTTCAGGTTCACCAGAATATCTTTTGTTTTATGTTATATAACACTGGAGGGCAATGTCAGTAATCACATTATCCTATGAAGACCAATAACAGATGCATCTTCCTGTTTACTTGTCCCAGAGCTTCCCATGGGCACACCGAAATAGGTTATCCTGACTGTGCTGCAAAAATAGTAATTAGTTATGTGATTTTGGTCCCATTTCTTAACGTAATGTTATAAGAGTGAAACAAGTAAAGCAGTTTTTTTTATTTCTTTCTTAACGCCAATCCAGCATCTATGGCTATATTCATGGCGAGAACCAGTTAATCCATACACAAGTCTTGCCTTTACACACACTTCCAGGGACAATTTAGAATGTTCAGTTAACCTAACCGGCATGTTGTCAGCAGATATACACGGGACACTGAGGTAAAGTGAAATATAAACAGTAGGTTTATTGAACACAGAGCAAGGAACATCCAGGTAAGTGAGCGGGGAGTAGGATAAGTCTCTTGGGTCTTATCTGAGTGTTAATGTCCAATTCCTTTCCAGGGAATCCGAGGTGCTGAAGGAGTGGAGAGCCGGTGGAGTTCCGGAACAGTGGCGATCGAGGAGCAGAGAGATCGGGTAACTAGCAGGTGAGTCAACACATGTTAGAGCAAGGTAAGTCAAGCATATAGGATAAAGGAACAATGCAAAGTTTGTCCAGCATGGCCTGAGCCTCGCTGTTCATGTGAGGGCTGGAAGAGGTATTTTCCTCACAGGAAAAATTAGCTTCTCTTATCAGGTTTTTTTTTTTTTTTATTCAATATTAGATTTAAAGTCAATATATTTTAAATGTAATAAATCTGTAATTACAAAATATAAATTTGACAAGTTTTAATATAAATGATAAATTAATAAGGTATATTTTAGTTTACCAGAAATGCTTGTCATTCGACAATACAGTTATCTAATTTTAAACATATTTCAAAGACAATAGAATTATGAAATTACATAAAGAGGTGTTCTTAAGTTCTTCTTCCGTAAGTCAAAAAACACTCTTAAGTTCAAAAAAATTACATTTAATATTAGTTTAAACTATAATACTTTTTTATTAAAATTGCATTTAAGGCGAGACACCCCATGAGCAAAAAAATAAATAATAATAATAATAATAAAGTATATATATATATATCACCATACTTACCCAGTTGATTAAGAATTACCACATTTTTTTTTAATTACATATTTTCTGAAATGTTTAAATATGCAAATGAGGTGTTATCTAATAAAATATGCACTAATCTGCATACATTTCTAGAACAAGAATCTTAACATTGGATGAAGCCAGGTTCAAAATTATTGTTTCATTTTGTTGACATATTAGTGTCAAATGTTTTTTTTTCACAGATGGGATTTTGGATATCTCTTTTTCATCAGTCAGATGCAAATACATAAAGTGCCATAAAAGAAACACGTAAAACTGCATTGTGAATGTTTCCTTTCTACTAGGCTGAAAAAAAAAATTATTATGAAAAACCAGAAAGCCCAAAATCTCAAAACTGACAGGTGCATGAAAAAAAAATAGTTTTGCCTGTAGTGTCTCACATCCAACATACAAGTGTTGCAAACATTGCATTCAGTTCACCCTGAAGTGCATTCGTTTAAAGAACTTTTTTCTGTAACAAGTACTCTTTTTACAGTAAAAGTATGCTAAAGTGTACTTCGTTTTCCACAAGGGTATATTCACTATCTTCTCTTTACCCTCTCTGACTGAGTTACCCAAAGCACTATGCAGAATGTTAGTAGCATGCAAGTTGTATTTAATCTCCATTGTATGTTTCCCAAAAGCACTGTTTTATATAAGTAGCATATAAAAACTTTTGTAAATTAGTGAGAGCACTCCAAAGTCCACTCATAAATCCATTGCATGAATCTTTCATTTTTATAAGATAAATAGACACTTTATAGATTATAACAATGCATTTCAATAACTGCAAAGCCATTATCACAAATCACAATTTTGAAATGTCATCAGTAATGAAAATTACATAAAAGATAGAGTTGGTTTTGAAGTTCAGAAGATAAATGTGAGACAGAGAGCACTAGACAGGAATAATGCTGTGGCTCAGATTCAGTGTAGGCTGCTGGTGATGTTCTGAAGAGGCCGACATTAAAGACAACTGTTCCACCTCCACAACACAGACCCCGTCCTCCTCTCCATCTCCCCCTCCACTCATCCACCTCATCTGTTCATCATGCCTCTCCCTGAATCATCTGTCACATCACTCCTCCACACCCTATGGACTGGACGCTCTCTCAGAGCTGCTAGAACATTCACTGCTGTTTGAAGAACCGTCCTCGTCTGTTTAACACTGATCTGCACATTTTTGTCAGGGAACTTCAAAAAAATAAAAAATGATTATTATTATTATTATTATTATTATTATTATTATTATTATTATTATTATTATTATTATTATTATTATTATTATTATTATTATTATTATTATTATTATTATTATTATTATTATTATTATTATTATTATTATTATTATTATTATTATTATTATTATTATTATTATTATTATTATTATTATTATTATTATTATTATTATTATTATTATTATTATTATTATTATTTTGTTTTCAGGTCAGAAACATTATGTAATATGACTGAATCATCTTGACTACATCAGGTTACACTAACAAAACTTTCAAGGGTCAAAATAGCTAGAATGTCTTCTTAAAGGGATAGATCAACCCAAATATAAAGCCTTTTGCTTACACTTAAAGGGATAGTTCACCCAAAAATGAAAATTCTGTCATTAATTACTCACCCTCTTGTTTGGGATAAGTCTCTTGGGTCTTATCTGAGTGTTAATGTCCAATTCCTTTCCAGGGAATCCGAGGTGCTGAAGGAGTGGAGAGCCGGTGGAGTTCCGGAACAGTGGCGATCGAGGAGCAGAGAGATCGGGTAACTAGCAGGTGAGTCAACACATGTTAGAGCAAGGTAAGTCAAGCATATAGGATAAAGGAACAATGCAAAGTTTGTCCAGCATGGCCTGAGCCTCGCTGTTCATGTGAGGGCTGGAAGAGGTATTTTCCTCACAGGAAAAATTAGCTTCTCTTATCAGGTTTTTTTTTTTTTTTTGATTGGGCAAACTTTGATTCCTCAACACAAACATTAGTAGAGATGTAGGTCATTTAAAGTTAAAATGAAATCAGCTTGATCCTATTTATTGTCTGAAGTTTTGGCTTTACTGTGCACAGATCATTGGTGCATATTATTCCATCTTCATAATTTTTCATCAAATGAATTACATCCCTTGTGAAAGAGAAGTACACATCAGCATACTTCTAAAAAGTACTTATTATGGAAATAATATATTTTAAAAGAATATACGTAAGTGTGAATTAAATGCAGTGTTTTCCAACACATCAATGTTAATTGCAATTAAATAAAAAGAAGTTTACTGCTGAATGTACTGACAAGCATGGTAAACTAAAATATACTTTAAAGTCATTTCTATTGAAACTTGCACAACTTGCACTTAAATGTATTTGTAATTAAATTTTCACATTAAACATTAAATAAATGTTTCACTTTAGTACCTTTAGTACATAAATGTTATATCAAATGTAAAATCAAATAACAAAGTACAGTTAAAATTATAATTAAGTACTTAACGTGCTTTAATATGTTCGTCAACACATCAAAATAAGCATACTTCTTTAAAGCACAACTTGAAATAAAGCATAATGATTTAGTATGTACTTTAAAGTAAAACTTTTAATTTGCCATTTTTAATTTGCCATTTGCCATTTATTACAATAATGTGCACGTTTGTGTGCAAAACTGTGTTTTACACAGAAATATGTAACATTCCTGACCTAAACTGGTTGGTGAATGACGCTTCATTCATTTAAAGCATGTTGTCTGATGCGTCACTATGCTCTCCCCGCAGGGAATGTGCATGTCTCTGCATAAAAAGGCCCCAGGCAGGTAATGTTGCTTTAATGCTTTTCAAAGGCGGGTAGAATCAGTTTCACATACAATACCACTTTCAAAGATAAAAATACTGTGAGGATGTTTAAAATACCACTTATTTTTACAGCTCACATTCCACTCAGCAAATTACAGTGGTAATCATTCAACCCCTTCTTAAAAATAGCCAGTTGACGTTCAACTGACGTAACAGACAACTTTCACTCTCTCTGCCCAGCTGTCATTAATACCGGGGCTTTAGATGTTAAAAGATGACATTTGTAAAAGGGAGTGTTTGTTTTCATGCTTCAGGCTACAGCATCTCGTCTTGAAGCCTCTGTGTTACATAAAGACAATGTTGTTAGCACAGATACATTTTCTCAAGTGCATAGACATTGTTTTGGACCATTCTTGCTAAATGCAATGTCTCATTTTCCCAGGTCTTCAACAATAAGTGGATTCCTGTGGTGCAAAGCACAATAAAACCCTCCTCGATGTTGATCAAACCGAATCTGCTCTCCAGGCCGAGCCAAACCAGAAACAAGCTTAGACATCGCAACCGCAGAGAGACCCCCCTCCTGTTTCCAACCGTCTCACATGACAAGAGGAAAAATAGGTTTGATCATGTTCACAAGCATGTTGAACAAAGTATTTGTGTAGCAGCATGCTGTTCAGACACAGCTGATATGGCCAGCCAGGCCTCTGTCGGAAAACCTCAGACGCTTTGAAGGATGTGGGACTGTCGTTTATAAAGTGTCACAGTCAGCATGAGTCTCGCTATCTCTTCTGGCTTTGATGACCTGAGGTATATTTAGACAAGCACTATGCAGAATGTTAGTAGCATGCAAGTTGTATTTAATCTCCATTGTATGTTTCCCAAAAGCACTGTTTTATATAAGTAGCATATAAAAACTTTTGTAAATTAGTGAGAGCACTCCAAAGTCCACTCATAAATCCATTGCATGAATCTTTCATTTTTATAAGATAAATAGACACTTTATAGATTATAACAATGCATTTCAATAACTGCAAAGCCATTATCACAAATCACAATTTTGAAATGTCATCAGTAATGAAAATTACATAAAAGATAGAGTTGGTTTTGAAGTTCAGAAGATAAATGTGAGACAGAGAGCACTAGACAGGAATAATGCTGTGGCTCAGATTCAGTGTAGGCTGCTGGTGATGTTCTGAAGAGGCCGACATTAAAGACAACTGTTCCACCTCCACAACACAGACCCCGTCCTCCTCTCCATCTCCCCCTCCACTCATCCACCTCATCTGTTCATCATGCCTCTCCCTGAATCATCTGTCACATCACTCCTCCACACCCTATGGCCTGGACGCTCTCTCAGAGCTGCTAGAACATTCACTGCTGTTTGAAGAACCGTCCTCGTCTGTTTAACACTGATCTGCACATTTTTGTCAGGGAACTTCAAAAAAATAAAAAATGATTATTATTATTATTATTATTATTATTATTATTATTATTTTGTTTTCAGGTCAGAAACATTATGTAATATGACTGAATCATCTTGACTACATCAGGTTACACTAACAAAACTTTCAAGGGTCAAAATAGCTAGAATGTCTTCTTAAAGGGATAGATCAACCCAAATATAAAGCCTTTTGCTTACACTTAAAGGGATAGTTCACCCAAAAATGAAAATTCTGTCATTAATTACTCACCCTCTTGTTGTTCCAAACCCGTAAGACCTTCGTTCATATTTGGAACACAAATTAAGATATGTTGGATGAAATCCGAGAGCTTTCTGAACCTCCCATAGACAGCAATGCAACACAACTGACATGTTCAAGGCCCAGAAAGGTAGTAAGGACATTGCTAAAATAATCCATGTCACATCAGTGGTTCAACAGTAATTTTATGAAGCTATGAGAATACTTTTTGTGCGCAAATAAAACAAATATAACGACTTCAGGTTTAACAGTCAAAAAGAGAGATAGAAGAAGCAAGTAGCTAAACATTTAATATCTGACAACTGTGTTACAATACAAATGTTAAATAACTGATGGTAATATCTAGGGATGTAAACAGCTCAACTGGAGTCATTTTCAGCATATTTGGCATAAAATTAAGAATGAATGTGTGCATATTCTGAATTAATTTAATAAACTTGGTTAAGCTTTCCTGATAGCCTTTAAGTAAATTCACTTACCATTCTCAGACCTGCACTTTTTTTTTTTTTTGATTGGGCAAACTTTGATTCCTCAACACAAACATTAGTAGAGATGTAGGTCATTTAAAGTTAAAATGAAATCAGCTTGATCCTATTTATTGTCTGAAGTTTTGGCTTTACTGTGCACAGATCATTGGTGCATATTATTCCATCTTCATAATTTTTCATCAAATGAATTACATCCCTTGTGAAAGAGAAGTACACATCAGCATACTTCTAAAAAGTACTTATTATGGAAATAATATATTTTAAAAGAATATACGTAAGTGTGAATTAAATGCAGTGTTTTCCAACACATCAATGTTAATTGCAATTAAATAAAAAGAAGTTTACTGCTGAATGTACTGACAAGCATGGTAAACTAAAATATACTTTAAAGTCATTTCTATTGAAACTTGCACTTCATGCTTTTAAATGTATTTGTAATTAAATTTTCACATTAAACATTAAATAAATGTTTCACTTTAGTACATTTAAATGGTAAATGTTATATCAAATGTAAAATCAAATAACAAAGTACAGTTAAAATTATAATTAAGTACTTAACGTGCTTTAATATGTTCGTCAACACATCAAAATAAGCATACTTCTTTAAAGCACAACTTGAAATAAAGCATAATGATTTAGTATGTACTTTAAAGTAAAACTTTTAATTTGCCATTTTTAATTTGCCATTTGCCATTTATTACAATAATGTGCACGTTTGTGTGCAAAACTGTGTTTTACACAGAAATATGTAACATTCCTGACCTAAACTGGTTGGTGAATGACGCTTCATTCATTTAAAGCATGTTGTCTGATGCGTCACTATGCTCTCCCCGCAGGGAATGTGCATGTCTCTGCATAAAAAGGCCCCAGGCAGGTAATGTTGCTTTAATGCTTTTCAAAGGCGGGTAGAATCAGTTTCACATACAATACCACTTTCAAAGATAAAAATACTGTGAGGATGTTTAAAATACCACTTATTTTTACAGCTCAACCCGTAAGACCTTCGTTCATATTTGGAACACAAATTAAGATATGTTGGATGAAATCCGAGAGCTTTCTGAACCTCCCATAGACAGCAATGCAACACAACTGACATGTTCAAGGCCCAGAAAGGTAGTAAGGACATTGCTAAAATAATCCATGTCACATCAGTGGTTCAACAGTAATTTTATGAAGCTATGAGAATACTTTTTGTGCGCAAATAAAACAAATATAACGACTTCAGGTTTAACAGTCAAAAAGAGAGATAGAAGAAGCAAGTAGCTAAACATTTAATATCTGACAACTGTGTTACAATACAAATGTTAAATAACTGATGGTAATATCTAGGGATGTAAACAGCTCAACTGGAGCCATTTTCAGCATATTTGGCATAAAATTAAGAATGAATGTGTGCATATTCTGAATTAATTTAATAAACTTGGTTAAGCTTTCCTGATAGCCTTTAAGTAAATTCACTTACCATTCTCAGACCTGCACTAGAACATGGTAAACCATGTGGCGTTGGTTAGGACAGTCAATTAGTCTATTCAAATATAAATATTTGCAAATAGATCAAATGCATTACTTTACAATAAATTCTAGTTCTTTAACTCTTTTTCTTTATTTGTCAACTTCTTTATTTCTTTTAATTGTCTTTTTTTGACAGTAAAACCATTTCTATCATGACAACTCTTGGAGGGATTGGCGTGGTAGTGTACATGACAATATGTTAATGTATTTGGTCTCGGCTGAATAGATCTGCTAGGCTGCTGTGGCAGAGCAAGTACCAAGACTTGCTACTGCCTATACAGCCACGACATGCTGCTGTGAGCATGTAAGAAATATTGCTGCTGCACATATAACATGAATAACCCCCATATAGCATACATGAATCACCCCATAGCAGATCTATACAGGTGGAGCTGGGGAAGGTGGAGGGTTTCTGAAGCACCCTGCAAATGCTACAGCAAGCACTAGCCAAGTATTTGAATGTTGAGCAGCAAGCTCATTGGCTACCGATACAAAAAGAACCAATCAGCTGTGCCATGTGATGATGTTGTGTCGGATTTTCACATCAGACTGCGCCATCTAGAGTTTAATGACAGAACTTTGGATTTATCTTCAACCTTTGTATACTGATATGTCCATGGCTGATCTGTGCTCAAACTTTAAAGGGGTAGTTCACATAAAAATGAAAATTCTGTTATCATTCTATTGACATACTTTACTCATGGCCATTCGCAGGGTATTAAAAATACAGAGGTCCAAAAAAAGAACAGGAACAGAAAAGAAGACAATTTGCAGAATGTTCTGTCTGTTCTTGTCCATACAATGAAATTATATGGCGAAAAATAAAAAATAAGTGGTAAAAGTCATGTAACTACTATGCTAAATTTCAAGTCACCTGTGGTCTGGTGTGTTCACGTAATGTCAAAATTACCATCATTTAAATGGTTCAAAATGTAAAAAGCAATCACTTGTCATCACAACTTTTAAACTTGAAATTTTTCTATTTATTCATTTTCAAAACCCTCTGTAGGGTTGCGGCAATAACTATCCTACTAAGTAAATTATAAACTTGCATAATGACTGTTACTTGTACTGTGTTTTTGTCTGCTGATTACTCAAATTACGCAGATTAATTTTGCTGTTAATAATATTTCTATTGAAATGCATACGTTGTTACTCACTGAAAAATTGTGTACGTTCAAATATGGCGCATCAAGGCCTATTTTTGGTCGTTTTAAGGATGTCGTAGCCTCTTAAATGTCATCCAGTCTGGGTTGTTATTCACTGGACAGTTTATAGAGAGCTACAGCAGTCTGCAAACATTTCACTCTGCCCAGCAATTCTAACAATGGCATAGAGACGAGTTCACTTCAGGTTCACCAGAATATCTTTTGTTTTATGTTATATAACACTGGAGGGCAATGTCAGTAATCACATTATCCTATGAAGACCAATAACAGATGCATCTTCCTGTTTACTTGTCCCAGAGCTTCCCATGGGTTAAAATTATAATTAAGTACTTAACGTGATTTAATATGTTCGTCAACACATCAAAATAAGCATACTTCTTTAAAGCACAACTTTAAATAAAGCATAATGATTTAGTATGTACTTTAAAGTAAAACTTTTAATTTGCCATTTTTAATTTGCCATTTGCCATTTATTACAATAATGTGCACGTTTGTGTGCAAAACTGTGTTTTACACAGAAATATGTAACATTCCTGACCTAAACTGGTTGGTGAATGACGCTTCATTCATTTAAAGCATGTTGTCTGATGCGTCACTATGCTCTCCCCGCAGGGAATGTGCATGTCTCTGCATAAAAAGGCCCCAGGCAGGTAATGTTGCTTTAATGCTTTTCAAAGGCGGGTAGAATCAGTTTCACATACAATACCACTTTCAAAGATAAAAATACTGTGAGGATGTTTAAAATACCACTTATTTTTACAGCTCACATTCCACTCAGCAAATTACAGTGGTAATCATTCAACCCCTTCTTAAAAATAGCCAGTTGACGTTCAACTGACGTAACAGACAACTTTCACTCTCTCTGCCCAGCTGTCATTAATACCGGGGCTTTAGATGTTAAAAGATGACATTTGTAAAAGGGAGTGTTTGTTTTCATGCTTCAGGCTACAGCATCTCGTCTTGAAGCCTCTGTGTTACATAAAGACAATGTTGTTAGCACAGATACATTTTCTCAAGTGCATAGACATTGTTTTGGACCATTCTTGCTAAATGCAATGTCTCATTTTCCCAGGTCTTCAACAATAAGTGGATTCCTGTGGTGCAAAGCACAATAAAACCCTCCTCGATGTTGATCAAACCGAATCTGCTCTCCAGGCCGAGCCAAACCAGAAACAAGCTTAGACATCGCAACCGCAGAGAGACCCCCCTCCTGTTTCCAACCGTCTCACATGACAAGAGGAAAAATAGGTTTGATCATGTTCACAAGCATGTTGAACAAAGTATTTGTGTAGCAGCATGCTGTTCAGACACAGCTGATATGGCCAGCCAGGCCTCTGTCGGAAAACCTCAGACGCTTTGAAGGATGTGGGACTGTCGTTTATAAAGTGTCACAGTCAGCATGAGTCTCGCTATCTCTTCTGGCTTTGATGACCTGAGGTATATTTAGACATTTGTAGATAACCTAGTCTTACCCAAGCCCTGCAGCTTTACAAGATTGTCACGTTATTGGGAGTAAGTCAATTTAGTGTTCTGGTTTACTGGTTAAAGGCCTTTACATTTACTTGCATCTCAAGTAACGTCTTTGGTTTGTGTTAAATTAAAAATCAAGTTTAAAAATAACTTGTTGCATTCAAGAGAAACATGTCATTGAATGCTTTAAAGCCTATGAAGTGCTGTATATATTGTATTGATGAATCATACACAATAAGGCCTGCATGTTTTAAGAAAGTCAACATAAAAAAAGATGTTTTAAAGAATGTTGGTAATGGTAACCAAACAGTTTTGGTTCCCATTAACTTCCATTGGACCCAAAAGTGTTTAGTTACCAACATTCGGTCACACTTTGGGCCCTATCATACACCTGGCGCAATGCGGCGCTAGGCACGACGCAAGTGTTTTTTTGCTAGTTTCAGCCCGACGCAGTTATCATTTTCAAGTCCTGCACTACGTTGTTTAAATAGCAAATGCATTTGCGCCCATTTGTGCGCACATGGGCGTGCTGGTCTGAAAACAAGGTGTGTTCAGGCGTATTGCTGGCGCGTTGCTATTTTGAGGCAACTGAAACCTGGTCTAAAGTCAATGGCTCAGTATTTTTTTGTTATTTAAAGAGCGCATTAGTTATATGCACCTATAGGCGGGTCCACAACATGCGTACACTCTGCTTATTACACACACAGGGTATCACTATTTGGCAGCATCACACAAACATGCCAAATATTAAAAATTAAAGGATTACAATGTAAAAGATTATTATTGTGTAGGCTACATAAATATAAAAATGCCTACATGTCATAATAGATAGTCATTGCATGTATCAGAATTAGGCTACCTATTTGCTCGCGCACGAGCAGCTCCGTTTCCTCTCTGGAGACGCATTCAGTCTTTGCGCTTGCAAATTCTGCCTTGTAAATTGCGAATTCGCCATGGCGCAAACGCAACTGGCTCTTAAAGGGAATGGGAGATGAGACTCTGATTGGTTTATTGCACATTATGCCCAAAACACACCCATTATTCATTAAGACAATAGGGACAACCCTTTTAGACCATGCGCCAGGCACGCCGACCGTTTTTCCTGTCGTTAAACTAGCAAAAGTGGATTCAGACTCAGATTCTCGTCATTAACAAACCGTTAACTATGACTTTTGCCTCAATAAACTCCTAATTTGCTGCTTATTAATAGTTAGTAAGGTAGTTGTTAAGTTTAGGTAGGATTAGGGATGTAGAATATGGTCATGCAGAATATGTGCGTTATATAAGCATTCATAAACAGCCAATATGTAAATAATAGACATGCTAATAAGCAACTATTTAATAGTGAGAATTGGTTCCTATATATTCATTAAGACAATAGGGACAACCCTTTTAGACCATGCGCCAGGCACGCCGACCGTTTTTCCTGTCGTTAAACTAGCAAAAGTGGATTCAGACTCAGATTCTCGTCATTAACAAACCGTTAACTATGACTTTTGCCTCAATAAACTCCTAATTTGCTGCTTATTAATAGTTAGTAAGGTAGTTGTTAAGTTTAGGTAGGATTAGGGATGTAGAATATGGTCATGCAGAATATGTGCGTTATATAAGCATTCATAAACAGCCAATATGTAAATAATAGACATGCTAATAAGCAACTATTTAATAGTGAGAATTGCTTCCTATACTAAAGTGTTACCCAACATTTGTGTGTGTGTGTGTGTGTGTGTGTGTGTGTGTGTTCAGCATAAGAAAGAAAGACACAGGTTTGGAACAACATGAAGGTGAGTAAATGATGACAGTAAATATAAGTTAACCCCTTTTTTCCATTATATAACACTCACACAGCTGTTTTCAGCATCAAGACTGTCGCACAATATACAGTATCCCCACAATTCTCCAATAGGTAGATGCATATGCATCTCTGTTACACCTCTGGAACAGTCAGCAGACAGATGTTTGAGCTTTGATCACAGGAATAAATTACATTTGAAAACATATTCAAATAGAAAACTGTTATTTTAAATTGTAATAATATTTAATGTTTTTAGAGTTTTTTTTTTTATAAATCAAATAAATGCAGCCTTGGTAAGCAGACTTCTTTTACATTATTATAAACTGTTACATATAATACAGTTGATTATCATTATTTTTTACATGAACCATTATTGCTATATAATCATACACCAATAACCTCATTCCATGGACACATACAGCACATGAGAATAAGCATTTTACGAGCGCTACCTTTCCTGTGCTCACAGTCATGTGAGCTTCTTCTCAGCACATTCCTTGTACTATTAACTATACCGAATTTAAAGAGTCACATGTGCTATTATCCTGATATTCACAGGAAGGGCCTTACATAATCACACAGAATGGTACAAAGCTCGAGTGTACTTCAGACTGGAGTTTTTTTAACACGTGGGACCCTGTGCACACTCATATGCCACAGGAATGTATGCATCTGTAAGGTCTACTCTGTTTTAACTGAGTAAAGCTCATTAGTTGAACTGTAATCTCTTCTGCAGCTCCTTAACTTATTGCGTATTTACTACAGACTCTTTAATGTGGGAAACTCTTGCATTGTCTTTTACTATAGCAACAGTGATCCTAGCCAAACACATTCAGTAAAGGGGATCCCATATGCTGCTTCACATTGCACATGCTGTGACCCAATGCTCTGCACTAAGTCAAGTAACAAACAAGGAGTTGCATGAACAAAAACCTGATGATTATATTGATCCATAATTTGAGAATGAGCATTTTGTGCTTCAGTTGGAACAAGAACATCTGACCATCTATACAAGGGAGTTCACTCGCTCAATGTCACAAATGAATTTGCTTAGCGACCTAGAAATAGCAAAAAATAAAAGACCAGTTTCTGCATCAAGAGCATTCAATGAACTGCAAAGGATTACAGTTTTCAATCTTACAGATTAGCTTGAATTGTTTATGACCTGTTTTGGGAGTGTTTGTTGAACCTTAATAAGCAATAACGTTTACCAACATGCAGTGTAGACAGAGGCGGACTTACCCATTAGGCAAAGGTAGGCGACTGCCTTGGGCCCCCAAAAGCCAAGGGCCCCCTAAAATGCCCTTTTTATTAAGCGCATTAAGCTCTGACATGAGAATGGTTGCTTTTTACAGTGTTTATCACCATGACAACTGTCTGCGTGTCCGAGTTGAACACACTTCTCGTGTATCCTGCTTGTAGCAAATGAAAATATCATGTATCTGAAGCTGTAATTAAATATTGAGCAACAGCGCATATTATATGTTAATTGTTTTAAATGCTGCTTACTCATTTATGAGAAGGACCCAAGTAGAGGACGCATACGCAGTTACTTGTTTGGTTGATATAATCCTTAGGGGTGTAAATGTACAATTTCCATTTCATTATTTTTTCATTTTCATTTAAATGTGTAGTTAAAATAACTAAAATAAGTGTATTTTAAAGTTTAGGATTAGACAGCCTTCGGCACACAGGCTTACGCTGGTAACACTTCAGTGGACTTTCCTCCTCAATATAGGCTATATTTTTCTCATTCTCACTAATTCAATTTTTTATATGAATGAATCTCTGAAGGGAACCGACTGTCTTCAGAAAAATTTCGGTTGCATTTTCATTTTATCTGATAAAGTAGCGTTTATGAGCAGCGCTGCTTTGTTTACAGCCGTTACCGAGGAAACCGCTGTATTTCTGATGTTCCAAAAGCGCCTCCCG
>NW_015555730.1:640593-640936 GCF_001515605.1 Sinocyclocheilus anshuiensis
AATGTGTAGTTAAAATAACTAAAAAAGAACGAAAAAAATTCCTGATGAAGGTTATGCGACCGAAACGTACTCAATAAATATTTTGATATTTTTTGCATAGATAGTGTGCAGGATTAGTTTTTTGCTTTTTAGTTAAAATAAGTGTATTTTAAAGTTTAGAATTAGACAGCCTTTGGCACACAGGCTTACGCTGGTAACTCTTCAGTGGACTTTCCTCCTCAATATAGGCTATTTCCCTTTCATGGGAACTTCGAACTGCGTCCTCTAGGGGTCGCTATAGGGAACGCCTCGTCGTGACCCGTGTCTGAAGCATACATTGAAAAAACACCAACTCGTTGGCCGG
>NW_015555730.1:640950-666109 GCF_001515605.1 Sinocyclocheilus anshuiensis
CGGTGCCTATTTATACTATAGTCGCACCAGTAGTGACGTCATGGCTGTCGCCGGCCAACAAGTTGGTGTTTCTTCAATGTATGCTTCAGACATGGGTCACGACGAGGCGTTCCCCATAGCGACCCCTAGAGGACGCAGTGTCTCGTTCCCTACTCAGGGAACCATGGTTACATAAGTAACCTGAGACGATTTTTCTCATTCTCACTAATTAAAGTTTTTATATGAATGAATCTCTGAAGGGTACCGACTGTCTTCAGAAAAGTTTCGCATTTTCATTTTATCTGATAAAGTAGCGTTTATGAGCAGCCTTTGTTTACAGCCGTTACCGGGGAAACTGTATTTCTGATGTTCCAAAAGCGCTTCCTGCTGGCAGAGAAGGAATGTGCATTTTCAATAATCCCGTCTGCAGTTTTTGTTCAGACCAATGTGAAAACACAACTGTGGGGCACCATTGTGCAGCAGCAAGCATCACAACAAAAGAGGAACCTCAAGGCTGATCTAGGTAAATGTGTGCAAATATATAGGGCCCCATTCCTATATTTTGCCTGGGGCCCCCAAATCACTAAATCCGCCTCTGAGTGTAGAGGTTTACATTACAGAAAGCTGTGCTGTGACATTTGCTGTGCCAGTCTGGTGTCTGTGTGATATTTAAACCAGGCTACAGTAAGTGTGTTTGTGAGATGCAGCGCTGGCAGCTGGCCGTGACTGCATTCCTCTACAGCAGCAGGAGATTTTCCAGCAGACTTCAGAGTGCTCTCACGCTCACACAAACACACACAGGTCAGATGATTCAGAACACACACAGCATAGAAATACTGGTTTCAGCATAGAATTCTGGTTTAAAGAATTATGAACACTACAGTGGCCCCAAAATGTATTTAGACCATAGTCATAATTAAAATGTAATTGCATTGTATGATATCACACAAGAAGCTTTTTAGGATATATTGCTTGAAGGAATGGTTAATCCAAAATTTGCTGAAAATGCTTCAGGCCATCAAAGATGTAGATGAGTTTGTTTCTTCATGGGAAAAGATTTGGAGAAATGTAGTTTTGCATCATTTGCTCACCAATGGATGCTCTGCAGTGAATGGGTGCCATCAGAATGAGAGTCCAAACAGCTGATAAAAACATCACAATAATAATCCACAAGTAATCCATACCACTCCAGTCCAACAATTAACGTCTAGTGAAGTGAATAGACGCATTTTTGTAAAAACCGTTGCTTCTAATTGAAATAGTCCTCTATCCATAATATTTTCTCAAAAAAAAAAAAAATAAAATAAAAAATAAATAAATAAATGTCTCAATCAGGAGAGATACACAGAACAAGCACAATTTACAAGCAAAAGTTCAAAACAGTTCAAAGCATGTTTTGACATCACAATTTTTATCAGCTGTTTGGCACCCATTCACTGCAGAGGAACCATTGGTGAGCAAGTGATGTAATGCTACATTTCTCCAAATCTGTTCCCATTTAGAAACAAACTCATCTACATCTTGGATGGCCCGAGGATGAGTAAATTGTCAGCAAATTGTCATTTTTGATTGAACTATTGCTTTAAGTGTCCATATGTACTTTGGGTTGCTTTATGTTCGTTCATATTAATGCACACAAATCTACTGTACTCATAAACTCATACAGTAAGTATATAAGCTCTGTATCCTTTTACACCTCCATCTGGACAGTTAAACAGATGGATGAAGTGGCTGTGGAATTACAGAGTCTCCGTCAATGGGATTACAAAGGATTATTCCATCTTCATTGAGAACCCATCAGATTAATCGTGACATGAAATCTTCATTCAGAAAAACTGAAATTTCAATTAAAAAATTAAACTAACAAGGCTTAAACAAACAGATTAGAGCTACATTACCTATAGTATTAAGGGAATGTACATACTGTGAATAGATTTTAATACATCTTGAAGCTTCTTCCAAAGAATGAATGAAGTGACAGAAAGGTATGAATGAACGACAGACAGGAGACCACATAATAGATGTTATTCCTGCATGAACAGACTGCTTCTATATGATATGGCATATTGTGTCCCGAAGACAAATCACAACATCTGGATGCCACATGATTACCCATAAAGAAGATTCATTCTCTGAAACATTTTAGGAAATGTTATCAGTACTGTACATTAAACACATCTCAACATATAATTTTGTCCATCATTATTCATCTTTTTGGAACCAGTTTACGAATTCAACATATGCTGGATTCTTATTCTGACCTAGTATTATTATTCTTTAAATAATCCTTTATTTCACTTTAAACACCTATATTTTTTTATCCTTATAGTGAAAACTTTGCCTGCTTTTAGAGTGAGTTAACTAATCCATTTTATGTAAGGTTAGAATGGATGGAATATATGGTTGCCTACGAACTAGAGGTTAAATTTGCAATATTCAAAACATCAGCTCTGCCACCTCATTTGAGCTAAACACTTAAATTTCATATGAGAGAGCAGAACACATTTGAAGTCCTTGAGGACCTATATTTCGACATTAATTTCAATATGTCATGTTTGACATTTTGGGTAAAAGCAAAGATGTGGATTTTATAGGTTTACAGAAAACTTTTTTTCTAAAGTCCAAGTTCTTTTTCTTCCTAAACGTTTTGTATTGGCATCTATGGTTCCATGAAGAACATTTAGCATCTATGGAACCTTTCTATTGTACAAAAGGTTCTTTGTTAGTGTAACATCTTTAGAATATTACAATGTTTTTCACACTAAGTAGGCTCTTTGAAGAATTGTTACTGAAATGTTCTTTTTAGGAACCCAAAATGGTTCTTCTGTGGAATCTCTGCAAAAACACCCTTTGGGAACTATTATTATTAAGAGTGTATACTTGCTGTATTCTTCTATTTGCTGCTTAACTAATTTTAGTTTACAATTTACGGTAAAAAACCGGCAGCTGTGGTTGACGGTCACGGTCATTTTTTACAGTGTATAAAAAGGCAAAGGCAAAAAATATAATGTCAGTTAGCAAAAATAATACAACAGATTTTGCTATTATGACACTCAGTGTTAGTATTTACTCTGCTAAAATAGATATCTCACTGGGGGAGCCTTTTGCGGACGTGCATTAGGAGAGCCAGCCTGTTGATTCGTTTTTATTCTCTTCATTTAATACTAATAATAGCTTTGTCACCCGTGGAGGGGTCTTTCGGCAGCTGGTGTTGTGAATGCTCCACACTGCTTGTTTTGAATGGCATGTGTTGTTTCTAAAGTTCATTCTTGACACAACAGGTCAGACTTTTCCCTTGGTGGTTCTCTGAGAACCTGTCAGTTGTAGAGCCCTTGTTCAATCCTGTTGAAACCTGAAATCAGCGCTGTCATGAGCTGGAGGAATGAGGTTCACAGATGTTCACAGACTGCCACATTCTTCTGTCATCTCTATGAGCACTTCCATCTTTAGTTCATTCACTGGTTCTGAATGAGATCAGATAGTCTTACAAAGCCAGACTTCTCACTCTATAAATGTACTAATTTATTACTTTATTATTAGATTAAGTATGGTCCATGTTGTAGCTTAATCTAGAACTGCCAGTAAGACTTTATTAGGAACCAATTTTCACTACACTAGTTGCTTATTAGCATGCCCATTATTAACATACTGGTTTGTTAGTGACAATTGGACCTTAAATTAAAGTGTGACCGAACTGCCCAGATTGGAAGGAAGTGACTCTCAGCCTCAGATGTCAATCCAATGGGCCTTCCACAGTCGGTTCACTGACCGTCTGATGCATATTACACATGAAACAGGTAATCACATTTGCAAACTGAAAATCGCAAGCATGAATCACAATTACATAACTTCTTACAATGGTTTTTAACCACCCAGACTCATTGAAAAAATTGACCTAAATTTAAAATGCAAGAGATAAAAATGCAATTGCGGAAGCAAACATCGTTTCTACATGTTTGTGCTCTTTTATTGTGACTCGAGTTTCACAGGACTCGAGCTATTTGCATTGCATTTGCATTTGCAACACTGTACCAGGTGAGCTACCAAGAAAGCTTACTATGCCAGAAATAGATATGTCTCCAATTATGTGATGTACATGGCAAAATGTATTAATTGACAAATTTTGCACTATAACTATTTTCAGGTCATAACATAGTATCGTGCAAGGAGCTATATATATATTGTGACGAGCGTCCCGAAGCTTCATCAGCGTCGCCGCGGCACTGCGTGCCGCCGCTGCTCAATGCATTCCGCTGCCGGACCCCCGAGTACAAGCCGCAAAGCTGCTACCCAAGCTGACCCCTCATGATGACGTAGAAGCCTTCTTACACTCCCCGCACGGACCTGGCTGGCCGGCTGCATTGTGCACCATGCAGTGCACAATGGTTGGAGCTCCAGAGGTGGAAGTGAAGGTGAATGGAAAGCCGTTCCGGGCCATCCTGGACTCGGGCAGTGCGGTCACTCTGGTCCAGTCGCATGTTCTCGCCCCCCGAACGGAGGGTAAAGCCTTCCTCCCCATAACCTGTGTCCACGGGGATACACGACAAGTTCCCGCTCGCAGGGTGACCATTTCCTACATAAGCCACGCAAGCCCTGCCATCTAGGAGATTCCTCCATGAGACTGAGCACTAACTCGCCCTCTCATTTTTCCCACAGAAAGCAGCGTGTGACCGACCAGCCCCACAGGAGCACTGCACGGACCCTCTGCACTGGGAAGACGGAAGAGAGCACTCATGGTACCGGAGCACCTACCTGGACCTTTCTCACTAACACCCATCACCCCAATAAATCCACCCTCTGGGGTATTGATTGAGATTACTTGTCGTGTGATTCTTCACCCCGTTACAATATATATACATATATATTAACGATAATCTACTCCTGTAATCATGGTTTGTGTAAAAAGGAATAGAAGTTGTTGGTGTTTTACTGCCACTAGTGTTCATTTCAGCTGGGATCTGCAGTGAATTGTGTTTGAAAATTTGTACAGTATGTGGCGAGTTTAGCAGAAACAAGACAAATAAAAGCTAGTGGGACATTTTTCCAATAAGCCTTGTTTTTATCAGTCCATTGTGTTTGAAATGTTCTAGGTTGACATTATAATCACTTGGTGGAAGAACTATTCATGTGATGTGTCATGCTTACTGATTACCATTTATTTGCCTTTGTGATGAATCCTTACCTCGGAAATGTTGACAGTATCATAAATTTTGGATCTCAGTCTGCAGTGTGACTACTCCTATGACAGCTGACTAATAGAGAAACAATAAGAGCACAGAAATTGATGGTGCGTTCCCTCTTTTCAAGCCACAACTCACTATAGACACTCCGATGCTCTTTTTGTCCAGGCAAACGTTTGCCAGGATTATTGAAAAGGCTAACTTGTGTTTGTGCATTTCATTATAAATCCAGAAGTCAGATTGAACGTGGGTGCTACATAAAACTGTCAGTTTAATGCAGCTAGTCTTAGCTAAAATGTATATCTACTGACACAATCATGACAAGCATGAATTGTAACATAACTTTTGCATCATAAACAGGTGTTCAAGGTTGTCTTTGACTTGATACTTAAAGGGGTCATGAACTGCCTTTTTTATTATTTTGTACTGTTCTCTGAGGTCTACTTATAATGTTATCAAGATTTTTACATCAGAAAATATAATTTAAAAGTAATAGTCTTTTTTTCTGTACTGTTTAACCCTCCTCATCAGATCGCTCTGTTTGAATAGGCGTGGCAGATTGCAGACTCATAAGTAAACGCCCACTGCTATGATTGGCTAATAGTTCTATGCATATTTGCTGCTGTGATTTAGGTTAAAAACCATAAATACTCAGTACATATCAAACGATCTGTAATAACGCACGTAACGCACGTAATTAAAACAGTTACTCTCACTTGTGTGTTGCGACATTACCAATATAGTTGGCACAGCATCCTCTTTTAGTTTCAATCTTTTTGAAAATCACGTGTCGAATTGTGTCTTGTTTGTAGCAAATCCACGGTAAAATTAAGTGAACAAAGGACCAAGTTCTTACCGACACGTTCTGGATCTTCATTAAAAATAAAGTTCAATCACTTATTCCTAACGTTGGGATCAGAAGGAAGGTTTCCACAACTTGGCACTGTACAGTATACATCGGTGGGCGGGGATAAATAGGCAGTGATGTAGAAGCAGGCGCTGATCTTCTTCTGCGGAGGCGCATTCAGTGGCACATTCTACAACCTGTCGATTTGGCACACTGGCTTCAATATAAGCTGATTTTAGACTAATGAGAAAGTTTTGAGTTCTGAAAGTTACAGGGTGGATACATATATATATATCACCCTGTAGCCCAAGACTGGTTGCCCACTAAAGCTAAGCAGGATTGAGCCTGGTCAGTACCTGCTGCTGGAAGAGGTGTTAGTGAGGCCAGCAGTGGGTGCTCACCCTGTGTTCTGTGTGGGTCCTAATGCCCCAGTATAGTGATGGGGACACTATACTGTCAAAAAGCACCGTCCTTCGGATGAGACGTTAAACGGAGGTCCTGACTCTCTGTGGTCATTAAAAATCCCAAGATGTCCTTTGAAAAAGGGTAGGGGTGTAACCCCGGCATCCTGGCCAAAATTCGCCCATTGGCCTCTGACCATCTTGGCCTCCTAATCATCCCATATGCTGATTGGCAGCTTCACTCCTTCTCCTCTCCACCAGTAAGCGTTGTGTCGCAATATGGCTGCCGTCGCATCATCCAGGTGGATGCTGCACATTGGTGGTGGTTGAGGAGATTCCCCCCTTCTATGTAAAGCGCTTTGAGAACCCAGAAAAGTGCTATATCAATGTAATGACTTATTACTATGGTACAATGACATGTCAAAAGATCAAGGGAATTTTGATTTCTCAGTTCATGACCCCTTAAACAATCTTACATATGTTTGATGTTATATGCATCACAAACTGTGATAAAACCAGCAACTAGTTCTCCCTCAGAAGTGCTCATTGTAGCCATCAGTAAACTCTGACTCTAGATTGCTTAAATTACATTACATCTAAAGACATATTTTACTGTTTCCTCAGAATGAAGCTCCTATGCCATATTCCTCCTTTGTAATTCACTTTTGATAAAAATTCCCTGTTAAATGCTGCAGGTAAATGTGAAAATTATTGATTCCTGACCTGAAAAATGCATATATCTGATCTGTTTCTCATATTGCACTTTTTATGGCCTGAATATGTGGTGCCCTTACTGACAAGCTTTGTATTTCTCATAAATGTCCATCTGTACCGCAGGTTGGTTATAATCCATCAGGTGCAGACAACGACCCCTGCTGAATGTGCTGTAGATGTGTCTGTGTATGAATGGTTTGGGCGACTGGGACTTGCAGGGAAATAGAAAGTCCCCTAATCTGGTTACCATGGTTAACGGTGGCTCACCTGCTGTCTGAAGTGTAAGTAAGGTTCCAGCAAACAGATTTAGCGGCTGTGACTCGATCCCCACTTAACCTGAATCTCCTTTGTGCTCTTCAACAGAGGGTCGAAAGTCAACTGTGTCTCTGGACTCATTCAAACTGACAACTAAGAAGCCTTTCAGTTTGTATTCATTCATAAACAGTCTTGGGATGCATTTTTAGAAGTGAAAATGAAGCATAAAAATTGGCACTCGTGGCGTGAGATTATGTGTCGCAAAGGTCAAAGACATCCACAGAAAAAGCAATTAAAGGGGTAGTTTACCTAGATATGGGCCATTTACTGACCCTCATCTTCCATTTACATGACTTTCTTTCATTTGTGGAACACAAAATAAGATATTTTGAGAAGGTTACCATTGACTTTCACTGAATGCAAAAAAAAGAATATCTTCTTTTATGTTCCACATAATAAAAGAAATGCACATACTGTAGGTTTGAAATGACATGAGGGTGAGTAAATGATGACAGAATTTTCATTTTTGGCTCAACTATCCTTTTGAAATACAAAGCAGACCAGATATCAGCCCTGAAGGTGCTGTTACTCAACAAAAAAGCAAATCAGAGCAAATATATGAACGCAAATAATCTTAAGAGGATAACTGATTAAAGTAACATGGAAGAATTTGGAAAGGCTGTGACGATTATGCAATTTCAAGCCAGTGGAAAATGAATGCTTACAATACTTTGCTTGTACTGCGGTCTTCATAAATCTTAATAAGGTCAACTGAGGCCACTTCAAAGATGGCCACATTTATCGTAATGAAATGTTTCTTTTCTTGTCTGTGTATGATAATTGTTATTTACATGATGGCGGCATAAGGAATGAACACACTGAACTTTCACCATCAGATCTGAGTGCTGCAAAAGAAATGTTAGGAATATTTAGCACATGCAACTGAATGCAGAGTTAGGAGCGCCGATATAATGAGATCAAATCAGATTAGTCTGTTGGGTAACTCTGATATCTGCCCCTCAGTGAAAGTGACTTTGTCTGTGTCACTTCCGTCCAATTACCACCAGCGGTCGCTCTTCCATTTTTATGACTCTCTCACTGCAAAGACTTTCACATGTCACCCCGGACTACATTTCCCAGCAGCCATTTCACTAATCACATGTTCACCTGAAACCAATCACACACACTATATTTTGCTGCGTTCACGCCACATCGTAATTACCGTAATTTCGAGATGAAAGCACGTGACGTTCTACTCGGAGCTGTTCACGTCCTCTGACTCGGAATTATGCTTTTCTATGGCAACACTATCAATGCCTAAACAGAGCCTGCGGTGGTCAGGTGGTACAGCGGTCACGTGGTACAAATCGTAGCTCTCAGAAAACTCCCAGTTCACAAGTTGTAATTACGAGTTCTACGAGGACGTGAACGCTTTTTACAAGTTGGAATCCCGTAATTACGGGAATTCCGATATGGCGTGAACGCACCTTAACACCCACTCAGATCCTATTCAAACTGCCGAGTATTGTTTAAGTATTTATGCTGTTTAGCGCAGCTACTTTACGGAGCCAGTTCCCTGTCCTTGTTTAAGTTTCTAGTTCTAGTTTCCTTCATCTAGTCAAAGTCTTGCCTTGCCTGTTTTCTGATCTTCTGCCTGTGTATCTTGGATTAACCCTTTGCCTTGCTGTTTCGGACTGTGTTTGCACCTCGCCTGGACTATTGCTCATTTTATTGGATTACCCCTCTTGTCAAGCCCTTTGGATTATGTTAGCCGACCTAAGCCTGTTTATCGGATTACTCTTGTGTCTTGCCCTCAATATACCTGTTGCCATTGTCTGACCATCGCCTGTTTCTGACCATTCTAATGAATAAAACTTTGCAAATGGATCCGTACGTCTCTCGTCCCTGTCGCTTCGTTACAGTCTGGTAGATCATGTCTAGCCATCTCAAATGTGTGTTCAATATTAAATGCTAGTCATGTGTCTGAACCAGAAAACAGACAACAAGTCGTGTGCACTGTGTAGGGTTATTAAACTATAATTAAAACTAAAACCATGAAAAAAAGCATTACTTGAAATAAAAACGTTTCATGTTGTTGTTGTTGTTGTTTTTTTTAAATAAGGCTGCATTTATTTGATCAATAATACAGTAAAACAGTAATACTGCAAAATATTATTGCAATTAAAATATATTTTTTCTATTTTAATATGTGTTATAATGTAATTTATTCCTATGATGCAAAACTGAATTTTAAGCAGCCATTACTCCAGGCTTTAGAAATGTTCTTAGCATTAGCAATGATGAAAACTTGCATTTGAAGCAGAAAGAAATTGTTTTCAACTTTGATAATAATATGCACCATTAATAATAATTAAGCACCAATAATAATCATGTGACACTAAAGACTGGAGTAATGGCTGCTGAAAATTCTGCTTTGCTTTTAAAATTACATTTTAAAAGATATTCAAATCAAAATCAATTTCAAATCATATATATATATATATATATATATATATATTTCACCATATTACTATTTTAATGTATTTTTTATCAAATAAATACAGCCTTGGTGAACACATGAGAGACTTTTTTTGGCCTGCAGATAGATAGATTTAAGTACTGACTAATATTAATTAACTACATGTACTTACTATATGCTTAGGGCTAGGATTAGGTTTTGTTTTAGGGTTACTTGCATATAATTATGCTTAATTTATTGTTACTATAATAGTAAGTACATGTAGCGTGTAACAAGGACACCTTAAAATAAAGTGTTACATAAATACCCTTTATTACCCATATCTTTCTTATTTTTATTTATCTTACGTTTTTATATTAAAATAACTAAAACTTAAACTGAAATTAAAAACAAACAAAACAACAACAACAACAACAAAAACTGGACATGTGTAACTGGTGTTAAAATGTCACATACTGGAATTTCTCTCGTCAGCTCTTTGAAGTGAGGAGTTTTGTGGGTTAGTGCCTGCAAGACTTGTGGGAAAAAGTGCCAAACCCCTGTCGGAGTCACAAGCTCATGTAATGCACTCCTGGTGTTTGTCTACACACAGGCTGCCTGACAAAAAGCAGTTGTAACTGGACTGTGCTTCAATTTCTCTGCTAAAGTATAGCTTCATCCACTGTGCAGTAATTGTGATGCAGATGTGAGGAGACAGACTGGCAGGGAACTTGATACAGGTTGTACTGAACCGATACAGTCAGACAGCCACAGAAGAGAAGTCTGGATACTTAAAATGACCATCTGACTGGAATTAAAAGCTGCATTAACTCAAGGGCTCTAAATAGACAGAAAATCAGAAACTAAACAAGCAACCTTCTTAATACACTCTAAGTATTTTATAAGTATTGTAGAACGTAATCTGAAGTATAAAGTTTACTACAAAATTAAATGCATCAAATAAAAACAAAACCCTCTCACACTTGATTGAAACTGAAAGTACTAATTGCATTTTTTTAAAGCTGAGATGACACAAAACATATCTTATTTAAGTGTGTGGGTGAAAATAGACCAATTTTCTAACTAATCTGACTTCTACATATTGATAAAGGGCTTTGAACTAAGTTAGGAAACATATCAATTTAAAAACACAACCTCCTACTATGTTTATCTAGAAAGAGATTTTGGATCATGCAGTGAATCATAAGAAGCATGAGGTGAATATTAAGAGCTAGTATAATTACAGTCATATTCACTTATCAAAGCACGGCAGAGGATTCCTATTCTGAGTGAATGTTCAACACTGATAACATGCTGACAGTCATACTTCATTAACTCTCAAAACATTCTGTCCTGAGGAGAAATACTGCAGTGGCAGAATGTTCTGGAGTCAGTAGCGATTGCAACAACCACCAATGGACAGAACATTCTGATCTGTAGAAACACAGACGCTTCCATGTGAAAAAGAAGTGTGCTTAATTGAATTGAATGTGCACTAGTAATGTACTTCAACGCTTAAAGAATCATAGTTCACTTCCAGAATGGAAATTTCCTGATAATTTACTCATGTCATCCAAGATATTCATGTGTTTCTTTCTTCAGTCGCAAAGAAATTACGTTTTTTGAGGAAAAAATTCCAGGATTTTTCTCCATATAGTGTACTTCAACGGGGATCAACGGTTTGAAGGCCCAAACTGCAGTTTCAATGCAGCTTCAAAGGGTTCTGAACGATCCCAGCCGAGGAATAAGGGTCTTATCTATTAATCTTATAAGATTGGTCATTTTCTAAAAAAAAAAGAAAAATTGATATACATTTTAACCACAAATGCCCATCTTGCAATAGCTCTGCGATGCACATGCGCGTCTTCACGCATTGTGTAATCACATTGGAAATGTCATGCGTGGTTAGTTCCTCGTCTGTGTACTAGTTCAAAAATTTAGGGTAGGGTAAGAAAATCAAAATCGTCTGACCATTTTTGTAAAGGGAATTTGACTTTCTTTGCACGTTCGCTTTGTGAACACTGGGTCGGTACTTCCACCTACGCGTGACCTTTCCAACGTGCAGGCGCGGATTAACACACAGGCTTGCCTGCTGCAGCCTAGGGGCCCCACGCGTGCAGGGGCCTCAGATTGGCCAGACTTTTTTTTAATTATTATTATTTTAAATTTACTTCAGTGCTAACAAAAAAGACCCTCATTGGCCCAGTAAACATTAAAGGAGGATTCGTTGCAGAGCGTCTGACAAAATTAATGTCTTGTATTGTAGAATGCATGCTCAGCACCGCCGAGAGTTTGCGCGATCGTTAAATCGAAACTGAAGTAAACCTTGCACGCGCATTCAAAAGCGATTTTATACCCCACGTTTTGAAACCGACTCTTTGATGCACGCAAGTTAGACTACATAACATATCTAGGCTGTTATTAGTATGTAGGCTATAATAGGTTGTGTAGTTGTCTATTGCTCTGTATCATGCTTGGAAAATTGAGTCTCTGTTTGCACTTTGAATATTGAGAGAGTATAGCTTGCTTTGATTATGGCTGCACTTATTGTTTGCACTTAATACAACTAAGAAAGGACTGTGTTGTTTAGTTTTTGTTATTTATACTGTTTTTATTTCTATGTCCAATTTGTGAAAAGGGGTTCAGTTAGGAGGTCAAACGTCCTAGAAGCTCATAATTCATGTACAGTTCTAAGGTCTGAAGAGAGGAGAGAAGCCAGTCAGTAGAGTTTGTGGCAAAACCTTTTACAGTGCTTGAGTTTTGTTGTCTTTTACTACATATGATAAATCATACTCAGAAAGTAGAACTGAAATGGCATTTATTACCAGATGATTAGTTAAAACAATTCAAAATGCACCTGCAGACTATTTTTCCAGTCATGTATTTGGTCATTGAGAATTTTTTTAAAATGTGTAAAAATCTTGCCTCGTCTTGTTCTCGTGAACCCAGTCTCGTGTCTCGTCTCTTGAGTTAAGTGTCGGCATTAATGATAATCAAACAATAAAGGACGAGGAGAAAATCACTCCTTGCTCTTGATAGAATAGCATTTGTAGCTTTTATAAGAATTGATATAGTGAAAATTGAGCCCTACCATCACATTCACATCTATGCAACCAATAAATAAAACTACTATTAGAGCACAAAAGTGTTTACAAGAGCACATTCTTCATTGATCTAGTCACTTGATTCTGCTCTCAAAATATACCAGATTTATGCATCTTACTATTTGAGTGTTGACCATGTATGGCAATAAATACATTTCTCCAATAAATCATGATTAAGGGGGGGCTCACAGAAAGAGCAGCCTAGGGGCCCCTGACCACCTTAATCCGCCCCTGCCAACGTGACTATGTAATGCGTAAAGTCAAGCTAGTACAAAATGAGCATTTGAGATTAAAAAGTACATGATTTATTTATTTATTTATTTTTAGAAAATGTCCGATCATTTCGCTAGGTAAGACCCTTATTCCTCAGCTGGGAATGGGATCGTGTAGAGCCCTTTGAAGCTGCACTGAAACTGCAATTTGGACCTTCAACCCATTGGCTGCCATTGAAGTCTACTATATGGAGAAAAATCCTGGAATATTTTCCTTAAAAACCTTAATTTCTTTTCAGCTGAAGAAAGAAAGACATGAACATCTTGGATGACATGGGGGTGAGTAAAGTACCAGGATATTTTCATTCTGGAAGTGAACTACTCCTTTAAAGGAATACTTCACCCAAAAATGAAAATTTGCTGTTAATTTACTAACCCTCATGTCATCCAAGATGTCCCTGTGTTCCTGTCTTTCTGTCTTCAGCAACCCTCATCCAAGATGTAGATGTCCCTTTTTCCTCTGTAGAACAGTAAAGAAGATTTTTAGCTAAACCCATAGTCCTTGGTGATTCATAAAATGCAAGTCAATGGCTACCGTCACTTTGAGAGTCAAAAAAGCATATACAAAATTAATACCCGTAGCTCCTGACTATATATCGAGGTCTTATGAAGCAAAGCATTATTTACAACATTATTACCTGTAATCCAGGTAATAATGTTGCCTCAGGCAAACAGGGGAGTACTTTTCTTTCTGAAATGTAATTTCTGATTCAAATAACTGATTCATTAGTATGTACTTTTTCTTTTTCTAGTTAAATGTGCAGAGTCAAAAACAAAAATAGCTCTCATTAAGCTATTTTAAGGTTGATTCCTTTCCAAAATAAATTATTAAATAAATAAATCTGACCGCCTCGACTCAGAGACATTAGGTTTGTTCGAGATGAACTATACTAGCCTGCCACCGGCTAGCGAGAGTAGCCACTTGCAGTTGGGGCGGAATTAAAAGCGGAGACCTCATGTCGGACACTTCCTGCTCCTGGTAGTGATGCTCTCGCAGTGTTTGCATAGTCTTATCACAGATAAAGTGAATTAAATGCAATATTTATCAAATACACAGAAACGTTTTTATGAGCAACAGAAACACTTTTTATATATTGCTTAATACAGCGTCATCTGTTCAAGAATAAAGTTCAGCATATAAACATATAGGCTACTAAATACCGATAAAGTGGGGGTATGTATGCTTTTATCAGTGTTTTTGATTAAAATGACTCAATATAACAATGCGACTACACTAAAAATGTTTTTACTGTTATAAAAACCCAGATTTGTGAGCATTATTGGAATTGAATTGTTAGAATAAGCACTCAACAAACGTTGTGCTTGTCGTCGCAGAATCTGACAAATGAGAATAAAGTGTGTCGCCATCAAGGCTTTCGAAGCCGATTTTGAGCTACTGCAGCGCCTGACCTCGGCGGCAGTGTTGCCAAAGCCCTCCCTCAGAAAATCTCTAGAACCACCCTCAAAAGTCTCCATTTTTCACAAAATGTCGGCGGCTGGTCTCGTTCTGCTCTCGCGGTACTTTGATGGCACATGTGATCGTAAGGCGGCTGCAGCGCCGATCAATTCTATTGACATGCTATTGAATCAACCAATGGCATGACTTTGGGGCGGGACTTTCTGTGCTGACCAATAGAAGATGGGGAATGTTTTAAACATTACACACTTTGAAATGTATTTTAAAAATTTGCCTCATAGCATGCATAACTAATATTGTATTAACCTCTTGAGACCCGAGAAAAGATTTTTAGGGGAAAAAAATAGTTTTTTTCATGTCTTTACATTGTTTAGAGCATAAAAATGTTTAAAAAAAATGATTTTTCATTCATAAGTTATGCTATGTCCTCGGTAAAGGACATCGGGACTCAATAAAAAAAAAAAAAAAAAAAAAGACATGAATGAACATGCATAGGCAACAGGACATCCAGACTTAAAACTGTGGCATGTATAGTCTCAGAGAAATACACCAAAATATAATGTCCTCATATGAGGTCACAGGGTCTCAGGAGGTTATGACATTTAATGTTCTTGAATGGTCAAAGAATGACCTATCACTGTCCATTTAACCCCCATGTCATGTCTGAGAAGCCCAGACGGTCAGCTCACCTGGGCGGATGGGCACACACACATGCTGTGTCACAGTACAGTGTGTCATGTGATAATTCCATTACACAGGGATCGGGCCTCCACAAATAACCTGGATTTATCCAGTCAGCTGACCTACAGACAGGGAGGAGACAAGAGGGAAGATAATAAGCCTGGGAAAGAGATTGATGAATGAATGGAACGATGGCGCTAAGGAGCGGAAATAAGCTGGCTTGGAAAAAATGGAAGGCAGGAAGTATTAGGCCACTGACACTGTCACACTTGAGCAGAACATCCAGCAGCCGGCGACGGTACATGAGACCTGAGCCATCAGGCCACTAGCAGGAGGAACGGAGCGGGTATTACTGTGTGACTAACAGGCCAGGGAGATGACACTGCAAATACATCTTCTCCATGACGCCATTCATGCAGTCCAGTGATCACCGTCAGTATATAATATTAACACAGGCAAACCAAACATTGCTCATGCATTAACTGCACAGTACAGCTCAGCATAGCCTGATGGGAAATGTATTGCTCAGACATTGTGCTTTTTATAGTTCAGGTGACTAAATTAAGTTTTAAGCTATATTTCATTGAAGAATCAATTTCATCCCAGATTTTTCTTTTAAGGCGCTGCCTACGACTGCAGCTGCTGCATGCAGTAGGCAGATTCTGGTCCGTCACTAAAGCTAAGCAGGTCAGTGCACTGGTGGGAGACCGTTTGTGAAAATGTTGCTTGCTGCTGCAGCTAGTTTTAGTCCGGCCAGCAGGGGGTGCTCATTCGCTGGCTTGAATGGGTGCAAAAGTCCTAGTATAATGACGCAGACTTCAGACTGTGAAAAGGAGCATCCTTCAGATGAGGCATTAAACTGGCCTCCTGACATTCTGTCATCATCAACTCCCCACCTCAAATTATAAATTCGCCTTTGTTTTCTTTTTGAAGCTGGTAGCACATTCTGATGGCTGGTAGGCCGCTTTAAAAAAAAAATTGCTTGCTGCTGGAGCTAGTTTTAGTCCAGCCAGCAGGGGGTGCTCATTCCCTGACTTGTATGGGTGCAAAAGTCTTAGCATAAGGAATCAGACTTCAGAGTGTAAAAGATGCAACCTTTTGATAAAGCATTAGACCGGCACCTGTAAAAAGGAGCATCGTTCAGGTGACGCATTAAGGCACAGACTAGGAATGCAGCTGTTAGATGCAGAAAGCAGTGTCTGCTTCCTCCCAAAAGCTAAGCAGGCCAGAGCCTGGTTGCTACACTGGTGGGAGACCATTTGTGAAAATGTAGCTTGCTGCTGCAGCTAGTTTTAGTCCAGCCAGAAGGGGCTGATCATTACCTGGCTTGAATGGGTGCAAAAGTCCTAGTGTAATAATGCAGAATTTAGACTGTGAAAAGGAGCATCCTTCAGACGAGGCATTAAATTGGCCTCCTGACATTCTGTTGTCATTAATTCCCCACCTTAATCATGAATTTGACCTCATTGTTTAAGCTGGTAGCGCATCCTGATGGCCACTTTGAGCTTGTCAGGATGCGCTACCCCTCTATTAGAGCAGATTTATTAAGGCGCCGACTACGAATGCAGCTGCATGCAGTAGGTAGAGTCTGTTCCCTCACTAAAGCTAAGCAGGCCAGAGCCTGAGAAGGGTATAACTGCAGCCCGGAGATCTCCAAATGGGGGCGGGAACGCCACAAAGACTTTTCTCTTCCGCCATGTTGTTGATTGACATCTCAGCATAAGAGTTTGTGAATTAAATGCCGTTTCTCGCTTGAAGTTGAATTGATCTTATGTTAAATACAATTATTGATGACATTTTATCGTTCTGTTTCTACAACGAGAAAAGAACAGTTATATACGTGTGTATATACAGGTGCATCTCAATAAATTAGAATGTCGTGGAAAAGTTCATTTATTTCAGTAATTCAACTCAAATTGTGAAACTCGTGTATTAAATAAATTCAATGCACACAGACTGAAGTAGTTTAAGTCTTTGGATCTTTTAATTGTGATGATTTTGGCTCACATTTAACAAAAACCCACCAAGTAATCTTGCTAAATGTTATTACAATATAAAATAATGGTTTATATCTTAATATCCTTTAAAATATAATTTATTTCTGTGATGCAAAGCTGAATTTCCATCAGCCATTACTCCAGTATAAAGTGTCACATGATCCTGAAGAATTCATACTAATATGCTGATGTATTGTTAGAATTATCAATGCTGGCAACAGTTGTGCTGCCAAATATTTTTTTGGAAACTTTAAAAAAAGTTAAAAAGAACACCATTTATTCAAAATATAAATCGTTTCTAACAATATAAATCTTTGCTATCACTTCTTAACAATTTAACACATCCTTGCTGAATAAAAGTTAGTTGATCTAAAAATGACAAAAAGTAAATAAATAAATAAAAAGAAAAAAAGAAAATGAAATCCCAACATATAACAAAACTTCTAAAGTACCATGTGTTCTTGAAGGAGATGTCCCTTTAGTTCCATGAATCTCTGCAGGGCCTGAGGATTGCTATTTGAGTGAGAGCCTCACACTGGTGTCCACACGTGTTCATGTTAAATTCTGCCACATTTGCTGCAAAAGCACTCTCTATACATTGTGCATAAATGGACTGTTTACTAATTGGTGAGAGAAACTGTAATCGTATGAACTATACAGGTATTCCTTAACACTCACCCAACCTGTTGTTTTCATTAGAAGTAGCTTAATTAAAAAAACTAAACAAAAAGTCACGAAAACAAAACATTGACGTTTAACACCCAAAGGTATAAATACATAACTACATTTGACCAAAAACTGCTCAACCACTTGACTGTTGATACAGCCAGCAAGTTCAGGAACAAGCCTGAAGTACATCTGTAGTACATCTTTCTCATCCTTCGTATTTCCCACATGCAATTTATCATAGAGCACATAATGCTCTGACGATCCTGTTAAGGGGTGCCCATTTATATCAGGAGTTTCCTTTGCCTTTATTAACCATGGAAGACTTACTGTGAGCCTCCCTTCTTTAGCACGTTGGATGTTTTCAGCAGTAGGGCTGAATAATCTTCCCTCATGAGGAGAAAAGGGCAGTGCTGTTGGAAATCTTATATTTCCATGAGTTGCCAGTCCTCGGGCAAAGTCATAAATTACTATATTTGGAATGTGCTGCCATGACATTAACAAGTCCATATAGTCCCTTGGACTTTCTGCTCTCAAGTTGAACTTTAAACTATACACAATTCCACATGGACACATGATTGTAGCCCAACCACCTAAGAAGATAACATTTCTTTAGCAACACACAATGCTATTCATCCCTCTATAAATGTAATAATTAATATTATTAGTAACAATACTCATACTTATCAGAGCAAATACTTTGTCAGAGCCACTACGGTTCTTTATTTCTGTGCGAAGTTGCAGAATGAGATCCATTTTGGACCCTGATGAGTCCATGCCACAAGACTTGCATAGTTTTTTCACCTCTTCCACTTGTCAAACAGTAAACACATCAAGATTAAAATTGTAAATGTATTTAAAGACTAAGAATAAATAGATTTTGGGGGAAAAATGTGAAAAGGATGGTGAAGTTTTACCTTCATTGCCATCACTTCCAGAAGTCAATCTTCGGGTATTTCTACATTGACCTTCTCAGATTATGTTAGTTTTTTTGTGTACCTTCTCCCACTCTGTGTTGTAGACCACATTTGATTTCCTGGTTTGTGGCCCAATCCAGGGTGACCATTTATCATAGTCAGGTTTTACAACAAATGGCTTTGTTTCCTGATCTGTATGCACACAGTTAAAGAACAATAACATTACAAAAATATTACATTTTAAAACGGGATTAGGCTACTGAATCCCTGAAGCAAAAAAAGCTGACATTTCTATTGTATGAAAGCATGTTAGGTAAATTATGCCTTACTGAAGGTTTCCATAAGTCCATCAGAAATGATTTCTGAAGAGACTGAAGTCCAAAATTCTTCCATGTCCACCATTCCAGTGTAATCTGATGGATCAGGGATTTCACTTACTGTGAAAGACAGTTGAAGCAAGTTGATAAATATACTATGATATACACTTTTTCAGTAACATCTAAAATTATTTTTAAAACATTTTCCTCACCTGGCATGCTAAACACTCCTTTCTTATGCAGATCCATTACAGCAATGGCTGGATTGTAGCCACATTTTACGAATATGTGTATTGGTGGTCTGTCAAAGCTTCAAAATGTATGTATCCCCGCAGTATACGGCTGTGCAGAGGTAGCTTCACATCTAATGACAGTTCCATGGCCTCAAAAACTCTTCCTGCTGTGGTGTGAGTCTATAAAATGATAATGTCGAAGATAATTGTGTTAAGAAACATGTTCTACTTATTCACATAAAGTGAAATATCTAGAAATGCTTTTGTATTACAATAAACAATGACTATACGGTCACCTGGAGAGATACCCTTAAGTACAGACAGAAGTGAAGGCTAAGAATGATGTGGTCATCATAATTGTGTACACTGTCAGCCCACTCTTGATATCGGTATATCATTCCACAATAGAAGCACTTTTTTAAAGAATGTTGATATACCTAAACATTTGACACAAATAAATTAAGACAAAAACGGATATTAGTTCAAAGAAGATAACATTTCTTTAGCAACACACAATGCTATTCATCCCTCTATAAATGTAATAATTAATATTATTAGTAACAATACTCATACTTATCAGAGCAAATACTTTGTCAGAGCCACTACGGTTCTTTATTTCTGTGCGAAGTTGCAGAATGAGATCCATTTTGGACCCTGATGAGTCCATGCCACAAGACTTGCATAGTTTTTTCACCTCTTCCACTTGTCAAACAGTAAACACATCAAGATTAAAATTGTAAATGTATTTAAAGACTAAGAATAAATTGATTTTGGGGAAAAATGTGAAAAAGATGGTGAAGTTTTACCTTCATTGCCATCACTTCCAGAAGTCAATCTTCGGGTATTTCTACATTGACCTTCTCAGATTATGTTAGTTTTTTTGTGTACCTTCTCCCACTCTGTGTTGTAGACCACATTTGATTTCCTGGTTTGTGGCCCAATCCAGGGTGACCATTTATCATAGTCAGGTTTTACAACAAATGGCTTTGTTTCCTGATCTGTATGCACACAGTTAAAGAACAATAACATTACAAAAATATTACATTTTAAAACGGGATTAGGCTACTGAATCCCTGAAGCAAAAAAAGCTGACATTTCTATTGTATGAAAGCATGTTAGGTAAATTATGCCTTACTGAAGGTTTCCATAAGTCCATCAGAAATTATTTCTGAAAAGACTGAAGTCCAAAATTCTTCCATGTCCACCATACCAGTGTAATCTGATGGATCAGGGATTTCACTTACTGTGAAAGACAGTTGAAGCAAGTTGATAAATATACTATGATATACACATTTTTCAGTAACACTTAAAATTATTTTTAAAACATTTTCCTCACCTGGCAGGCTAAACACTCCTTTCTTATGCAGATCCATTACAGCAATGGCTGGATTGTAGCCACATTTTACGAATATGTGTATTGGTGGTCTGTCAAAGCTTCAAAATGTATGTATCCCCGCAGTATACGGCTGTGCAGAGGTAGCTTCACATCTAATGACAGTTCCATGGCCTCAAAAACTCTTCCTGCTGTGGTGTGAGTCTATAAAATGATAATGTCGAAGATAATTGTGTTAAGAAACATGTTCTACTTATTCACATAAAGTGAAATATCTAGAAATGCTTTTGTATTACAATAAACAATGACTATACGGTCACCTGGAGAGATACCCTTAAGTACAGACAGAAGTGAAGGCTAAGAATGATGTGGTCATCATAATTGTGTACACTGTCAGCCCACTCTTGATATCGGTATATCATTCCACAATAGAAGCACTTTTTTAAAGAATGTTGATATACCTAAACATTTGACACAAATAAATTAAGACAAAAACGGATATTAGTTCAAATGCGTCTACTTTTATTGCATAAATATTACACAACAGCAAGGAATTTGTTCTGTATGGCTTTTTCTCTTGCCTTCAAAGACACGTGTTAGTGTTAAAAGTTTTGCACTTTTTGCTATGAGAATGGGGTCACTAAGGACTCTTTGTCCACTGCATTCTGTGCAAAACATTTCAGAGGGTACAAATTATTTTGGAGGGTGCTGCTCAAATGATGGTGTCAATACATCCCTGTGAAGTTTGGCTGGCAACTTCTTGAATTTTTGAATGTATGTTGCAGTTCTTAACAACTCTTTTCCTAGTGGATACCTTTCATGTGAAACCTCCACCTCTTCCAGATAATTGCTTGTGGTATCCCTTACGAAAAATAAGTTTATTCAAGTGTGCTCTTAGTATACTTCTTTTAAACTAAAAACAGGAAAGTATACTTTCAGTCTACTTTTTATGTACTTTTCTGACATGGGCTTTATGTACTTCTCAGAAATATACTTACAATTACATTTAAAGGGGTGGTTGACTGGGTTTTTTCTAGGCTTGATTGTGTTTATGGGGTGCAGTCTAACATGTGTTCATGCTTCGTTTTTTAAAAAACGCATTATTTTTCACATAATTTACCTTTATTCCACACCGATCTGTCCCTTCTCTAACAAATGCCTCGATTATTTCCTGTTTTTATGAAGCCCCTCCCTCAGAAATAGGCGATGGGCTGAGATTGGTTAGCTGGCTCAGTGTGTTGTGATTGGCTAACCCGCCTCTACAGCTTCTGAACATCCCGCCCCTCAAGCTCAGAATGTGCTCCGGTTGTATTGTAAACAATGACGTCCTCTATATTGCTTATCAATTTGAGCCCGATTGAGACGCAGAGAATATTAATGAAGATTTACTGAGACTATACTTCAACGTGTACTAAAAAAGCTACAAGTATTTCATTAGTAAATTATGAATATATATAAGTTCACTTTTAGTATAGTTGCAGTACAAACTAAAAACATAGATGTAAACTAGTAGTGTACTCAAAGTTTACTTCTGTTATACTTAAAGTATACTTTTATATACTAGAAAGTGGGCCAATTTAGTACCAAGGAGTATTGAAATATTACACTTACAAGTATACTACTAGTAGACTGATATTTGTATACTTACTACATAAAGTATACTTAAATATACTTGAACTTTACTTAAGTATACTTAATAAAATAAACTTGAAGTATACTACTTTTTGGTAAGGGATCCTCCACTGGTTCTGTGGATTTGACAGATTTGAACAGATGGCGTTTGTTTTGGAATAAAAACCATTTTGCTATGTACTTATGTATACAGGATGCCCGTGGCTTAGCACAAGGACAGTGCCAGATATTTTTCCTTGAGTTATAGGCCACCATCACTCTCCCAACACGACTATAATATGATGGTTTTTGCTCTAAAACAGAAACACAGTGGATTGTGTCAGGTCCAATGTTCACAGATACAGCAAGTGGAGCAAAGCCAGCATTCTTAAGTCGTTCTAAACACATGTTGTTTTTTTCTTCTTCAAACAAATGTGCAGCCACCATTTCATTCAATGTGTTTTCCTCCAGAGTACAATAACTGGAAGGCACAGAACAATAATCCAGTGATCGTAGATGGCAACATCGAAATGTCTGTTGTCCACTTCTACCAGCAACTTCAGAGTAGAGGCAACACTCCTCAATATGCCGTTTTGGCCCTTGAATGCTATGCTTGACATGAATAGGAACAGGAGGTCCACGAAATGCCTTTGCCACTGCATAAATGCCTGATTGTGGGTCTATAGGTTGACTCTGTAAGTGGTATTCTTTTGTGATGTCTGGGAACTTTGAAGAATGCCTTCTTTGCATATGGCGCTTCAGATTTTTTCAAATATAAAAGACATATTGCAGTGTGGACACTCCACAACCGTTTGGCTTAATTTGTTAACTCTAAAAGGGCGCTGGGTCATATTCTCACAATGAATACTACCAGGCTGGTCCTTCACAAAGGCAGGGCTCAGTGTGGAGACGTTCCCGGGGGGCTCGATGTGGAGACGCTGCCGGGACTCAATGTGGAGATGCTGACAGGGCAGTACTAAATACGCTGGCAGATAAATGACTAAATGAATCTTTTCTCCTTATCCTAGTGTCTTTAGAGCCTGGGCAATGGAAATGGGGTGACACCCTGCAGTTTTGGTGGTATTTGTATATTCTGAAACCTACACAGGGGTTAAAAAAAGGTTTTGTAGCACATTGTAAAATAAGATAAGTGTAGTACTTGTGGTGGTAATGATGTTTAAGGCTGACTGTCATCTAAGTCATCATACATGATTCTTTGATACACTGGTAAATTTACATTTGTACAAGAAGCTCTTACCTTTATAGTCCAAAAATACAGTATATTACAATGCACAACTGTATGTGCTTTTACACTCTAAAAAATGCTGGGTTAAATACAACCCAGTGCTGGGTAAAATAGGGACAAACCCAGCAATTGGGCTGTTTTGACCCAGCGTTTGGGTTACTACCCAGAAGGTTGGGTTAAACATTTAACCCAACTGCTGGGTCAAAACAGCCCAATTGCTGGGTTTGTCCCTATTTTACCCTCCAAAAATATATTTTTAACCCAGCATTTTTTAGAGTGTACCTGGCACTCATATTCTGTCTGGAAATGACAGACAGGACAGTAGAAGCATCCATCCTTATACTGTGCAGAAAGTGCCTGTCCAGAAAAAAACGACTGATCCATGTACATAATAAAGATATGTCAACATATTACACTCATTTAATTTTTACACTAATTTATTACTCACTATTAACAACACACACTACATACTTTACTTTTCTTAAGCACTAAACACACAGACACACACACACACACACAGTGCAAACTGCATGAAGAATGATGCCGATTCATCGATAGTGTAAAATCCCTTAATATTAATGCCAACTTCACACCTGAACACAACAAACCTACGTTTATATTTTTTTAATTAAAGATAAAACAAACGTTAGACTACGTGCTATCTGACCATACGTGGCTACTCCGTGATAGCCTAAGGTCTCAATAAAAAAAAACATTATCTACACATTATCTAATCCTCCCATGTGACTGGTGAATGTCCAATGTCCAGCCACAGATTTTTATAACACTGTAAAAATTCACCTTAAATGGCTATTCTTTGTTTTACAGATTGGCGATGCTTGATTGCATATATATTTTTAACTGTGTACTTTTTTTGTGATTTTCCCATGTGTTTTATTTTATGTATGTTCTGCATAAATACTTACTGTATCTCATTTAAGGGAGATAGCCTGCTCTTGATATTGTTCAAGTGCACGCGGACACGCCCCCTTGTTTCCGTGGAAACGTGAGCACTGCGCACTGTGCGCAGTTTCACTTTAGAACGAAGGACGGTCGAGTCTTTGCTACAGTATCTTATCCTGGCGAACGCATTTATACAATCATGGACAGGTAAGTGTTTGTAAACTTCTAAGTGTAAAATACCGTAACAACTGCTGTACATTTAACCTCAAATTACACTGCATTTCCTGTTCTTTACGGTATGTGGGAACGCCAGTTGTAAAGCAAGTTTTCTGTGTTCGGAGCTCCACTGATAAAGCTACAAAGATATCCAGCAACTCTCTGTTTTAGTTATCAGAAACTGTGTTTGGCGATTTATGCTCAATTTGCGTAACAAATAACGCTTAACCGATTCAGCTAACGTCTACTCTCTCGCCGGCGCAGTTTTAGGCTCTAGTTTTGTTCGTTCTGGCTTGTTTACTTGCATTATAGAAGAACTCAAAATCGTAATATATTAAATAAAATAAATGAGTAAATGAACGAATGACCTTATGGAATAAGTGTGTGTGTGTGTGTGTGTGTGTGTGTGTGT
>NW_015555730.1:666248-690807 GCF_001515605.1 Sinocyclocheilus anshuiensis
GACCAAATGTCCCCACAAGGATAGTAATACTAGTAAATTTTGACCTTGTGGGGACATTTTTGAGGTCCCCATGAGGAAACAAGCTTATAAATCATACAGAATGAGTTTTTTTGAGAAAGTAAAAATGCACAAAGTTTCCTGTGAGGGGTAGGGTTGGTGTAGGGCAATAGCACATACAGTTTGTACAGTATAAAAACCATTACGCCTATGGAATGTCCCCATAAAACATGGAAACACAACATGTGTGTGTGTGTGTGTGTGTGTGTGTGTGTGTACTGCTTTTTTATTAATTTCTATGCAAATATATTTATTATTATTATTTGACATATTGGGTATATTCTGTCTGTTTATGTTTTTAATTCTTGTTTATTCATTTTTTGTTTCCTTGTTTTTGACCTGATATGAAAAGGAGGAGGTGTGGCTTTCGTATTCAGGCATAGCATTCAAGCCCCTCTGCAACATTTTCTTTTCTTAGTCCTCTAGGTGTTGACAGTTGTGTCATTCCGCCAAACATTTTATCTTGTGACATATCTATGTGAGCTTCAGTAATAATGACAGTGTTTGACAGACAAACAGGCTCTAGAAATAATCATGTTGCTTCATTTTGTGTTGTAATAGCCTAACTTATTATATGTAACTTCCCCCCACTATTTATTGTTTTAGTGTTAAGATGGGCGTGAAGGAAATGGTTATTGAAGTGAATGGACTTCCAGACGAATACCCCAATAATAAAATGATTGACAAATTAACCATGCACTTTCTGAGACCCAGTAACAATGGTGGAGAGGTTTTAATAGTGATATATCCCACCTCCAACAAAGGCCAGGCTTATGTTGTTTTTGAATCGGAAGGTATGATACTATGCATTGATGTTCTGTTCTTATACGTATATCTAAGTTTAACATCATATTTCATGACTAACATTTCTTTTTTTAATTCAATATCTTAGTACCCCGAGTCTTGGACCATAAACATGTTTTGGAACTGGATAGTCAGTTTTACCCACTGGATGTTAAAAAGATACATCAGCCTAAGGTAAGACATTTTATTGGTGCACTTTATTCTCCTCTTATCTTGTTTTGAATTTGAATATTTATCTTTTGAGGGCCCCAGAGACATAAATCCAAATTTTGGTTTGCAGCTAAATGAATGCTTTCTGAAAGTAATGCTCTGGCACCATCTAGCGGTCAGAAAAACTAAAAAACACAACGCTGAAATGATTTTCCAAATACTTGGTTTACTTAAAGGGGTCATATGATGCGATTTCAATTGTTCCTTTCTCTTTGGAGTGTTACAAGCTCTTGGTGCATAAAGAAGATCTGTAAAGTTAAACCGCATAAACACATTTCATTACACATTTTTTTAGCAGCATCATATGACCCCTTTAACTTAACCTGTGATATGGTTACAGGTTAACCTGTGACATGATAAATATAGTTTACTCAAGAAAGCTTATGTTAACATATCAAAATACATCTAATTCTTCATATATTGAAATTTTAGACTGATGGGCATTGTTTTTTAATGCACTGATAGGATTAATGCACTAATACACTAATTTTGAATTAATTATTGCATGGTTTGTCAAGATTTAAATAAGACTCAAATTACTAAAATTAGAATAATAATTTAAAACAAAAATGCATGCATTCTTTTTGTTCTTTTGCTTCACGTTCTTGAAGCTTTTTCTTTCATTTTTCTGCTCCGGACAGATAACTTCATTTGGAAGTCATAGCCATAAGTTAATAATATGCATGTCATTACCTGCCTCATGCACTGCATGATGTCCGAATCTGAAACCGTTAAATGCATATAAATGATTAAGTATTAAAAAAGAAATATCAACAATTTCTCTAACGTTTAATCTGCATACTACCATCATGGTTACATTGTATAGTGATGCGCTATTTAAATTTTTTTTCGAGAGCAAGGGGGCCCCCTGATGGCCTGGTGGCCCTACACAACTTTCATACTTTGCATATAAGGAGGACCGGCACTGCACAGACTAAATAAATAACAGCCCAAAAGTGAGGCATGACACAGGTATTTCCTTAACATGCTTATTATGTTCATATTGTTTTCTCAGTTTGACATGCCAGCTGAAGCATTCCTTGATGTGAGCATGTTCTACAGTCAGAAAAGGATCCGAAATCTTCTTCATAGCCATGGCTTTGATGTGTCAGAGACCAGTTCAGGACAGCTGCATTTGCAGGGAACCTTTCTTAACCTAAAACGCATCCATCCCAAACTCATGCATCTTCTGGCTCAAGAAACCCACTCGCAAAGAAGCACACCTTCGCAATGCACTAATGGCTTCTCGTCTGACTCTGTCTTCAGAGCTGTCTCCAGTGACTATGAATCTAGATCTTATTCCACATCGAGGCACAGTCACAACAATGGCCACTCAGTGTATGCTGCGGGCAGAAACCCAGATTCTGGAATAAACTCAAGATCCCCAGAGTCCCCAAACAGGCAGGCACTCATGCAGGCTGCCTCTCCACTGGATGTTAGTTCAAGCACAGAGAGTTCCTTCAGCAGTCCCACCAGGAGCTATGAGGATTCCAGCATAAGCGCTCGGCAGCGGAATCCCTCGTCTCACAGGAAAACTGAGGATTCCTTCCCTGTGGATCCATTCGTGTTTAAATATGTAATGCACTTTAAGAAAGATTTTATTGAAAAAATACAATCTGATCACCAAACTCATATTAACCATGTAGATGATTCAGGAGTTGTTATAGTTAAACTTTCAGGAGGATCCTGTGAGGAAGCAGGTAAAGAATTGCGTGAATTCATGCAGAACATCACCTCATCTTTACGCACACAAGAAATAGACCTGCATAAACTTAACAGCAGTCGAAGGAGACACATTACTGAGAAGGCTTACTCATTCCAAAAGATCTACAATGTTTTAATTAGGGAGGAAAATGACATTCTCAAAGTGGTGGGTTCCTCTAAAGACAGTTATGACGCGAAGGAAAAGCTTCTTGGACAGGAGGCTAGCATTGCTTTGCCAAGACACTTTCTTTCTCACAACTTTCTGCGATGCAGCAGCTCTTTGCCAAGACAAAAAACAAGGCATAGAGAGGAGAACCCAGACTTGGGAGGAATTCCTGATGCTGTGTACACTACTACTGTTAGTAGCTCCTCTGCCTCACATTCCCGGACTGACTCTCAATTACAGCCAGAAGTACAACAGGAAAGAGGTCGCAAGTCCTCTAAATCCTCTGCACAATGTGGCAGGGCACACAGTGCCTCTCGATTACAACACAAAAATGAAAGCAGAGTAAACCAAGAACCATCAGCTTATGATGAGCAGGATTTGACACCCCCTAAAGAAGTTCAGACATCTAAACAAGGGTACATTCCTAAAATAATGGCTGCTCTTACTCCTAAACGAAAGATCAAGTTCAAAAACAAAAGTTAAAATTGTTAAAACAACAGTAAAACATGAATTCCTCATAGCCTTTCATTGGAAAACACACTTTGAGACTTTTTATAAGTCAGACACTTTGACACTACTTTAAGAGAGCAGTGGAATGCTGCTCTATGCTGCTAGTTCAGTTTGCTTAATAACATGTATATTCATGAGAAAATTCTGGGTTCAGTACAAAAAGAACATTTAAAATTGATTGATTGATTACCATGAATTTCCACTTATTTAAAAGAAAAAATCTGAATGGGGCTCATTGGTTCAGTATAGCCACAAGACATGAAACAAAATAACATGGGCGCATAAGCATTGTTTACTACGTTTTTCTGTGTGAAGTTATATTTAATTTTAAAACACCTAACACAGCTGTAAAAATATCGAAACAACACAAATAATGATAAGAACAACTCAAATAATACTCAAATAATGTCAGTGCATTTATAACATTATAAGCTTTACATTTCTGCTTTTAACCCCGCCCAATTTTTTTTTTTTTTTTGTAATCAAAATTATGCCACAAATACTGTCAGTTGAGTTTAACCCGAAATATTACATTGTACTCAATTTTGCAGCAATCACTGTGATTATTTTTGAAATTATTGTCTCACATGTGATAAAGAAAAGGAGCATATTCATGTAACTTCCAATGTCTCCTGTCTACCTGTCTATTATTATTGCAGTACTTGCATTGTATTCAGTTTTTTTTTTTTTGTCAAGACTCTCGTTCATTACCATGGTGACTCAATGAGGAAGTGTCTTTTTCTGCATTCTACAGGAAGTGAGGCAGGCCCTGTGGTTGAATTAGGGACTGAGCACCTCCCTGTCAAAAAAAAAGGAAACAAGAGCTGAGGCTCTTGTGTTGAAACTGTTAAAATGTGAGAAATATATTATACAAATACATTTTCCTTATAATTAATGAAGCATTGATTTTGATTTAATATTGTATGAATTGAGAATGTGTATTATCGAGTATTTCTATCAGATACAGTTTTCTGTTGTATAAAAAAAAAATCCCCCATGTTTTGGTCTGCTATTTAAGAATTTCGACAGTGGTCATTATGATTAACTGGTTGTCTTAACACTATTCTTTTTGGGCATTTGATTATTTTTAGACATTTTAATTATTTTTAGGCATTACTGTAATGTAATCAAATGTAATTTCCTTGATCAACAGATGACTAATGTTAATCTATATGAAATAATCTATGAAATTTGTAATAGTTATACATTAAATACTGTGAATAGTGACTCAATATTGGCTCATTCTCTGACTCTCACTCTCAAACTATTGTAATCACATAAACATTCATTACAATAAACTGAATAAGGTGTTACTCATACCTAAAACATTTTCTTTTTTATTGTCAATAATTGTTTAATGTGTAAAAGTGGAATTGTCTTTAAAGGGATAGTTCACCCAAAAATGAAAATGCTGTCATGAATTACTCACCCTCATGTCGTTCCGAACCTGTAAGACCTTCGTTCATCTTCGGAACACAAATTAAGATATTTTTGGTGAAATCTGAGAGCTTTCTGACTCTCCCATAGACAGCAATGCAACTGACAGGTTCAAGGCCTAGAAACGTAGCAAGGACATCGGTAAAATAATCCATGTGTCATCAGGGGTTCAACCGTAATTTTACGAAGCTACGAGAATACTTTTTGTGTGCAAAGAAAACAAAAATAATGACTTTATTCAACAATTCTCCTCCTCCAAATTACGTCTTCCGCCATTATAGCGGAATACGTGATTTGGAAGAGAAGAATTGTTGAATAAAGTTGTTAGTTTTTGTTTTCTTTGCGCACAAAAAGTATTCTCATAGGTTTGTCAAACTGCGATTGAACCACTGATGTCACATGGACTATTTTACCGATGTACCGATGGGTCTGGGAACATTTCAGTTGCATTGCTGTCTATGCAGGGTCAGAGAGCTCTCGGATTTCATCAAAAATATCTTAATTCGTGTTCCGAAGATGAACGAAGGTTTTATGTGTTTGGAACGACATGAGGGTGAGTAATTAATGACAGGATTTAAATTTTTGGGTGAACTATTCCCTTTAAGTTAACAGACATAATGACATAACCTTTTGGCTTTAGAGCAGTAAATGAATTTTTGTCATGGACCTGAACTTTCAGCTCTCAAATGTCCTACCTTTTAAACTTAAATGCATTTAAATTTTGGTTGCCAACTATCTACTACCGTATTATTTGAGCATAATTTGTAGTTTTACATGTATTTAATAGAACGCAATTTGTAATACTGTGATTAAGAAGAAACAACATGTTAATTTGGATGGTTACATAGTATTTAACTCAGTTAAATACTATGGAACCATTCAAATTAACATGTTCAGTGATAGTATCACTGCTGATTGGTATCACAATTGCTCCTAGCACCCCTTTTTATTTCTCCATAAATGGCATGCTGTGCGTCCTTTCCTGTCTGTTTGTATCTTGTTTGGTCCTGTTGTTTATGGTTGTGAGTAGGTTTTGAAAGAATGGAACAGATCCTAGATTAGTGTGTGTGGGCAGCAAAACTCAGACTATGTGAGAGATCTAGCTCTTAACAGCAGTCTATGATCCAAACTCCCCTGTGATTGCAGGACCAGAGGAAGAGGGTGGGCTTTCGGAAATGCCATTCATCCTCTTGTAAGATAATGATCACTTATAGCTTATATTATTGAATATGCATGACTAATTGCGCGTATAAAAAGCCAAAGTATGTGTTTTCATGTCAAATGACACAACAAACATGGGGAAGGTTATGAATGGCAAAGGACTGAGCAAAAAAGGTTTCGTTAACAGGACAGAGGTTTAGTTAAGGTTTCGCTGTGGCTGCTTTCAGGGCCTGTGGTAGCTCGGCAAGATGAGAAATACTCTCATGTTTAAAGATAGTTCCTTCTACCACATGCGTACAGAAATACGCACATACATATGCTGATGTTCTCTTGAACAGGATGACATGCTGGAGCCTGCAGACCGCAGTCATCACTGACTTCACTCAGCACAGCCTCACATCATGCAACGACCAAGATGTAGGCCACACCCACTCCGCATTCGTCTCTACCGGCTTTGAGAGGACGGCAGTCAGTGCTGGGGTTCTGTGTCTGTCTCGTCACCTTCCACTTTTCTCTCCATCCATTTGGCCTTCAGATAGACTCCTGCAGGGATGGCGGAGCTGGAGGGCTTGGAGTTCGGAAAGTCAGACTTTGTGCTTCTAGACGAGGTGACCATGGAGCAGTTTATGGAGAACTTGAAGTTAAGGTAAGAGTGAACATTTTACACTAAAGTGGTCTTGTGTAAGAAAATTCAATGGACATTGTGTATTATAAAGAACCTGACAAGACGGCAGTGAACATGGCCTTCAAAAAGGTTACTCAGTGCTTTGATAAAATCAGTTTTATCTGTAGAACTTGCTTGTGAAATCTGTTTCACTTTCAAAGTGAGTATTTAAGTCTCGTTTTATGTTTTTTAGTGTTTTTAGATTTTGACCACTCCCTTCTTGGTAGACAGTGCCGTGACGAGAAAATGACACATTTTTAGAAGAAAAAAAGTAGAGGGGAAAGAATGTGACATTTCGCTTTTGACTTTCCCGCTCATAGCAGAAATATCAATTTAAGTGGCTGACATCAACAGCTTAAGAGTCCAAAAATGGCATCTTATCATGTCTTACAACAGCTGATCATAGCCAGCCAGTAGGATCTTCTGATGATGAAATCACAAGTTTCTAGTTCTCCTTTCCTTTAACATTCAGCATTTGCACTCAAGTCCCATGCACATCTGTGATGCCATTGGTTAAAACGGGTTGAATCAGATGACCTTTTCACAAGACTCTGTATGACTGTGATGTGTTCACTGCACACTTGTTTTGTCCATCACAGATTCTTACGCCTCTGAAACCTCATAAAAAATGAGTTCAGTTCTTGTCCATTCTGTGCGTTTTATCAGCTGAGGTATGACCAGGCCTCATGTGACTGTACCACACATAAAAACACAGCAAAGTTCATGATTTGCTGAAGGAAGACATCCTACAAACTGAATCCTTAAATAGTACTACTACTGTCTTATTATTTGAATTATGTCGACATTAACGTGAAAGTGCTTGTTCTGAAAGAGTATAAAGAATTTATCGTCTACAATGACTAATGCATTGTAACTTTGCACAGATGTCTATGTATTTTAGCTGTACGGCAGGAAGAGATAGCGTGTTAGTGGATATGTTTGCTTAACTAAGATTACACTATATTTTATGTTGATTGAAATTCAGAAAGTGAGTCATCTTGAGCCCCATGACACTTCCTGTTCTAACTTCCCAGCCCCGTATCACTTCCTGCTGAATACAGGCGTGTGACATTGAGAAACATACTGTGGCACATAATACCTAGATTAACGTCAAGTTATGACACTTGTTTCCCCTTGTTTAAATTTAAATGAATCTGCAATTGTATTCTGATATTTGATAGATTAAAATGCGTAAAAAAGGGATGTCGTTTATGATGTTTTATTATATTAATGTTGAACAAATTGAGGATGTATTCCTATCTGTAACTTCATCTTAAACCTCTAAGTATGATTAATGATCCCACCTCACCTTGCAGTAATACTCAATGCATCCATCAGTTGTTCTTTGTGTCTCTCGATTAATCAGGAACTAAACCAAACCAGCACATATGATGAAAACAATGAGTCTTGTTAAAGATGTTTCTGCTGTTCAGCTTGACATGCATATCATTCACAGTATTGGTCGTTGTTTTCAGGTTTGAGAAAGCCCGTATTTACACTTTCATTGGAGAAGTAGTGGTGTCAGTCAATCCGTACAGACATTTGGATATCTATGGGAAGGAGGTCATTGAGGACTACAGGGGACGAGAACTGTATGAGAATCCACCTCACCTGTATGCTGTCGCAGACGCTGCTTATAAAGCCATGAAGAGACGAGCCAAAGACACATGCATCGTCATTTCAGGTACTAAACACACAGTCACAGCTGAAAAAAATCAACAATTGCACAATGATCAACAACACAATAATCAAACTGGATAACCAGAATGAAAATGCACAAATGCACATTGAAAACATGTAATATTTAACCCTGACATACCAAATGATAGTCAGAAAAATCTACTGAACCTTTAGACAAAATATTTTAAAAAGGTTTTTGTTGAGTATCATATTTGATACATCAGGCTTTTATATAATGAGAATATGGAGCTCATCCCTAAGGAGTAAAAAACACATCAGAGGCTCAGACTGAGCAAAAATATGCAGTTTGGTGAAGTTGCTGATATTTAAACGGCCAAAAAGTAAGATGAAAATCTAATAGCTTGTAATGTAAATCCTGAGATCGACTACTTACACAAAATGCATGTAAATAGCATTTGTTACTCTATATCTCCCCCAGTAGTATATTTAAAATACATTTATTTCATACTAAGTATAGTTCAAATCTGTTAACATATTTACTGACATATCGCTCAAGACTGATATAAAAATTATAATTAAACTTTAATTGGAGGACTACTTGTGCACAATGCACATTTCTTCATATTAAACCTAAAATGCGTTTTAATGTCACTATCGATGAGGATTGTATGATCTTTGAATAATATCGGTCTTTAAATGCAATAAATTTAAAGTGTACTGAAAGTATACTTGCAATAGTTTCACTTTAGCACAATCAAATATACTTTGGTATATATTTAGCTGGACTTCAGCACTACTTCCTCACAATTAAATTTAGCAAATTTCCAATTTAGCAGACTTTAAGTATACTAAAAGTACAATTGCAGGGTATTTTTATATATGTAGTGTAATTAACATATACATTTTTTACATTTTAGTATATTTATTTTTCACTAGGGTCTCAATAATATATCTAGATGCGTAGCTCTGTAGTTTTTTATTATGGAGGGCAAAATATATAATGCAATGGAATAAAATGATGACTGAGAGATACTCAAAAGCCTGATGGATCATATTTGATACATGATTTAACATGATTTTTTAAGAATTAAGTATGGACAATAAAGTAAAGCTAAGCTGCTTCAGTCCAGTAAGTGTTCATCTTAAAATATTATAATTGGGGCCCCGGTATACTTCAAGCAGAATCCAAGAACAAACTGGTGTGACGTCATTTCGATCAAAACCAAGCCATAACCTATACAATCAAACCAAGACCTACTGTATATATAAAAAGCTGGACCCATATAAAATCTTATTTTGCTTTTATTTCTTCCATACCTCTTCCTTGCTGATTTTAGCGCATCTGTAAAACTGTTCGGAGCAGCAGAATTACTCTGTGATGAACCATGTACAGAGAGTTTGTCCACTGTGCGTTTAATTAGGGAAGAATAAAACTGATCAACAAAGACATTACTGTATGGATTAGACAAAACTCCTTGTGTTTCAGGTGAGAGCGGAGCAGGCAAGACTGAGGCAAGCAAGTACATTATGCAGTACATTGCAGCAATCACCAACCCTAGCCAGAGAGCAGAGGTCGAGAGGTCAGTTTTCTGGGGATACTGACAGCTCTGGACTTTTTAGGGCTATTTTTTATTTTCTTTTGTAGTTAATTTAGTGCTGGGCAACGATTAATTGCGATTAATCAGATCCAAAATAAAAGTTTTTGTTTATATAATATATAGCGGGTAAAATAATTATTGAACACCTATATTACACCTATATTTCTCAGTAAATATATTTCTAAAGGTGCTGTTGACATGAAATTTTCACCAGATGTTGGTAACAATCCAAGTAATCCATACATACAAAGAAAACAAAACAAATAAGTTCAGAAATTAAGTTCTGTGTAATAAAATGGAATGACACAGGGAAAAAGTATTGAACTACTGAAATGTATGTATGACAGCTTTAAGATGCCTCCTGTATGGAGAAACTAGTCGCATGCATTGCTCAGGTGTGATTTTGGCCCATTCTTCCACAGAATCTTCAAATCTTGAAGGTTCTGTGGGCCTCTTCTATGAACTCTGATCTTTAGTTCTTATTTTCTATTGCATTCAAGTCCTTCTAGCAGCTTTATTTTCTTTCTCTAAAACAAATTGAGAGGTTTCTTGGCTGTGTTTGGGATCATTGTCTTGCTGAAATGTCCACCCTTGTTTCATCTTCATCATCCTGGTACTGTAGGTGTTGGGACTGAACCAGCTAATATTACTTCCCACTGACTAGAGGCATGATGCTTTCTAATTACTGATAGATTTCTGCTGGTTTCTTGGCTTTCCATGCCTTTTTGCACCTCCCTTTCTTCATATGTTCAATACCTTTTCCCTGTGTCATTCAATTCTATTACACATAACTTAATTTCTGAACTTATTTGTTTTCTTTGTATGTATTGATTACGTGGGTTGTTACCGGCATCTGGTGAAAATTTCAAGTCAACAGCACCTTTAGAAATATATTTACTGAGAAAAATGGTGACGCATTCAATACTTATTTTACCCGCTGTAGGCTATGTGTGTGTGTACTGTGTATATTTATTATGTATATATAAAGACACACACATACAGTATATATTTAAAAAATATTTACATGTATATTTTTATATTGTTATATACATGTCTACATGTTATATTTATATTCATATAATTTATATTATATATATACATATTTTTCTTAAATATATACATGCATGTGTGTGTATTTATATATACATAATAAATATACACAGTACACACACATACACAAAAACTTTTATGTTGGATGCGATTAATCACGATTAATCGTTGCCCAGCACTAAAGCATTGTATTGCTTTTATTACACAATAATATAGTAAAAACAGATTTGTATGACAGATTATTTGAAAAGAAAATGCCAAATGTTCATGTTTAATGGACTGCTTAACATAAACTTGGAGAAGAAGGCTGAACATCTTCTAACGTTAGATGGCAGTACGACATCGAGTCTCTTATTTTCGTGTAAGCTGACAAAACACGTTTGTTTATGCATTGTTTTTGCCTATTACTGTATTTGCATCCTACCACAGTGTGAAGAACGTGCTTCTGAAATCCAACTGTGTGTTAGAGGCCTTTGGAAATGCTAAGACCAACCGCAATGACAACTCCAGCCGCTTCGGCAAATACATGGACATCAACTTCAACTTCAACGGAGACCCCACAGGAGGACACATCAACAACTACCTGCTGGAGAAGGTGAGGCCTTCAGTGTTGTATCAGTACTAATTAAAACGCGCCAGGAATATGACATGAATATGAAACTTGACATTAGCACGTAAAATAATAATAGTTCGATTTGAATGTGGTGATCGCAATTTGATGAAAAAAAAAATAACTGTTAGCCCATATTTTTTTCAGCTAGGTCTAATTTTGAAGGTTAGGTTTGGTTAGGTTTGAAGGTTTTTCAGCTAGGTCTAATTTTGAAGGTTAGGTTTGAAGGTTTTTCAGCTAGGCAAAAATATTAGGGTGTTTTTACTGACTGTGCAGGGCTTTGTTTACCTTTGCTTGGTTTGTTCAAACCGTTCGGCGCAAACCAAATAAACAATTTTTATTTTATTTTATTTTACTTTTTAAAATGACAGTTTTGTGATATACCTGTTATTTTTAAGTCTTGTAATATTGTGCAATGACAATGCTAAGATGTTTTCTCCCGTCCGATATGGAACGTTCTCAAAACTTTGACTAAAACATTGTTATCTGGTCTTTAATGATGTTCTCAGAATGTTAGCACTAAAGCATTATTTTTGGAGTGCATCATAGAATGCTCTACATTTGAATCGTTTTAGTTGGACGTTCGTTTAATGTTTTTTTTTTTCAGAACATTCAAAGAACATTTAAAAGCAAGAGAAATAACGTTTCCATAACGAAGGTTAGAAAACGTTCCTAGAAATTTTTTTTTTCTAGATATAACAACTGAACGTGCTCAAAGTTAATAGTTTTTTATTATTAATGATATTTTTGTGATATTACTGTCAGACTCTGGGCCAGGTTTTGTGTGTGTCTTTGCTCCCTATGTGCTCCGTCATCCAGTTTCTCTGTCTCGTGTTTTGAATTCATTGTTCCCAGGTGTTTCCAATGTTAATTGTCATTAGTTCCAGGTGTCCCTTGTCTTCCCCTCATCAGTTCCTGTGTATTTAAAGTGTGTTCTAGTTCTTGTCCTTTGTCAGTCGTTGAACTTCATCCTGATGTGTCGAGTCCTGTGATCCCCAGCCTCTGTAAATAAAACCCTTTTTATTCTACTCCGTGTCTCCTCGCTCCTTCGTTCCCGTGTTCCTCGTGTGTGTGCACCGTGACAATTACCTTGGCAATAAAAAGCCATTGGTGCTCTGCAGAAATTTTAATATATTAAAATATTAGTCAAAATAAAAGAAGAGGTGGGAAATCATCCCTCTGAGTGCAACTACTACTAGGAAAATAAGTGAAAAGACAAAAAATACAGACATTTAGTGAAGAGCTGTCCTCTTTTATCAGGGTGGATTGAGAGTCAAATCAATAGGCCTACTTTATAGTACAGAAAAGCAATTAACACAAATACTTTGCTGTATTAACAGTCTAGAGTTGCCCAACAGCAGGAGGGAGAGAGAAATTTCCACTCATTTTATCAGGTAAGATCTTCCGAACAGGTTATGGTGAATGAAATTACGATATTACTTCAAGAGTGCCAAATGCTGCACGAACTGTTATTAAATGTTTAATAAACACTTAAGATAAATCAGCATTGATTTGTTCTGTTTGTGCAGGTGTTACGGGGAGGATCTGATGGATTGCTGAAGTCTTTGTATCTGCAGAGAGATCCAGCAGAATATGCCTACACCAGTCAAGGAGCCTCAATCACACTTGTACGTACTTATCCTACGAGTATATTACAGTTTATGAACACACAACCACTTCACAGACTAACCATTCAAGACTGAATGGATAGCATTCTGCTCTCCGATAAGAGTTTATACAGCGTACTGCGAATATTTACTATTTCAAAATATACAGTGTTTCTTAGCTTCTCTCTTTTTTCTCTGTCTCTCTGTCATTCCAAATCATCTTCACAGGCATCCAATAATGACTCCTTATGTCACAAAGCTGTGATGGCAGCACTGAAAGTGATTGGCTTCACCACCGAAGAGATCAGCTCTATCTACAAGATCCTCAGTACCATCCTACACCTGGTCAGTCCAATACTGAGTGCTCTGGAAGATTGTCTTCTGCTGTTAAAATTCCTGATTGCAGTTTAATTTGAAAGCCCAATGTAGTAATTAAATACAATACATTTTATATATATATATATATATATATATATATATACTGATTATAACTGATTTTATTGCCAGAGAATGTACATTACTTTACACTTTTTTTTTTGTAAATAAAGTAATTTTAGTAGTTTTGCTTGACAACATATATCCTAAGTAATTTTTAATAATTTTTTTTAATAATACATTGATATACAGTATATACTTATATAATTTAAATATATTCAGTATATAAAAAATTGATTTCATATTTTATTAATTTTCATGACATTTCCAGGTCTAAAAATCACACTTTTAAAATTCTCTCATACAGTATATATCAAGGTTGTCCAAGATTATGGTTCTTAAATAAAAATGGCAGTTGTTAAGGGAACAAATTAAATCAAAAATATATCATTTCAGCTTGCATCTTTGTATTCAGGAGTTTTAGCTTAATTTAAACCTTGTTTTGTCTTATTTTAAATAATTTTAGGGCCCCTAGTTGGAACCACTGGTTTAAATGACTTGCAATGTTATTGTTTCAGGGTAACCTTCAGTTTACTAGTGATGGTGAACATGTCGTACTTGTCGGTGAAGATACAGTGAAGCACATTTCTGAGCTGACGTCCACAGAGCCTGAGAATACCAGAAAAGCACTGCTGTACCGTACAGTGGCTACTGGGGGTGGAGAGGTCATTGAAAAGGGACACAGCGAGCAGGAAGCTAGCTATGGACGAGACGCTTTTGCCAAGGTATTATACACTTTCCTGCAAAAAGTCTTCCTTGTTTGTGGCTCATCCATCATCTAGTTATTCTAATTACACAAAGATTCTTAAAGGTAGCATATGAAAAATCAGATTTTCCTTTAATCCTTTAAATCATACCAGTTCAGTTTGCTATGTAAGCATCCTGTAACTTTCAGAACTCAAAAGTCGCTCTTAATTTGAAAGACTATATTTTGCAGAAATAGCTCATTAGGAAACTGTGTGACATCAAAGAATGAATACATGAACACTTACAGTACATCACCAATGTATGTTTAATATCAGGGAAATGGGAGTGTGGAAAATTCATCCACAGGAAAAACTTGCATCTGTTTTTGGTGCAAAAAAACTAAAGTGAACTTTAGGAAAAAATAAAATGATAAATGTTGGTATGACCACTTAAAATATGTCTTTACTGTATTATATGTTCAGTTCTTATTTTGGCATGGCTTTCATTTTAGGCTTTATATGAGAGATTATTTGCGTGGATAGTGGGTCGTATCAATAGCGTGATTCAAGTGATGGACTACAATCCTGCCCTGCATGGCAAAAACACTGTTATAGGTGTGCTGGACATCTATGGCTTTGAGATCTTTGATAACAACAGGTCAGTGTCATTCATGCATTGTGTAGTTATTAATATTGCTTGGCATTAAAATACTTCAAATGCATGGGACTTTTTTTTTGAGTGGTTTAAGTGGTTGGTTCTTTATTACCCGTTTCATGTCCGCAGCTTTGAGCAGTTTTGCATTAACTACTGCAACGAGAAGCTACAGCAGCTCTTCATTGAGCTTATTCTACGGCAGGAGCAGGACGAGTACCAGAGAGAGGGTATCACATGGCAGAATGTGAGTATGATACAAAAACTTAATCCATACTATATATAATCCATGCACCTTTTCTCTAAACTGGACCTTTCTTTCTTTTAGATAGAATACTTTAACAATCAGATCATAGTGGATTTAGTGGAGCAGCCTCATAAGGGCATCATCTCCGTCCTGGATGAAGCCTGTCTCACTGCAGGGAAAGTCACAGATACCGTCTGCTTGGACAGCATGAACAAAAAGCTGGGCCAGCACCCTCACTACACCTCCCGGAAAGTAAGCACTCACAAGAGTTACCATTCCTTCTTGCCTCAGCAATCCCCCAATCACATCGCATAAGCATACATTTTTAGGCTTGTCATGAATTTTTGAACAAAACTGCAACCTCATTTAACCAGACTCTAGTTGCAGAACTGCACTTCTGCAATTTGGCAGCAGGGTCAGAAGGGGGCAGTATTCTCTTACATTACACCCTCACAGAAACGAAAACATGGAGAGTCTGATACCTGTTGATGCTATGACCACTAAAACTGGTGATTTTTTCTCTCTCTCTCTCAGCTCTGTCCCGCCGATAAGACCATGGATTTCAATCGAGATTTCCGTATCCGACACTACGCGGGAGATGTTACGTGAGTGTTTTAAAGGGTTCCTTTAAATTCACTTTTTGAATTTTAGTCAGTGTGTGTAGTGTGTATGGGCATAAAAAAGATCTTCAAACTTACAAATCTCAAAGTCCACTCCAAAGGGAAATATTTAGATTTTTAAAAATCCCTTTTCAAGAACTACAACGAACGGCTCGTTTGGACTACAACGTTTGTTTTCTGGGTTTTGTGATGTCACAGAGCGGCCATTTGAATATCATTAAAATAATTCCCGCCTATGGAAATTCGAATGGTTGGGGGGTGGGGAGGGGCGAGGTCGTGTCTTCAAAACCGACCGTCTTCAGAAAATTGGATGTCATTTTCATTTAATCTTGCATGTAATGTCTGATAAAGCAGTGTTTTTTTGAGCTGAGCGCTGCTTTGTGTACAGCCATTACTGGGGAAACCTTGATCTCTACCACTCCAACAGCACCTCCTGCTGGCAGAGAATGAGCTAATCGAGCCGTTTGTGCCAGGCTGGGGAGAAAGGTATTTTAATAATGTAAATTATGTGAAAAATTATGCGTTTTTCGAACCACCAAGCATGAGAGCATGTTCTAGTACACCCCCAAAACAAATTCAAGACAATGTAAAAGAGCATAATAGGACCCCTTTAAAGTCCTGCAGGTGATGTGAACTTGCTGATGGGGAGAGCTTGAAATACTACTAGTCTTTCATTTTAGCAGCAATCTGAAGCTGAAATGTTTGCATATTCTCAAGGACAAATGAAAGCTACATAAATTGCAACATGACAAGATATTTACCTCATTGTACCACTGTGGTACATTTGCCATTCAGTCCACATTTAAAACAACAACAACAAAAATAACTTTCATGTTACAGAAACAAACAGAATATTCAGCTGTAAATAAAAACATATACTAAATACATCTCATAAAAGATGTATTCTCACCCACCCAAATTATTATATACATAAATAGAGAGAATTATTTTTTTTCTAAAATCAAACATTTTTACATTTTGTTGAGTATTGTTTTCTTTAGAATAAAATGCACTGATAAATCCTTCACAGTAATGCTACATTTATATCATGATATAATTACTGTAATTAAACAGAAATTGAATAACTGAATACGTTGAAATTTTAAGCTTTTCCACAGTTCTTATGCTTACACCAACTAAAGAGAATGTGTACAAAATAGTTTGCACATATATACCAGTAATTAGATTAATTCAACATTGTTTATGCAGATGTAAAGATAAATAGACAATCAGAAAAATGCATTAATATTATTATGCATAAGTAATGCACAAATGAGCAAAATTTAACTGTTTGTGATAATTACATAACTGCAATTAATTCATTTATGTTGATGATTTCCTCAAAATAATAATATATACATACACATACATTGTACAGAAACCAGACCATGCCTACTGCACATAAGTTTTCCAGCATGCTTGGATTTCCTTGCACATTTATGTTGTTGTACTGAACCATAAAGTGATATTTATGGGCCTTCTGAAGGTGGAGTTGATGATTCATTTGTACACATTGGGCTTGAATTTAAGAGGAATTGCGATTTCTAAAGAGGGATGCATTTAGGAACATTTTCATACATTATTATACATCTGGCCCCCCAGCAGAGATACCTGAAAGTTAGCAGGTATTAAAAAAATGACAATTTCTCACCCTCATATAAATGTAAAATATATTGCATATATGCTGACAGCGCTGTACTTATCTAGGTACCCCCTAAAAAGATGTAGGACTGAGATTCAAACATCTCCTTTTGTAGATTGACCCTAAAAAGTGGAACTTTGAGGAATCATTACATTTCGACTTAAGTTCTAAATCTAAGAGAACATTATGTGTAAAATGTCCACATGTATAGTGCATATGAATTTGTAGTGTACTAAATGTAAATATAAGTGTGCTTTATATATATATATATATCAGTTTTTGTTCCATGGAATTAGGATATCCTGGGCTGAGATAATGATAATGATGTTTCTAAGAAAGTCTGTATAAGCAAAATTTGTTGTTGACCATGACGCACAGGAAGCTTCAGTGGTTAAACCACGTAAAATAAAAATAGAAAACTGGATACCAATACCAGTGCATTGGTGTAATCACTCAAAAATAAATAGGAAAATTAAAAATGTTAAAGCAACCAACTTTACAGTTTTCAGACCACTTGAGATAGACATTAACCATTGAAGATGGACATCAACAGTCAAGACTCTTTTTGGTCGTTTCTTCACGAACAAGTCCAAAGATGTGACCAGTTCAGTACAATCTCTTGTTGTCATCTTGTAAATATGTTCATTTCAATATTCTAAGGACCTTGAACATAAAACCTAGGATAGGGTGAGTTTGGATTTCATGTTGACATTATGCGTTTATCTGAAGGTAAAGTTTCTTTAAAGGTTGGAAGATGCAGTTTTATAAATACTTGAAATTGCTGCTGGTGCAGATGTCTGCAGTTTGCTGTACCTCAGCAAAAGCTGTGTCCTCATTTAGAAAATAGCAAGGCCTTTTCTCATTGAGGAAAGAGGAGCAGAGAGAAGCTACTGGAGGGCTTGGCTCTGAAAATTTCTTTTCGTGTTGAAACTGTTCTCAGATCTGTTCTATACAAGTCTGAGGGAGTGAACTGTGAAAGCCGGTAGGAGAATTCAAGAAGAGAATTGTAAATTCAGCGTTTCTTTGGCGACTGGTCCGAGAAATGGGATGAACTGTGTCGGTAGCCACGTGTCACATGCTTGATAATTAGGTCAAGAGTGCAAAGGAATGTCACTATTATGACAACCCTGCAGTTAAAGCACCGAGCACGCTCACAATTCTGTGACAATCGCTTTGGATCTGTCTGAGAATGCATGGACCATACAGATCTGCTAGACGGATGCCTGTCTCACTCTCAGCCAGACACACACACTAGGAAGTTCCCTTAGGATGAAGACTGTCAGAACTGGCATGTCAACCCCTCAGTCACACTTACAAAATAAAATCTGTGAGATCCCTTAGGTTCAGCTGTGTCAGTGATGGAGGAAGGTCTCGCTAAATATACACCCTGACCGGCCCCTCCAAACCATGACCTATTTCCCTCACTCTGTCTCTTGCTTCCCCTCTCTCTTTCTTTTTTTATTTCTTTTTTCCCCCCGCTTCAGTTGTGTATCTCCTTTTATGTAGTCTACTTCTTGGCTATGTTCAGAATAGCATATTACCATACTGTACTAGCCTCACTATTTCTGCAGCACAGTGTAGTGTATTTTCAACTGAGCACTAAAGCAGATAACAAATTAGTGCATTTAACTAAAACGAGTGAACTAATTAGTGCAACATGACAATGATTTAACTAAAACGAGGGTACTAATTAGTGCAATGTGGCCATGATTTATGTGCCCTCCAGAAGCTTGCGTTCTGCAAGTGAACGGTGCATTATAGTGCCATATAGGCACAAAATCACTTTCACAGACTTTTACATTAACTGTTCCCTCCTGGTGAAATGACATGCCCAACTTAATCCGAGCAGTCTTCCATCTTTATTTGACCCTCTAACTCTAGCACTTTCTATTCTATTTCTATTCTATCTACTTCTTTTTATTTATAAAATATAAATTCTCTCTATTCTACTCTTTTATCATTTGTTCCACAAAGTCATCTCACATTTATCATATGACCATTTCACACTCCATAATAAGCAGCATCATACCTCACCATACAGGCGCTGAAAATGAAGCAGATGCATTTGTAAGCCAGTATTTTTAGATGCTATCAAATTAACTTCCACTATACCACTGTGACTTTGAGAATTCTCACTCTTGCTGTTTTACCCCCACTCTCACCCTGTTTTCAGGAATTTGCCTGGCCTACTGCAGAAAGGCCACAGGGCAGCATCTGTCCTCTCAGAACTGCTTTTACCCCAGTGATATTGCTATTCCACAGCCATGTGGCCGTGCACATGTTTGACTGTGAGTGTGAACAATTGTGCGTGTGTTTGGAAATATGTAAGCAAATCATGTGCGCTTGCATGTATTATGCAGTGTTGTTTTCTACTTGATTAAATGCACACGTGTCTATGTGCGTGGGTCTGACTGTTGGTGTGGCACATCTGCGTTTGTTAATCCGGTCCACAGAGCTGTATGAACTCAAGGCTGCTTTGATTTCATACCTGGCCAGCACACGCAATACTTCCTGTCAAGCATTTCACAATTTACGTAATCAACAGATCACAGTGAATAGCTGTTTGTTGTTTCTGTTTTCTTGGCACAGTTTCTTGGTATTCTTGGTATTCATTGTCCAAGTTTGTTGAAGTATATGTACACTGCCATTCAAAAGCTTGGGGTCAGTAATATTTTTTTTAATATATTTTTTTATATTCATCAAAAGTGTCAGTGAAGACATTTAGAAAGAATGTTACAAAACAATCTATTTCAAATAAATGCCATTCTTTTGAAGTTTCTATTCATCAAAGAATAGTGAAAAAAATAAATGGATCACAGACAAAAAAAACAGCCCATCTGATTTTAACATTGATATCTTCCTTAAGCAGCAAATCAGCATATTAGAATGATTTCTGAAGGATCATGCAACACTGAGGACTGGAGTAATGATGCTGAAAATTCAGCTTTGCATCAGAAATAAATGAAATTAAAAAATATATTCAAATAGAAAAGTTATTTACACTCTAAAAAATGCTGGGTTGTTTCAACCCAATGTTGGGTCAAATATGGACTAACCCAACTGTTGGGTTAAATTTTGGTTAAATTTTTAAATTAACTTTTTAACCCAACAGTTGGGTTAGTCCATATTTGACCCAAAATTGGGTTGAAACAACCCAGCATTTTTTAGAGTGTAAAATTGTAATATTACTTCACAGTATTACTGTTTTTAATGTATCAAATAAATGCAACCTTGGTGAATATAGGATAATTAATTCAAAACATTAACAAATTTTAACAAACCAAACTTTTGAACGGTATACAGTGGTGGCCAAAATTGTTAGAACACTTGGCATGTTTAAGAGGTTTTAGTTGTTTTTGTTGAATTGGCCATTACAATACCCACAAAACAAACTATTGCCAGGACTACCTGCGACGTAAGGAATCTGCTGGAACATTGAAAATGATGGACTGTTCCCCTCAAAGTCCACACCTCAACCCCATCAAGCAAATTTGGGTTCGAGTTGGAAAATAAACTGGACAGATCTATTGCACATTCAAAGGAAAGCCTTTGACTTGAGTTGCAAAAAGGCATGGGATAACATTAGTGTTGAAGTTATCAGGAAATATATTGCCAGAGAGATGTGCTTTAATTGCTGCAAAAGGTGGACATACCAAATATTTAAGTTAAAAGTAGATAAAAACAGTACGACTCACTTTATCTGATATTTGTTGTGCTCAGAGCAACCATCTGCATGTTTCATGAACATTATAAAATAAAAAGGTCAATATTTTCAAATCAGTCAGGTGTTCTAACAATTTTGGCCACCACTGTATGATTCAGTATAGGGCTGAAACGATTCCTCGAATACCTCGAATACAAAAAAATCATCGAGGCAAATTAATTGCCTCGAGGCTTCGTTTAGTCCATTTACTGTAACTACACACGGAACACCGTGTTTCCCCACGGACCATAATTACTGACGCACAACCCGATAAACGCTGGACCGTATGCTGCGTTCAAGTCCTCCTGGGACGTTCGTACTTACGAGCAGTGTTGCCAACTGCTTTCAGTTGAAAGTAGCTAAAACTGGTAGTTAAATGTCACTAGATGACATCATAATGGCACGTCTTGGACGTCGCTGGATTTATAAGTAATTTTTATTTATTTATTTATTTAAAAAAAATATAAAAAGTCACTCAAGGGGCCTGAAAATCAAGATGGCGGTGTACCTTCTTTTAATAAATTACAAGAAAATACAACACGGTCTGTTAACTCTGCTTATAGAAAAGGAAGAGCAAAGAATTCGCATCAGGTGTGTTTTGCGTTTTTAATATTTTTAAAACATGCAACATGGCAAATCAAAAGATTTTTCACCTATAAGTTAGGTGCAAAAATTATAGCATTTTTTTTACTTGGATTTCATTAACTAGCTGCGTAACAAGAACATGACCAATTTAAGTTTATAGAACAACTAAAGTAGAATACTCGATTACTAAAATAATCGATAGCTACAGCCCTAATTCAGTATCATATAGTGCTATTGTATTACCATCTGATGCCATCATTGCACCATGGTACCTCTAGTAATTTTGTATTTATTGTATTTATTGCATTTCATCAGTTAAAAGTGGAGTCGTGTCCCACTAAGCCCTTCCCTCCACATAATTTCCTGTCCTCGTCTTCTCTCCCGTCTATGAAAATGGCAAAAAGGGCAAAGCAGAATGTGTCTAATTATCTTTTTAAGACCTTTCTTTCTGAAGTAGCCATCTGAAACATTTTGTTCATGCCTTGCTGTTCAGATAATGGTGCAAGTGTATGTTTACCTGCATGTCGTGTGAGTCATCTGTACGTGTGTGAGTTGAGTCATGTATGACTGTTCGCTGAGTGCTTTAACCACTGAGTCAGTCAATTACTGTAATTTCCTCTTTTATGTCAAGCCTTGTACTGATTTCTCCTTTCACTTTCCTCTCAGGTACTCAGTTGAGGGCTTTCTTGATAAGAACAAGGACCCGCTTTTCCAGGATTTCAAGCGACTGATGTACAACAGGTAGTAGTTTGAAGACTTCAACATTCCTTTCATTGAAATAATCAATGTAATCCAAAAAAAGAATATTCTGTCCTCATTTTTTCACCCTTGTGTGTTTTAAAACCAAACCTGTATGGCTTTTTTGTGGACAAAAGTGCACCATAAAATAGTCTGTATTATGACTTGTTGCAGTATATTACAGTGACTTTCTTTGACAAATACGCCAAAATTTACGCCATTGATTTTCACATGTTTTGTAACTGATCACAGTCATTTGGAATGACATGAAAGCATATTAATTAATTATGACACCCTTTATCACTGATAATAATGATAACATTTTTATTTTGTGTTGAGCTGTTCCTTTAAAATAATGCATTAAGACTTTGTATGTTCAAGGACTTATTAAAGTAGGGCACTTGTTTTGAATATTCCTCTTTATATTCCTGTTCTGTTCTGTTTTTTTTTCACTTCCATGTTCTTGCTGCTTTTTCCACTTAATATTTTTGTCATGCGTTTATCACTCTCTTTTCTAAACTTTTCTTGTAGTTCTGACCCCGTCCTCAAAGAAATGTGGCCTGATGGGAAAATGAGTATTACAGAGGTGACCAAACGGCCTCTAACTGCAGCTACACTCTTCAAAAACTCTATTATTGCTCTAGTGGACAAACTGGCCTGTAAGGTAAGAAATGTCTAGTACTACTTCAAATGTCATACAGTGACCCCAAAAAACATTTGTACACTTAAACCACACTTAAATATGTATAAATGTCATTGTATTAAATAAAATGTCAAATCAGATGGCATCTGCACACAAATGCTGCTGGAGCTTTTTTTCAAACTAATTTCACTTTCTGAGCCATTATTACAACAACTTTTAAGCAACTAGTGTCAGGGTATTTTTAGTGGATGTATGGAGCTCAGAAAAATGTCTTTCTTTTAAATAAATGCCACTTGGTTTGATGAATGTTATATAATGCTCTCGTGTGTGTGTGTGTGTGTGTGTGTGTGTATGTGTGTGTGTGTGTGTGTGTGTGTGTGTGTGTGTGTGTGTGTGTTAAAGAACACTTTAAGTGTCTGAAAAAAATCACTTTATTTAGGTTCCACTTAAACCCTTTATTCATCATATTTTAACGTAATCCACACCGATTATTTTTCATGCACATCCGTATCTTATGATTTTTGTTAATTTATATAAAAAAGTCAGCTGAGCCCATTATGTTCAAAATGTTAAATTCTCACAAATTGGTGTGATGGGGCCATTGTGGAACATTATGTCTGCAAGAGCATATGTTTTCTGTAGAATTAAGCATGAATTTAATCTGGGTTTAATCTACACAACTACCCCTTTAATACTCTTTACTGTGAAAAGATGAAATAGGGGTCTCTCAGAATAGCTCAGGTAATCTCTTATGTAGACGTGCTGAAAAATGTAATCTCTCTAATGGAGACTGTCTGTATTTGATAAAGCAGTTAACAGTAGAGGAACACCTGCTAAATCCTGCTTTAGTGTGGAGTCATGGGTGGCTCTCCTCTCCTCTCCTCTGACATTTGGTGCTGTTATTTTGGGATGACCCAATGCATCCATGATAGTTTCTGTGTCTTCCGGGCTGCACGTGTGTGTGTGCACTCGTGTGTTTGTGTGGTAAAGTGGGGCTGCATCCGGGGCAGCTTGTGCTTTTTTAGGTCACAGTAAAGGACTGGCTGCCCTCCCTCTGGTCCTGCGGGGACACCTGTACCTCATCTGACCGCTCACCCCATCCATCCTGACTTCACATGCTCTCTACACTGTAAAAAAATAATATGTGCGGTTGTTACCTCAAAGAGCTTCTACCTGATATGAACCTCAAAATTACTTTTGTTCTTAAAGCGTTGTTTACGTCCGGGGAGGGGAAGCTCGTGCATGAATGTAATCGCAGAAGACAGGGGGAATAAAGTCGTTATTTTTGTTTTCTTTGCGCACAAAAAGTATTCACGTAGCTTTGCGCTTTGCAGGTTGAACCACTGATGTCACATGGACTATTTTAACGATGTCCTTACTACCTTTCTG
>NW_015555730.1:693501-722250 GCF_001515605.1 Sinocyclocheilus anshuiensis
GGGGCAGCTTGTGCTTTTTTAGGTCACAGTAAAGGACTGGCTGCCCTCCCTCTGGTCCTGCGGGGACACCTGTACCTCATCTGACCGCTCACCCCATCCATCCTGACTTCACATGCTCTCTACACTGTAAAAAAATAATATGTGCGGTTGTTACCTCAAAGAGCTTCTACCTGATATGAACCTCAAAATTACTTTTGTTCTTAAAGCGTTGTTTACGTCCGGGGAGGGGAAGCTCGTGCATGAATGTAATCGGCGTAATCAGCGTTGTTTACGCTTAGGGTAAAGCGTGCATTTGCATTGTGATACTCTCCAAAATGGCAGAAGACAGTAACTCAGGGGAATAAAGTCGTTATTTTTGTTTTCTTTGCGCACAAAAAGTATTCACGTAGCTTTGCAAAATTGAGGTTGAGCCACTGATGTCACATGGACTATTTTACCGGTGTCCTTGCTACGTTTCTGGGTCTGGGAACATTGCAGTTGCATTGCTGTCAACAGAGGGTCAGAGAGCTCTCAGATTTTATCAAAAATATCTTAATTTGTGTTCTGAAGATGAACGAAGGTCTTATGGGTTTGGATCGACATGAGGGTGAGTAATTAATGACAGAATTTCATTTTGGGGTGAGCGTCTCGGTTACGAACATAACCCTCATTCCCTGATGGAGGGAACGGAGACGTTATGTCGATGACGACATTAGGGGATTTACTTGGGAGCCCTAATCATTTCTGACTTTAAGAGAAAACGCCAATGAATTTTGGCTAGTGGATTTTGCATACCTGAGCCACTCCCCGTGCATACAGGTATAAATAGGCGACAAGTGCATCCACACATCACGTTTTACGCTGAGGAGCCGAGAACTTGTCCCTGTCAACCAGCGATGGTTCGAGATTGTGGCATGGGGACATAACGTCTCCATTCCCTCCATCAGGGAACGAGGGTTACGTACGTAACCGAGACGTTCCCTTTCTGTCGGTCACTTCGAGTTATATCGATGACGACATTAGGGGTCCATGGAAAGCGCCACAACATGAACCCCGTCACAACCCTATGGCATTGCAAATGTTGACAAGCAGCCACATGTCAGACAAATGCTATGATAAGGTAGTAACCTTCCCACCGCCCCAGTGCAAATTCGCTGACCTTGGTACCCGCAGGGACCAAAGGTGAGCATATCGCTGCTGGTGATATCCAAGCCGCTGTTCCTTTCACCATTTCACCATATTTGTTTATAGAAGGGATTTCGACCTTCACTGAAAGATTGCTTCAAGTCTTTCCTGATTGTTGTTACAGCTTGGCAGTAACGACGGGGAAGCAAGCCTTCCAGAGAAGGGCGCTATGGAGGCCACATCCTACCTGTAGGGAGGTGACATGTGGAGACACTGATATGGACTGACCCAGGCCTGGGGCAGTACTACATATGGAATGGGTCTCTGAGGCAGGTCCTACCTGAGAGTAGGGATGGAACGACTGCCAGCAGAGACTGACAGAATGATCTGTCAAGGGAAGTCACGGGTTTACCGAGAGGGGAAACTTACCGTGGAAGAATACACATATGGGATCGCCAAAAGGGAATCAAGCCATATGGACACCTAGCCCAGTACCGGGGCTGACCGGAGACCAGGGCAAGCTAACACCGATACTGGGCCTGGCGTCAGACTGCTCCACCCAGTCTGACTGCCGGGGGTGCTGGAGGATACTCAACCACGGTTTGCCATCCGAGGAACTTACGGGAGGAGGAAAAAGGCGCTCACATCCCCGGGTGAGGGGGAATGGCGCAGCAAGCATGACACCGGCCAGCTCTTCCCGCCAATTACCTGTTACCCAACACACGGGAAGAAACTGGCTCAATGCGGAGACTGTAAAATCTTGCGAAGTTGTTCGGTGTCGGCCAGCCCGCAGCTCTACAGATGTCTGCCAGAGAGGTGCTGTGCACCAACGCATAGGAAGAGGCAACACTCCGTGTGGAGTGAGCCCTCACCCCCAGGGGGCACGGCTCGCCTTGGGATTGGTACACCAAGGTGATGGCATCCACTATCCAGTGGGCCAACCTCTGCTTGAAGACAGCCTTCCCTTTCTGCTGACCTCCGTAGCAGACAAAGAACTGCTCAGAGCTTCTGAAACTCCTGGTGCGGTCCATGTATATGCGCAGCACTCTTATGGGACACGGCAACGCCAAGGCTGGATCTGCCTCATCCGAGGGCAGTGCTTGCAGGTTCACCACCTGATCGCGAAAAGGCATGGTGGGAACCTTGGGCATGTATCCAGGCCGGGGTCTCAGGACAACGTGAAAGTAGGCCGGCCCGAACACAAGGCACTCTTCGCTTACCAAAAATGCTTGGAGGTCCCCGATCCTCTTGATGGAAGTGAGTGTGGTCAGGAGCGCTGTCTTAGCAGACAGGAATTTAAGCTTGACTGAATACAGTGGCTCAAAGGGGTCCCTCTGAAGTCCAGCCATGATGATAGAGAGATCCCAGGAGGGCACCAGGGGTGACCTAGGAGGATGTAACCTTCTGGCACCCCTCAGGAACCTGACAATGAGATTGTGCTTCCCCAGTGACCGGCTGTCCGCTGCATCATGATGGGCTGCGATAGCAGCCACATACACTTTCAAGGTGGAGGGTGACAGCCTACACTCCAACCTCTCTTGGAGAAAGGAAAGCACTACTCGAATCATGCATCTTCAGGGGTCTTCTCGGCGAGAAGAACACCAGTTTGTGAACAGACTCCACTTCAGTGCATAAGCTTGCCTAGAAGAGGGAGCTCTAGCCTGAGTGATGGTGTCCATCACTGCCTGCGGCAGATCAAGTCTGCCGCGTCCCATCCAGGTGCCACACATGGAGGTTCCAAAGATATGGACGCGGGTGCCACATGGTGCCGAGTCCCTGAGAAAGGAAATCCTTCCTCAGAGGGATGCGCCAGGGAGGGGCTGTCGCGAGGAGCATGAGTTCCGGAAACCAGGTCCGGGTGGGCCAGTACGGCGCAATCAGCAGGACCTGTTCCTCGTCCTCCCTGACCTTACACAGTGTCTGTGCGAGGAGGCTCACTGGGGGAAACGCATATTTGCATAGAGCCCGAGGCCAGTGCCGAGGGGGGCCTCGGTCAGGGAGTAATACAGCTGGCAGTGGTAGGACTCATGGGAAGCAAACAGGTCTACCTGGGCTTCCCTGAATCGACTCCAGATCAGCTGGATCGTCTCGGGATGGAGTCGTCATTCTCCGGGGAATGTGAGCTGTCGTGAGAGCGCATCGGCTGCACAATTGAGCTCCCCCGGGATGTGAATGGCACTTGAGCCACGTCTGACTCCAGAGGAGATGGCGGGCGAGTTGTGACATGCGGCGTAGACCTCCCTGCCGGTTGATGTTCGATACAGCCGCAGTGTTGTCCGTGCGGACCAACACGTGCTTGCCTTGTAGCAGCGACCGGAACTGTCGCAAGGCGAGGTGCCCTGCCAACAACTCCAGGCAGTTGATGTGCCAAAGCAGTCGAGGCCCTGTCCAGGACCCCGAGGCTGCCTGCCCGTTGCATGTTGCACCCCAGCCCATACTGGAGGCATCAACAACATGCCGGGACACTTGTTCTTAGGGCACCCTGGCCCGTGGAAATGCAAGGTCCAACCAGGGGCTGAATGAGCGGTGACACATCGATGTGATGGTCACACAATATGTCCCGCGGCGCCATGCCCATCTCGGGACTTGGGAGTGTAACCAGTGCTGAAGTGGTTTCATATGAAGCAACCCGAGCGGCGTGACTGCGGATGCCATATGCCCCAGGAGCCACTGAAATTGTTTCAGCGGAACCACCGTCCTGCCTCTGAAGGAACTCAGGCAGTCCAGCACTAACTGAGCGCACTCACTGGTGAGACGCGCTGTCATATTCACAGAGTCCAACTCCACAATGAGAAAAGAGATCCTCTGCACAGGGGAGAGTTTGCTCTTTTCTCAGTTGACCCGAAGCCCCAACTGGCTGAGGTGCCGGAGCACCAGGTTCCTGTGATCGCACAACTGCTCTCGTGACCGGGCCATGAGGAGCCAGTCGTTGAGATAGTTGAGGATCCTGATGCCCGCTTCCCGTAATGGGGCAAGGGCACCCTCCGTGACTTTCGTAAAGGCACGGGGGAACAGGGAAAGCCCGAAGGGGAGGACTTTAAGAGAAACCAACGCATTAGGACTTTAAGAGAAACGCAAACCATAGGAACGTCTGTGTCGAGGAAGCGTCTCAGACTGCCACCGAAGTCTCGACAACGCCGCTGAACTTGGGAGGTCACCTGGTGAACTGAATCGCATAGCCGAGTCGAATTGTGCGAATGAGCCAGCGAGACTGGCTGGGCAGCGCAAGCCACGCCCCCAGAGACCATACAAGTGGCACCAAAGGAACAATCGACGTACCCGTGGTAGTGCAGCGGAGGGAAGTAGAGCTGGATGGTACAGAAGGCATCGTGTTCTGACTCATCCCCGCAGAACTCCCTAAGTCCCCGGGGGGACTGGCCAGAGATGCGTGGAGAGGCAACAAAACAAAACAAAACAAAAGATTCTCTGCCCGGCCCTCCTCCAGGGGAAGGAGCGGCGCTGTCCTCGCCGTCTCCTGAGAAAGAGCAGCTTCCCACATCTCCGGGTTGCCCGTGTCAGGGCCGCTTTGTCGCCTTCCTGGACGATTTCGGGGCCGGCTGGGACATGGGGGGCGCCGCACTCCTGCGAGAGGCTCGACGTGCCGGCCTAGATGTTGCTTCAGCACGGGGTGGAGCAGCTCTGGAGGACGCAGGAGGGCGCCCACTGCGACGAGCAGACTGAGGCCTGGCCCGCGGGGCAGCGGTGGCTGGTGGTGCATCATGCTGGGGCAAGATGTGTTGGAGGGCCTCAGTCTGCTTCTGCACTGCCGAGAACTGCTGGGCAAAGCCCTCGACAGTGTCGCCAAGCAGCCCAGCCTGGGAGATAGGAGCGTCGAGAAAGCGTGCTTTGTCGACGTCTTTCATCCCTGCCAGGTTGAGCCAGAGATGACGCTCTTGGACCACCAGAGTGGACATCTCCTTCCCGAGGGACTGTGCCTTGACTTTCGTCGCCCGGAGGGTAAAGTCAGTCGGGGAGCGCAGCTCCTGCATCAACCTCGGGTCGGTGCTACCCTCGTGCATTTATTTTAGTGCCTTGGCTTGGTGTACTTGCAGGATAGCCATGGCATGCAGGGCAGAGGCGGCCTGGCCCTCAGCACTGTAAGTTTTGGCCGTGAGAGCGGCCGTCAGCTTACAGGATTTGGACGGGAGACGAGGACGAATCCTCCAAGTGCCGGCATTTTGCAGGCACAGGTGCACTGCAACCGCTCTCTCCACCTGGGGAATGTCGACGTACCCCCTGGCCGCCCCGCCATCGAGGGTAGTGAGGACGGAGGAGGGAGATGAGCGGCTTCTGGCCATAAAAGGGGCCGTCCACGACTTCGTCAGCTCCTCCTTTTAGGAAATCTGCTCTTTTAGTTGAAGTCCCCAGGGGAATCGCTGGAGACAGGGACACCGCTGTTCGCACCGTAACGCCAACCAGAACAGCTTCCAGACAGATGATGAAATGGCTTTGTGGAGATCAAACATGTTCATCCACTCGGCTCCGAAGCAAAAATCTGATGAGTGGATGCACCTGTCGCCTATTTATACTGGTATGCACGGGGAGTGGCTCAGGTATGCAAAATCCACTAGCCAAAATTCATTGGCGTTTTCTCTTAAAGTCAGAGATGATTGGGGCTCCCAAATAAATCCCCTAATGTCGTCATTGACATAACTTGAAGTGACCGACAGATAGGGAACTAACCCTTTAATGCAGACAGCTTGATTTAGTCATTTAACAAGTTAAGTTAGATGTTATCACATGAAACAAATTTTAGGTTACCTACTATAACAATATCTCTGAATCACTTGAAAAATCAGTTCAGTCACTATTGTTGAGACATTATGGATGGATGGTGGATGGGTGATGGATAGATTAATAGATAGATAGACATGATGGATGGATGGATGGATGGATGATGTATAGATAGACTGATAGATAGACAGATACTGATAGATAGGCAGATAGATGGATCAATGGATGTTGGATAGATTAATAAATAGACATAAATAGACAGACACAGTAGATGGATAAATGGATGACAGACAGACAGACAGACAGACACAGACAGACACAGACACAGACAGACACGGACGGACGGACGGACGGACGGAAGGATGAACAAAATGTTGCGATAATGACATGAGGAGGTTGTTGTGTAGTAGAGAAGGGGGACAGTGAGCTCTCTATTCATGTGGAAAACTCACAGTTCTAGGAATTGTCATAATCAGTGTAACACGGTGCAGTCTTGATGAAGTGAGCTTTACGCTTCCAGGAAAGGTCAGGGAGAAAAAGTCCCTTTAATTCTTTGCAAATTGTGTAGCTTTTACATAATGATACTTTCTATTATTGCAGCAGTTGGCTTTCTGTTATTATTAGTACAACTAACAGCTTTGAACCATAACCATATAATTTCATGTTGCCTTCATTAAATCATTGTTATTGGCTACTAAGCTAACTTCTTGGTCAGTTGCAGTTCAATAGCGCACCTTTGAGGCCTTTCGTAAATGCTTTTATTTGGCAGTTTCTGCAAATGATATGAAATTACATTTTTCATACAGGAGCCATACTATGTGCGGTGTATAAAGCCGAATGAGGTGAAGTCCCCCCTGCTGTTTGATGATGGTCGCTGCCAGCACCAAGTGGCGTACCTGGGACTGCTGGAGAATGTGCATGTGCGTCGAGCTGGATTTGCCTACAGACAGCCTTATGCACGCTTTCTGCAGAGGTGAGAAGTTACAGTTTAGATCAGTGGTTCCCAACCATTTTGATTCCAAGGGTCTTCATTGTCCAAGACAATATTTACAGGCCCCCATAATATTTCTGGTTCTTCTGCTGTAATGACCACAATGTTTGTATGTTAGTATTACTGCAATGCTATTATAGTTTTTGTTATATTTTGAGTCCGTTTTTAATTTTATATTTTCAATTTTCATTTTAGTTTAAGTTTTAGTAATTTAGTTGTGTGTTTTTGACACTTTTAGTAGGGTTTTTTATGTTTATATAGTTTTTATTTTTAGTTATTTAAGTACTTGAAGTTAAACTAAATCAAAATCAGAAATGTTGCCTTGGCAAATGGCTGAAATTTAAAAAAAAAGTTAACAATTATTATATTTTTTCAGTTAACGTTTATTTTATGGAAAATGGTTTTTAAGGTTTTAATTTCAGTTTTAGTTAGTTAACTATGATAACCCTGGTGGAAGTTGCTGAGAAATTTTTATTTGGGAGTAAAAAATAATTTAAAAAATCTTTCACTAACTACTAAAAATTCAGTTCTTGAAACTTCTTAGATGAATTTAACTAATCTGTAAATCATTTTAATTAATTATTATAATATATTATTTTAATTAATATTAATATATTCTGTAAAATAATCGTTCTAATAATATTTCAACCTGATAAATTATTTTAGATCTTTACATAACTAGAAAAAATTATATTCATTCTAGAAATATCCATGAGTTCTTAATGCTTCTTAATGTTACTTTCCGTGACTCCATGTCAACACTTTTAAAATTCCCTCATTAATGCAGGTTTTCCAAGAATGTGGGAACCCTGCTTTTTAATTAAAAATTACAGTTTTGGAGGTAAAAAATAAATATGATGATAGTTAACATTTTTGTTTTACCTTATTTTAATTTGTCTTATTTTAAATTATTTTAAGCCATCTTGCAGCCCCTGCTTGAAGACCATTGGTTTAGATGCATAGTTTATGCTGGTTAATATTGATTTAGTGCTGGTGAACCAAAATGAAAATATTTTATTAAATTAGTATTTCTATAAAGATTCACTATCAAATGGTACCACATAGAATGTGCTATTTCAGTCAAAAATGCATTTTGTTCGCTAGGCACCTACAATAAAAAGTAGGTGCTAAATGCACTGAAACATCTGACAAATGCATAATGTAATAAATATAAATAAAATTCTGAAATAAATTCTGACTTTTATCTTCATGCTCAGGTACAAGATGACCTGTGAATACACCTGGCCTAATCACCTGATGAGCTCTGACCAGGAGGCTGTGGAGGCCATCGTGAACCAGCACGGCTTTGAGGACGATGTAGCGTACGGCCACACCAAGCTCTTCGTGAGAACACCTCGCACACTCTTTACACTGGAGCAAGAGAGAGCCGCACTCATCCCCATACTAGTGCTCTTCTTACAGAAGGTGACAGACACTCTCTTTTCACTTTTCCCCTCTCTATCTGTCAGTTTCCTGGGACGCTTTAGGTCTCTGTCTATCAACATTGTTTATTGTTGTTGTTGAGACTGTACCTCTGCTTCTTCCTGTCTTTCTCCTCCTCCTCTTTCATTTCTCGGTTTTCTTGCTCTTTGTAGCTGCCTCACTTAATCATTCTTGACTCCTTAAGTTTTTTTTGTTTTTTTTTTATGTGTTCAGAGGTGATATGACAGTGGAGTGGGATCATAACACCTAGACAGCAGCTCCCTCTGCACCTCCACTTCAGTCAGTCTTTACAACCTCATACATTTGATCTTGCAGAGCAGAAATCTATATTTACGTTCTCGTCTACATGTTTTATTGTTTGTGGGAAACCATTCCTACTCAAAGCCGATATAAATATATCTGTATATATGTAAAGCAATGTTTATTTGCACTTAGGAATGTTATAAACCAATATTTATTTGTATGGGATGTACAGTACATGTTGATTCAAATCTGCTTTGAACAATTATAGTTGGCTCATACATGAGGATATGGATATAAATATATCTGCTCATTATTTCTAGGTTTTCCCACTCATTCATCCGGTGTGTAGGCTGTATGTGACTCTAATAACAGTGATTGTGATAATGATTATGATTGGTGGATTATTCTTGTTGCATTCAATTATTCATCTGCATTGCGAGTTGCCCTGATTTCACTTCTGTCCCACTTAATGCTGCCTGACTTAAACTAAAGGACAACTTAGTCAAAACTCAGCAGCTGCAGGTGCCATGTTTCTGTCCACCTGACCGTCTCACTTACTCACTCACTCATTTATTCCCTGAATCATTCACTCACTCAATAGTTTATTCATGAATCATGTGATCACTCACTCATTTATTTACTGAATTATTCAATCCTTCACCCAATCACTCACTCACTCACTCATTCAATTATTTAGTAAATCATCTGATCATTCACTAACTCAGCCATTTATTTATTGAATAATCTGATCATTCACTCACTCATTTATTCAGTAAATCATTCTATCACTTACTCACTGAATCTTTTAATAATTCCCTCACTCATTTGCTCGATTATTTACTGAATCATTCGATCTTTCACTTATTTATTCACTAAATCATTAGATCATTCATTCACTTATTCACTGAATCATTTGGTCATTCACTCAATTATTCACTGAATCTTCTAATAACTCATTAATTCACTCGCTCACTCATTTATTTACTGAATCATTTGGTCATTCACTCATCAATTCACTGAATCATTTGATCATTCATTCACTCACTCACTCCCTCCCTCACTCACTCACTCACTCAGTAATTTAGTCACTGTATCATTTGATCATTCACTGAGTAATTTATTCACTGAATCATTTGATCACTCACTTACTCATTTATTCACTCAATCATTTGATCACACACTTACTCATTTATTCACTGAATCATTCGATCATTCATTCACTGATTTATTCATTGAATCAGTTGATCATTCACTCATTTGTTCACTAAATCATTTGATCATTCACTCACTCATTCACTGAATCATTTGATCATTCATTCACACATTCACTTAACCATTCACTCACTCATTTATTCACTGAATCATTCGATCATTAATTCCCTCACTTACTCACTCACTCATTTGTTCCCTGAATCATCTGATCATTCATTCACACATTCACTTAACCTTTCACTCACTCACTCACTCACTCACTCATTTATTCACTGAATCATTCGATCATTAATTCCCTCACTTACTCACTCAGTAATTTATTCACTGAATCATTTGATCACTCACTTATTTTTTCAGTAAATCACTCTCAGTCATTTACTCATTTATTCACTGAATCATTTGATCATTCACTTGCTCACACATTTATTCACTGAATCATTCGATCATTCATTCACTCACTCATTTATTCATTGAATCAGTTGATCATTCACTCATTTGTTCACTAAATCATTTGATCATTCACTCACTCATTTACTGAATCATTTGATCATTCACTCACTCATTCACTGAATCATTTGATCATTCACTCACACATTCACTAAACCATTTAATCACTCACTCTCTCATTTATTCACTGAATCATTTGATCATTCACGCAATTATTCACATAATCTTCTAATCACTCACTCACTCATTTATTCACTGAATCATTTTGATCATTCACTCTCTCGTTTATTCAATAATTCATTCTGTCATTCATTCATTCATTGTACTCATATATTCAATCAATTGTGAATAAGCAGATCTTTATCTTTCTCACTCTGCCATATAACTCTGTGAGTTACTGTACATTAGTCACACTTCAATACTCCTAAACCCAATTTGCATTCTTTTTTTCCTTTTATTTTCCTTATGAATGCTAAACAGTATGTTAGATATAATAAAACTCTTCCCAACAGTATATAGCTGCCTCTATGCCCACTGCCTGCATCATTCTATCCAAAATAAGTGAATAATTTGGTTGCTCACACAATATTATTGGGTGAAATTGAATATTTGTGTATTTTACATCAGTCAAATACAGAATAAAATGGGCATATTTTATATTAATATATAAATTACACTTTTAAATTACAGTATCTTCAAAGTGTTTCACTCACATTCATTCAACCTGTATATATGTTTTTCTGCAGGTTTGGAGAGGTGCATTAGCACGTATGCGATGTAGGAAAATAAGGGCTATATATACCATAATGGCATATTATAAATGCTATAAGGTGAAGGCTCACTTCTGGGAAGTGGAGAGACGTTTTACCAACGTTCGAAACATGGCTGACTATGGGAAGAGTGTGGAGTGGCCGACACCGCCTGCAGCCCTGGTGCAGTTCCACAGAATCACACAACACCTTTACCGCCGGTAATACCATGACTTCATGATTTTATGTTTTTTTCTTAACCGTTTGGCCTTCCTCTCATGCTTTCACTGCCTCTCTCTTAGATGGTGGGCCCGGCAGCTGATTAAAAACATCCCCCCATCTGACATGGCGGAGGTGAGGGCAAAAGTAGCTGCTCTGTCAGCTCTGAGCGGGGAGAGAGTGGACTGGGGCTACAGCCGTGCCTGGGAGAGAGACTACTTGACCAATGTGAGTTTTTCATTAGGTTACTCATTTAGAACTCTCACTTTGCATAGTATGCAGGATTTTTACATTGATTTGGCTTATTAAAGTTTGCAGTTCAATAAAGCTTTAAGGCCAGTGGTATATGCAGGAATGTTTGGCGGTCTTAAAGGAACAGTTCACCCAAAAATGAAAATAGTTGATATATCACCATATCAAACCATATGACTTTCTTTTTTTTTTGCGGAACACAGAAGATGTTTAGAAGAATGTTCTTGCTGCTGTTTTCCATGTATCAAAAGTGAGCTTTCAAGCTCCAAAAATGATGAAAAGCATGATAAAAATTCCATAAAAGTCCAACAAATGTGCTATATTCTAATCTGAATTCATGTATATTCTAATCTGAACTCATGTTCATGTGTATTCAAATGTGAACAAAATATGTTTGCTCCCATTGAATGAAATGAATGTATAATGTAAATTCATGTAATTTGTAAATTAAATTACTTTTTACATTCACAAACCTTTCTCTGTGGGAAAGCAGTCATTTTTAATATGTTCCTTGATGTATGTAACATAAATAATAAAAAAATAATAATAATATGGCCAAGAAAAAGATTCGTTGCCACGATTAAGTAATTTGTGTTAATTAATGTTTTATTAATTAGTTTCCTTGTTTCAATTAAATCATGGTCACATTAATTTGGCAATCGTGGCAATGAGGGAACAGCTTAGTATAATGTGACCACAGTTTACCTAAAATAGGGAACAAATTAAGTCATGGGCAAAAATTCTTAATTTGTGGCCATGATATCTTGTTTTTATTTTCCCCCGCATGTCTCTGTAGTATACAGTATATAATTATCCTGGGTATTTCCCTAAAAGCCTGCATGAGCATCTTGACATCAAAACATTAAGCCCATTATCATTAAGTCCCACTTTATTTAGTCATCATTTTGTCCAAACCAGTCTATTGTTGTTATGCCTAAACAAACGGCATTGACATTTTGAGCTGTTGACACCATGCACATGACTAACAGATCAACAGATTGCATCTACTGCTTATTGCAGTTTAATTAAACATTAGCCTGTTTTAACTCTCATAGACCCCACCTGTGTGTTTGTTTCCAGCTTCATGCTTTTGAATTACTGTCTACTACACAAATCAATCTGTTCGACTGGTGTAGTCTTTGGCACATGGCCGCCGCACGTGAAGGTGTTAAATTTAGCTGTTGTTTTTTGGTGAGAGATGTCTCTTGCTACATCTGAGGAGGTAACAGCCATCCACGAGACCATCTTAATGCCCTGATTTCACTGCTGAAAATGGCTTAGATCAGATGCTAGTCCTGGCTAGACGTGCCGGTATTACTGCGATATATCACGGTAATGAATATGCACGATATTGTTATTGTGGGCACTTCAAAATACCGTGAATAATTATTTATTACAAATTATCCAGATTTTTTGAATGCATTTTAAGAATATTTTCCCCATCAATGCTGCGTGAAAGACGCATGCGCACATACGCATGTAAACAAGCACGGATGAGAAGCACATGGCAGAACACCTGAAGGAGACACGCTGAATGAAAGCGCACATTCACTCTCTGACAGCAGATGGCGCTAAACTGCAGAAATGCAGCCGTTACCCCGGGAACCCCATAAACAATGCAGCTGCACTACTTTCTAAAAACGTATTTAAATGGTTTAAACCATAGATACATACAGTATCTATGGTTTAAACAGCCATTCAGATTTTTGTATTCGCAGTGTTCATCACAGCACCAAACACTTAAATATTTAGACTTAATACCATGATAATACCATATACCGTGATAAAAGCATTTGCAATTAATCGCAACATGAAAATTTCATACCGTCATATGCCTAGTCCTGGCATACTTATGCTGATAATGCTGGTTTGTTGCTGCTTTAACTAACCAAACTGGTTGACTGTCTGGAGAATATAGTTAACCAAAGGGTTAACCAAAAAATGTACCCATGCTCATGTTGTTCCAAAGCTTTATTTCTTCTTGAGAACATTTTTTAGACTTTTCTCGATCTAAACTGTCTTATCTGTTGTTGTTGTTTTTTTTGTTTTTTTTTTACATTTTTCTTTGCATATTCTTTGACATTTTCAAGGACGAGCAAAAAAAAAATCTCTCTTGAACTAAAATCGAAAGCCCTGTGGCTCCAACTAATTCTCACTCCAGTGGTGTGAAATGAAGAGCAAGTCCATGTGCTCTATACAGTATTCGAAGAAGAGCTTTCTTTTCTTTCTAAGAATTCTGTAGGATTTTTTCTCAGCAACATTTATTGTGACTTCTGTATTTGACAACACATGTTTTTAGAGCTCACAAAATGCATGAATGCTCGTTCCTGTCGTCGCAGTTTAAATCGGCTACAACAGATGAGCTTTAAAAGACCTTTGAAGTTTTCAGGTCATCTAAATGAGTCAAAAGCTTATTTATGAAGCACTGTTGAGAATCTGTTGTTGCAGATAAGGTGTCATGTCTGTTTGACGCATTAGTGGAGTGGGCTGGTGACGATGATGACAGTGTTTTTAAACCCGTCATGCATTGATTTGAATTGATATCAAGGAAACCATGGAAGCATAAGTGTGCTTGTTGTTTGTGTTGCTTGTGTGACTAAGCTTCTCAGAATTTAGTGTCATAAATCCAGTAATGCGTCTCTCCACTGCAGGCAAAAGACTCTCCTTTGACGAGCACCAACTTTGTGCGCATCACTAAAGAGCTGAAGAACAAAGACCAGTACAGCCAGGTCCTCTTTTCATGCTCTGTCAGGATGGTAGGTTTATTACATTTCAATTTCACTGTTATTAAATGACAAAAACTGTGCATTTGTATTGCTAAAGCATTTGCAGGGTATAGCTGAACTAAGAAATAATGTAAAATAACAATAGCGGGGAAAAAAGGAATAAACTGTGTAAAAGCAAACAGAAATAAAGTAAAATAATCTAAAATAACTGAGCAAAGTAAATAAGTAATATTGACAAAGTAAATAACAATAGTGCAAGTGGAGTAAATAAGCATTATCTAAAAAATTAAATAACAATAGTGCGAATGGAGTAAACAAGCAATATTATCAAATAAATTAACAATAGTGTGACTGGAGTAAATAAACGATATAATTTCAAATAAAATAACAATAGTGTGACTGGAGTAAATAAACAATATAATTTCAAATAAAATAACAATAGTGTGACTGGAGTAAATAAGCAATATTATCAAATAAAATAACAATAGTGTGACTGGAGTAAATAAGCAATATTATCAAATAAACTAAAATAATAGTGTGAATGGAGTAAATAAGCAATATTATCAAATAAACTAAAATAATAGTGTAAATTGAGTAAATAAGCAATATTATCATATAAAATTAAATATCAGTAGTGTGATTGGAGTAAACAAGCAATATTATCAAATCAAATAAAAAAACAATAGTGTGATTGGAGTAAACTAGCAATGTTAACAAATAAAGTAAAATTCCAACAGTGAGATTATACAAGCAATGTTAAATAAAATTCAATTCAATTAAATTAAAACATGCGTAAAAGTGTGAATAATATAATCAAGCAATATTAGCAAATAAACAAAATAACAAGAGTGCAAATGGAATAAAGAAGCAATATTATCAAATAAAATAAAATAATAATTGGATTGAGTTAACAACCAATGTTAACAAATAAAGTAAAATTCCAACAGTGAGATTAGAATATCGAAGCAATGTTATAAAATAAAATAAAATAAATGATTAATAGTGTGAATGAAACAATCAAGCAATATTAGCAAATAAAACAAAATAACAATAGTGCAAATGGAGTAAACAAGCAATGTTAGCAAATAAAATAACAATGTGAAGGAGTGAGTATGAATGGAGTAAATAAGTACTATTAACAGAAAAACATGAATAGAAATGCAAAATAAAATAAGATTACATTATGAGGAGTGAACCAAGAAAAAAAAGTAACATACAGTTAATATGTAGGATAAACATGACAAAACGATAGTCTTTCTCTCTCACACACACACACACACCCACTTTCAGCAAACTCCAAGTCTTATTCACTTTCTCATTTTCTCACTCATGTCATGAGCGCCTCTGACCGTAGCCAACATGGAGATCACAAGCACAGCCGAGTGCTCAGTGTTTGACTGCCTTGAGCAAAGACTGTAATACACACTCTCATATCACTACCAGTGGTACACCACCAACCCAAATTCACAAGCTATTTTTAAAGGCAGGAACATGCAGTACAATGGAGGAGCAGTACATAAACATACCAACGGTGCTGATGCAAAGGTTGCTCATGAATTTCAATAAGCCCTGAATATCATTGTAACTTATAATTGTAGTCAAGCTCAGACAGAGGAAGCTAGTTCCCCTAATTTCTGCTTTTTCTCTCTCCTGATCTCTCTTTTCTCCAGCTCAACTGGTTCAACAACACAAAGGACAGAGCTCTACTCATCACAGACAAGCATATCTACAGGCTGGAGCCCAAAAAACACTTTAAAGTGCAAAAACGAATATCACTTGATTCAGTAAGTATTTCAGGCATATGAACACCCAATCACACACACTTTAACATGCATATCACTCTTAGAAATAAAGGGTCCAAAAAGGGGGGTTTCGGAGCATTTTTATGCAAGAACCATTTTTGGTTTCCAAAAGAACTTAAATGAAGACTATTCTTAAGAGTGTGAAATGAAGCCTCAAAAACAAAGCAGACATGTCTTGGTATCTGTCATTGTCTGGGTTTTGTTTTTGTTTTATGTAACTGTGCAATGTGGGTCAATGCATCTGTCTGCTGCAGACTCGCTGTCTCCTGACTCTCCGTAGCACGTGTCCCTTGTCTTTAGCTTATGGATTTTTGCCTACAACTACCAACTGGTCTCTCTTATTAGATGACAGCACTAATGCTCCATATGACCAGCCACGTCAGATGGTTTAACAGGGTCATTCACAAACTTCTGGCTGCGTCGGAGTGAATTCAGTGACCAGAACAGTCTGTGTGTGAGTTGTCTGACCTACATTCTGTCTACGTTCTCAGATGCGATACAGTGAGAGAGGGATTTGGACACACAGTGCAGCACTGCAGTCTGAGCTCCACTTCACAAATCACATACACGCACATTAAACCTGCCATTTTTACCATATCTGTATGTTTCACACGTCTCTAGCGGAAGCAGGACCAGACGTCTCAGAGAGCGAGAGATAGAGATAAGCGATTGGGCAGTTCAGCAAGAGCTGCAGTATAGCACTGAATCATGCCAATTATGCACACATACTCTTTAACACATAATTTCCATGCTACAGCTGTCATTATGATGTTTACAGATTTGAATATTCAAAAGATACCAGAATAGCGCAAGAAAAAAAAAATCGTTTGTATACTGCTAAGTCAATCTCACAAAAATCCTACTTCACCCCAAATTCTAAGAAAGATAATACATAAAAATGCACAAAGGAAATAAAGCTTATTTTAAGGAGCAGCATGATTATTTGGAATTTATACATTATTTTGATGACAATTAAGCACATTTATCCCTATAATTCTCATTAGTGTAATGCATCTGGACATTTCACTTTTTTTTATTCTTTTTTTAATTTTCATTATTCTCAGTGGTGATTCTCAAATAATGTGTTGTATCAATCAACCAACCACATGCAATTTAGTATATGGATGTAACTGTGGTAGTTTTTAGTATTATTATTATTTTTCTAAAGCCAGGGTAAATAAAGGCAGCACAACAAATACTATTAAAATTATTGAATATATAGTTTATGAACTAGCTTTTGTTAATATTTTGAATTAGATTATATTTAATTTGTTATATATGTATATATATATACGTATATATATATATATATGTATATATATATTCTTTTTCATTTACATTTTTTAAGTAAAGTTATTAATTTGTTTTTTTTAAATATGTCTATCGTTTTTAAGTTTTTAGTTTTAGTTTATTTCATTTTTGTTATTTTAGTACTTAGTAAATAAAAATGAGAAATATTGAGAAACTAGATCAAATATTTAAATATTATATATATTATATATTTTATTAATTTATTTTAGGAATATTTATAAATTGTGCTGTTGATTTATATCAATATTTATTTATTTATTTTATTGTTTTATGCATTATCATTTATTTTATTTCAATCAATGATTATTTTATTTGAAGAAATTACCTTTTTATTGTTTTAGTTTTAGTTAACTATTATAACCCTAGCACTACCATAAAGTATAAATACTTTACAATTTAAATACAATTTAAATAATGAGAATAAGGATGGGATTGTGCTTGATTGTCATGAAAATAATGTCACAATGCAAAAGACATCTTAACGGTCCTAAAATAGGCTGCAGTTTTTCAAAGCAAAATTTTGCACTGCAGTATGACCTGGACATGTCCTGACCGATTTTATGAGATTTGCTCTATTATAATCTCACAGCCTCGTCAGCAGCCCTGCACCAAATGGGTCACTATCCGAGAGCATATTATGAACTTTCACAAGCCTCTCTGGTCAAGCCAGACCACACAGGATGGGTTCAGGCAGTCCCAGACAAGGATATTGTACATTGTGGTTTTAATCTAATTTCACCACAGACTGACGCACTACGCTCTGCGTGGCACAGGGGGCTGATCATGTCAGCTGATATTCTAGAGCAGCAGACACAGACAGGGCAACCCTACACCCTGTTCACAATTATTATGATAACTATAACCATAAATATATAGTATTTTGTATTTGTTCAGGGCTACATTTCCCAAAAGCATCGTAAACCTACGTTTATTGTAGCTCCATTGGTGGCAAGGGTTCTACGATCAATTTAGGCTTACAATGCTTTTGGGAAAAGCAGCCCCATTTATTATAATCATATATGCAGTTAAATGTGTTATTAAAACATCATACTTATACACTACCATTCAAACGTTTGCAGTAAGTAATGTCAATGTTGTTATACAGAAAGGATGCATTAAATAGATCTGTTTATTAAATAAATCAATCCTGAAAAAAATTATGTATAACATTTGCAAAAAAAAAATCAAAAATATGAAGCAGCACAACTGTTTTCAACATTGATAATAGTCAGAACTGTTTCATGAGCATCAAATCAGCATGTTAGAGTGATTTCTGAAGGATCATGTGACACTGAAAACTGGAGTAATGATGCTGAAAATTCAGATTTGATCACAGGAATAAATTATATTATTAAAATATATTAAAATAGTAGTGAGTTGTTTTAAACTGTAAAAATATTTCACAATTTCATTGCTTTTTGACTGTAAAAAAGCCTTGGTGAGACTTCTTTCAAAAATATTTAAAAAATCTTACCGACCCCAAACTTTTGAACAGGATTTATTTTATTTTATTTTATTTTGTTTTATTTTAACTCTGTATTGACCAATCAGCATCCAGAACCACAACTATCCTTTTTATCCATTCCATACTTATTCTATCATTTATCACAGTTAATCATGTGTTACATCTTTGAAATCCACAGCATTTCATACTGTTTGAAAGTGACTGCAGAAATGCTATTTAGGTCTTTGTGTGTATGTGTGTGTCTGTTTGAATGAAGCCCACCCTCATTTCTCAAAATCTCAGACAGCAAGGTCAGCCGCATGTACCGCAGGGCACAGAGTGATTAACCTGTGTGTGTCCATCCAAGTGGCAGTAAAGAGGCTTAACGCTGCCTGATCGCTCTGTTTCTTGCAGGCACAGTGGTGACGCACCTACTGCTGTTCATAATGTACACTCAGAACAACACACTGGCCTTTAATGAACCTCAAAAGACCCTTTGAACATAAAGAAGGCCTGTTTTTTAAATAGCCAAGAGGCTTTAGTTTTGTTACAGCCATACTGTGCACATACAGTGCACAATATGCAAGTATTATTTTATGTAGGCATATAATGCAGTAAGCCATCAGTAATTGATGTTTTGACTAAACAAGAAATAATGTTAAAAAATATTTTTTAAATAAAACTTTCAAACTTTCTTGTTTGATTGGACTGCCAAATATCAAGACATTATACAAATAATTGGGTAAAAAAAAAGATTTGTTGTGGAATAATACCTACTGTTTCACATACTATTTTTAAAAAGTACTTTGCAGTATGAAAATAATATTTCTAGTATTACATTCTGAACATAGCCTGTGATTTTTTTACTCGCAGTGTTCTTATTGTTAACTAAAATTACAACTATTAAAAATTGTTTTTGGTAATTTAAATAAAGCTGAAATATAAATATCAAAATATAAATATTAGATGAAACTTGAACTTTAAAAAGAAAAATTGAAAATGAGAAATGTTGCCTTGGCAGCTATCTGAAATAAGTTGAAGTTGAATTACTAAAACTGAAATAAAAATAAATTCAAGCTATGTTTAAAAGGCTAATAAAATGACAAAAACACAACTTAAGTTAAAAATAAAACTGAAAATATAAAAATAAACATTAAATTGCAGTATTAAAAAAATGCTGTAATAGTATATGCTGTGGTGAGAAAAAGTATGTGAACCCATTGGAATTGGTTTTCTGCATTAATTGGTCATAAAATGTCATACCGTCATTGCTGTAAAAGGTTCAAATATGCAGAATATGCTGGAAAACCAAAGAATGCGCAGGACCGGGATGATTTGTTTCTGAAGAATAGTGACAAGCAAGGGACTCATAAACAACTAGGTAGGCAACTAGATAAAGTTCACTTACTTTCTCCACAGTACTGTGAATGTTTAATGTTCAATAAAGACATAAAAGATTTTAATTGTTTGCGTTTGATGAAGATCAGATGACATTTCATTACTAATTAATGCAGAAAAACAACCAATACCAATAGGTTCACATCATTTCTCTTGCCTCTGTAAATAATAAAATGACACTCGTAAGTTGGCTGCTGGCAATATTACTGGGAACTTTTTTTTTCTTAGGGACCGTTTAATTGGACAAAAATATATGTGCAGTGCAGGATGAATCATCAATATTTTTCCTACAAGAGACTGTATATTCAAATGTGTATCTGCCACAGTTAGGGCATGATTTCATGGGATTTTAAAGCATATAACGCACATGGGTGTGCATGCTTATGCGACAGCATCCCCAGGACCGTTTCTAATCTCAGAGTCATGCGTACCAGCCAGGCACACATTTCACTGATGCACAACGTCGATTGGTCACACTCTTTGAGTAACTGCAACAATCAAGTCATTCATTCACGATTATTTCCAGCAGATTACTCATTCTCAAGGTTACGGAGTCAATCATGTGCTGAAGCGCAGGAAGTGATTGTGTTGTGAATGAGCTTTTACTCTGATTGCAAAGCCAGAGGTTGACTGAATGCCATTGGTTGGCAGAAAAATGGATCTGTCGGACTCAGGAAAGATGGATTTATTGGACGCACATGCTTTGACTTCATTGTGCAGCAACACATGCTATGCAACGTGTTAATATGTTTTCATGTGTTTGTATTGTTGGTTTACACTCTCTTCAATCTCACAGGTGGTTGGTGTGAGCGTAACAAGTGGCAGTGACCAGATGGTGGCGCTACATACTGCCTCTCAGGATGACTTTCTAGTGCACCTACAGAGGGGTCAACTCAACCCAAATCAGGACCGTGTAGGGGAGTTGGTGGGCAGCCTCACAGACTACTTTACACGGTAAGAGTCCCTGCCAATAACCTCCAGCTTCAACATTTTGTGGGTACTGTGGAAGAATTTCTGCTACTAAGGCAAGCATCACTATTACTTTTGTTCATTCTTCATGTTGAGGATTTAAACAGGCCTGTAGCCCATAGTATTAGGATCTAATCATTTTTTCAAAATGTACAGATTCATACAGAGGATTGATTGAATATACAGTTTCCATGATTAAGATGTCTATGATTTCAAATTCTGAATTGAAAATCATTTTAGCATTTTTGGGCGGCATGAGGAAAAAAAATGTCAAGTCACCTTAATTTCTGTAGCGCTTTATGAAATACAGATTGCATCAAAGCAATTTCAGAGAGATAAACAGGGAAGTAGCAGAATCTCAACTATGGGGACAGTTCAGGTTCTGCTGTTAAGCAGCTCCAAAAGACAATAGTGTCTTTATTTAGCTCAAGTCAGTTTAGATCAATAACAGTGTGAAGTTCACCAGTTTGAAACGAGGTCAGTTCAGCTATAAGCAGTTCTACAGTAGGCAGCAATGTAGTTACTAAGTTCCAGTGTTGATTCAATTCATTCCAATACATTGTGATAAAACAAAATAGTGGTGATACAAAACTCTGATATCATAATGAGTCATCATATCATAATTTTAGGAGAAACCTCATAAATAGTATGGCAAATATTGATTCACTATTCATTATACTTGTTAAAATGCTTTTTAATAACATGGCTAATGATTAAGATACTGTATATGCAATTATACGCGTATTTAAGGTGTAATGAATACATACCATGTGACATTTTTAGAATCATTAGTTTCGTCATTTGCTGAAAATGGTATAAAAGTGTTTCAAAACCATATAAAACCAATGTGAATACAAAGAGTTCATTTCTAAGAACTTTTAGTTTAGTACATTTAGTTATGTGGTTCATCCCTCACTATTTGTGCTATAGACATGAATCATTCCTCAGATCGGCTTGTTTTTGATCAATTTAAGTGATCAGACCTAAGATTTTGCCTGGCGAACAATGAAACATTTCATTTGGATTAATTAATTAGCTTCTAATTCAAAGATTTTCATAAGTTGAAACGTTTAAAGTTTCATAGTTTAAAAGGTTATTGTCAGAGGCCAGCAAATGTGTTGCTTTATTGGAAACAGTCAGCTGATGAGGTAAAGTACCTGCCAAAAGTTTGTGGTCCGTAAGATTTTTATTTTATTTTTTTTAAAGAAATTGATACCTTTTATTTTTTTTTTATTTAAATGTATATTTATTACTATTTATATAGCACTTTTCAAAATAAAGTTACACAGTGCTTTACAATAAAATCATATAATTTAAATAATTACAATTTTAACCAATTTTAATTCATCAAGGATCCAATAAATTGAACACAAGTTAAATACATTTATGTTACAAAATATTTGTATTTCAAACAAATGCTGTTCTTTTGAACGTTATATTAATGAAAGAATCCTGAGAATGTAAATGAATCATGGTTTCCACAAAAATATGAAACAGCACAACTGTTTTCTTCATTGATAATAGTAAGAAATGTTTCTTGAGCAGAAAATCAGTACATTAGAATGATTTCTAAAGGATCATGTGACACTAATGATGCTGAAAATTCAGCTTTGACCACAGAAATACAATATATTTGACAATTAATACAAATACAAAACGATTATTACCATATTTTTGATCAAATAAAACGTAACCTCATGGTGATCAAAAATGATTTAAAAATCTTACCGACCCGAAATTTTGAATGGTGGCGTACAAAGAGTCTCTGACACGCGTCACTTGGACATTTATGAGTATTTACATCATGATTTGATTTTAAAGATACCCACTTATTCCATCATAACGTTTTGGTTTTGTTGTAATCGCATCCACACATATGCATCCATGTTGTGAGATACTCGTTCATGCGATGGCATTTCCAGGTTCCTCACATAACTGGCCCCGAGGGAGGCAATATTCGGTCCTGGGGCAGATAGCAGCCCGGTTGTGTATACACTGTTTGTGTGTGTGGCAGGTGTGGGGTGTGTGTGTTCGTCAGTGGGTGTCTGTAATCACTGCTCCTGCACGTCTGCTTTAAAGCCATTGTGCTGCCATCTGCGAGTCAATGCGTGGGGTCATGCCCCCTTTACGACATCATCAAAAGGAGACGTCACAGGGGCCTGAGGAAGTGTGGAGGAAGGCAAATAGTGTGTGAGCATGTGTGTGTGTGGGGGAGTGGGCGGGAGAGCAGATGACAAAGCACACACGTGCAGTTCACTCGATCCCCACAGCAGAGACGCAGCACCACTTTCATTGCTTTAAAAACTAGATTCAGTTTTTCCTTTTTCATGAAGGTCATAATGATAAGGAGAATGTTAAGCACAAAAACAAGACAAGATGGACTAGTTTGAAGCATATGTGAGGTATTTCAGTTAAACTGATGTAAAAAATAACCCCTCGCCAACTCTAAACAGAAGGTGACTGTAGTTTGCCAAGTAGGGCATGTTCCTGGATCAGAAAGTCTTGTTGGTCCTGAAACAACATTCTTCCAAACTAACAAAGTCTTAACCCAATATCTAAGCAGATTTCCCCTAAAATCAGGACAGACATGGCATAAAAGTCTGCAGGTTGCATTTGAGCATCATTAGAATTTACTGTAATAACAATCTGTTTGGGATTGCAAAAGTAAGAATGTTATACAAATAATTAACTGAGAAGAACTTAAGATCATTGACATTGTGTACACTGTAAAAAAATATCCTGTGCTGTATATTGTAAAAAAACTTGCAGCTGAGGTTGCCAGAGACAGTTTTTCAGGTATAACGGGATATATAGTTTACAAAATATAATCGTATATTTCTGTAAGTGATGTAATGTTAATATTACCAATCTACTTCTACATACACTCTTAAAAATAAAGGTGCTTAAAAGGTTCTTCAAGCGATGCCATAGAAGAACCATTTCTGGTTCCACAAAGAACCATTCAGTCAAAGGTTCTTTAAAGAACCATCTCTTTCTTACCTTTTTATAATCTGAAGAACCTTCTTTCGCCACAAAGAACCTTTTATGAAATAGAAAGGTTCTTCAGATGTTAAAGGTTCCTTATAGAACCATTTAGACAAAAAGGTTCTTCTATGGCATCGTGAAGCACCTTTATTTTTAAGAGTGTAGCCACTTTGATAATACAAGAAATCCAGAACAGAAATCCACATGATGAATCAGAGCTCATCGTAATAAGCATAATTAATACTCATATATGTATATTTTATATATAACCATCAGGGTAACACACAGCACTAAAATAATGCAATAATCATTCACTAAATAACAGATAATGTAACACTAAACACCCTAATGTACATTACTGATATCAAAAATACAAACAAACAACTATTAAAAATACTATACATAGTATATTAATATGTCGCACAGGGGCTATAAATGTTTTGCTTCCAAAAACCATACATTTTACAGTATTTTACTGTAACATTACAAATAATGCACATCACCACTTACAATTTTTCACCATATAGTAGGGAAAGTTAGAGTGAACCAGTTAACAGGTTTTTACTGTAGCATTTTCATTTTTCTGTATAATTACAAATATTTTATCAATTGTATAATGATTTTATTATTTCACAGCATTTCAGACCAGCATCTCTGTAATGTACACTATTGCAGTGGGTTTAGGTACTTAATTCTGTTGTACGTTTGAATCATTTGTGAAACTGACAAATAAACATAAAGTCTTTGAACAATAGTAATGCACGTTGAGTAACCATGTTTGTAAAAACATAGACATCTCTTGGTTAGCTAAATTTCACATTAGTGTAATCATTGAGTAAGATGAGATTCAACTCACGCTCCAGATCTTCCCCCAGACTACTTAATAATGATTAAACGATATTTAATGTATTATTAAAATGAAGAAAGATGGAGGTTGAGTTGGGGTATTGGAAAAATCCTGGATGATTTTTCACAAGCGTGACGATAAATGTGCTTTGTGATTGACAGGATTAGATGAACATGTTTCTCATGATCTTTCATCTCCAACTCAATTTTAAGACAACAGCAAAATGTGCTATGACCTGTAGGAGTTATATAGGTGAATTGGTGCATAAAATATTAGTTGTAGCAAAGCTTTTTAACCAGCTGGTCTCAGGGTGATTTTAGTGGATGTATGAATATGAAGTCAAGTTCACACTGGTGTCCTAGCAGAGGAACCACAAGTGTAAAGAATCACGTTAACTGTCAGCATCATCCACTAACGTTTGACAGCCACAACATATTAATACTTTTTATCATTTCTTACATGTATCATCTAAAATCACAAATTCCTTTTAATTAAATGTTTTACTCAGAAAGTGTGCTTGTATGTTATTCAGGCACATAACAGTATTCTTCTCATTGTCTCAATCTGATCAAACCTCTCTTATGATCTGGGATATAGTTTTGTAAATATTTAATGACTTTAGATTGCACATTCTCCTTTGCATGCATGCTGAGAGCTCCTGTTCATCTGAAATGTCTGTATCTCAATTCAAACGGTGATTCATTTCTGTTATCATGCCTGTCTTTAAACTCTGAGACCTTTCCCGTGGGTCATGCACCCTCACCTGACTCACGCTGACATTATGACTGTGTCATGTGTGTTTGTTTGTGGAAAGACAGTGCCAGCCTGAGTGTGTGTGTGTGTGTGTGTGTGTGTGTGTGTGTGTGTGTGTGTTGGGTACTCAAGCAAACATCATTAACAAGAAAAACAAATGTACAGGAATTCCCATATAATGCATTTTATGGTGATTTCACGCATTAATGATGGATGGCTCATGCATGTACCACAGATCTCTGGGATTTGGTTAAGCACAACACATAAAATGTAAGTCATTTCTCAATGCACTGTCCTGCATTTCATCGTAATTGAGGAGTGAGTGTGTGTGTGCGTGCGTGCGTGCGTGCATGCGTGCGTGCGTGCGTGTGTGTGTTGGGGACGGTTTGGCCAAAGTTCTAGTGTGTGAGTCTGTGAGAGCTTCTGGAACCAAAGGGTTAGCAGAGCGTGTTTGTCTTCTTAACTATTCCCCAAAAATGACCAGTTATCTAAATAGATCAACTTTAACAAGCAATATAGCATAGATACAGAATTTGATGCCAGAAATTGAAGTAATAGTATGATCAGAATGCAGCGATTATGAGGTATAGTCTCTGCTAGAGGAGCATCATAAATGTTTTTAATATATGTTCATCTGACTGATCGTTTTTCAGTGGCTGGGTTTAATACAAATATTAAGAAATCAGAGTGGATGTTGCTTATATACAACACCATGTTGCTTATATACATTACATACAGTAATTACATTTAAGGAAGGTAAATGTGACGTACACAAAATTGCTGAAATGCAAGTCTATACATAGATTGTGGAAATAACATTAATCTGCCTGACCAATATCAGTAGTAATCACTACTTCTAGTGCACATTGAAATACACATTGTAATAATGGCCTAGTTATCCCTTTACATTTCTGAGTGTGTTCTGTAATAAGGTATAACCATGAATATTTAAGCATTAATATATATATATATATATATATATATAAGTCGCTGGGGTATATTTGTAGCAATAGCCAAAAATGCATTGTATGGATCAAAATTATTGATTTTTCTTTTATGCCCAAAATCATTGTTCATGTTCCATTAAGATATCTGTACATTTCCTACTGTAAATGTAAATATATCAAAACTTAATTTTTGATTAGTAATATGCACTGCTAAGAACTTCATTTGGACAACTTTAAAGATGATTTTCTCAATATTTTGAAACTGAGATAATATTCCACCTATGCATACCTTAACATTTTTTAAAAATGCCTCTGTCTTCACAGAATTGTCCACTTGGAGCAAATATTTTTCATCTGAAAATGTATTATATACAATATCCAGTAAAAAAAAGTGAAATGTTGTTGAAATATTATAAGGGTATATCATATCTCAATAATGTTTATGAGATTTTAAACAACAATTGTATAGTTTTTTGTGAAAATAGTTCATAAACAGAGTTGACACTTTAAGTAACAGAATTGTAAAGTAACAGAATTGACAGAATTGTCCGATGGACTGTCAATTCTGTTACACTATTGTCAGCATTGTTACTCTACCTTGGTAACAGAATTTGACGGTAACAGAATTGAATAACATTAATCTGCCTGACCAATATCAGTAGTAATCACTACTTCTAGTGCACATTGAAATACACATTGTAATAATGGCCTAGTTATCCCTTTACATTTCTGAGTGTGTTCTGTAATAAGGTATAACCATGAATATTTAAGCATTAATATATATATATATATATATATATAACATTTTATTTTATTTTTGCCAAAAACTGCACTTGCTAGCATAAATGCTAAGAGCACATGGCACTAATGAAATCATGATTAAAATACCTTTAAATAACCCAATTTGTGATCAGTAATACATTTTGTTTTCCTTTTGATATTGTGGTAAGAGGGTTGACCTTCTTCAAAATAACTTGGTATAAGAACTGTTTAGATTAAAATATATTATCAGAGAGAGCACATAGACTTTTCAGTGCTTCAGATCTTAACAGTGAGGGAAAGTGTCATTATTTCCTGTATCTTACATATTTGTGGGAGATAATTCCACCAATTTAAAGGCAAAATATGGCACGGTAACAGAGTTGACGCAAGATTTATGGACACACGTTTTTATAAGAAAAAAAGTTATTTTAAAACAATTTAATGTAGTAGAATTAATTAAATTGGTATTTAGGGCTTTTATAAATAAAATGAATGAAATATTACAAATATTAAAATGGACTTGAAGGTGACGTGTGTCATTTTTTGCTTTGTTAAAACTTCCCCAATACTTCTGTTTGTAAACTAAACCATTTAAAAAATCATTATCATTAAAATCATTTAAAAAATCATTATTTTTCAATTTTGAAATGAAATGACACACTTCACCTTTAAATGGAAACCTACCATTCAAAAGTTTGGGGTAATGTTTTTTTTTTTTAAAGTAATGCTTTTGAAAGAAGTCTCTTATGCTCACCAAGCTAAACTGTTTTATATTTAAATATGTTTTAAAATATAATTTATTCTTGTGGTGTAAAGCTGAATTTTCAGCGTCATTACTCCAGTCTTCAGTGTCACATGATCATTCAGAAATCTAATATTCAACATTCTAATATGTTGATTTGTTGCTCAAAAAACATTCCTGATTATTATCAGTGTTGACAAAAGTTGTGCTGCTTCATATTTTTGATGAAAGCCTGACACATTTTCATTCTCAGTATTTTTTACTGAATATAAAGTTCAAAAGAACAGCACTATAAATGTCTTTACTCTCACTTCAGATCAATTTTGCATTGTTGCTCAAAAGTATTAATTAAAATAAATTAAAAAACTCTTACTGCCCCTAAACCTTTGAATGATAGTGTAGATTTTGCTACGTGAACTGTCCTCTAAACACCAATCATTGTATCTGTTGGTGTGCTTGTGTATGTTAAGCAGCACTGTGTATGTACGTGTGTGTATGTGTCACTCTGGGTTAACCGAGTTTGTTTGTGCTTGTCATCTGCAAACATTATGACCAGAATAATCAGCTCTATTGTTGCCATGTGTGACATCATTCCTGTTGTGTGTGTGTGTGTGTGTGTGTGTGTGTGTGTGTGTGTGTGTGTGTGTGTGTGTGTGTGTGTGTGTGTGT
>NW_015555730.1:722303-723699 GCF_001515605.1 Sinocyclocheilus anshuiensis
TGTGTTTGTGTTGTCATCCCATAGGAAGGAAGAGCCTGTTGCGTAATCCCGCACTGGTGTGATGCTGTGTATCAATAAGGGAACTATCTTCTCAGGCTCAGCTGATGAGCAGCTTATCTCGTACTACCTTCCCAAGATGAACAATTAGTGTCACTGAGGATTAACCAGAAATATATGATTATATAACCGTTACACAAGGTGTTACTGCCTTCATCAAGTCCCTCAGCCACTAAGATTTTTTTCAATCAATCCAGAATAAAATCTATCCTGAAGTTTAGTCAATAGATTTCATTAGTGTAGGACTATAGTTCCACATAGTAGCAAAGCATTGCACATAATGCTGATGAGAAACGCTGTAGGGCAGCAATGGCTTGAATGGAATATAGTGGAGAAAAACTGAAAATGGTCATTATTAACTCTCCCTCTTGATGTTCTGTGACTTGAATGCTGCTTTTTTCTGTACAATGATGCATACTTTGACCAGGAGTTGTTAAACTTTAAAAAAGTACCATAAGAGAAGTAAGTCTATGGAAGCCCATTTCTGCTACATAATAATAATAATAATAATAATAATAATAAAGGTAATTGTGACTTTTTATCTCACAATTCAGACATTTTTCTAAACTCAAAGCTGTGAGATAAAAAGTCATAATTACCTTTTTGATTTTTATTCTGTGGTGGAAACAAAAACAGAATTATGAGATATAAACTCATAATTGAGATACAAACTCAGAATTGAGAAATAAACTCAGAATTGAGATACAAACTCAGAATTGAGATACAAACTCAGAATTGAGATACAAACTCAGAATTGAGATACAAACTCAGAATTGAGATACAAACTCAGAATTGAGATACAAACTCAGAATTGAGATACAAATGTGAGATATAAACTCAGAATTGAGATATAAACTCATAACTGAGATACAAACTCAGAATTGAGATACTAACTCAGAATTGAGATACAAACTCAGAATTGAGATATAAACTCAGAATTGAGATACTCAGAATTGAGATACAAACTCAGAATTGAGATACAAACTCAGAATTGAGATATAAACTCATAATTGAGATACAAACTCAGAATTGAGAAATAAAAGAAGAAGAAGAAGTTTTAGTTATATAGTGCCTTTTCATAGCTCAAGGTCACTTTACATAGTGCTAAACAAAACATTTGCACACCCATATACACAATACAAACACATAAGGAGGGTAATAAGGGAAACACAGGTGGGGCAAATTAACCAATAATCAGGTAACAAGATGGGAGGGGTTAGACAATTGACATGAGAGCACATGGCACACAGGAAACAAAGACAAAATCCATGTGCTCACACAAAACAAAAACACAAGCACATGGCCAGCAAAACAATCACAAGCCATGTGCTTGAACAAA
>NW_015555730.1:723864-749734 GCF_001515605.1 Sinocyclocheilus anshuiensis
TGAGATATAAACTCAGAATTGAGATATAAACTCAGAATTGAGATATAAACTCATAATTGAGATACAAACTCAGAATTGAGATATAAACTCAGAATTTAGATATAAACTCAGAATTGAGATATAAACTCAGAATTGAGATACAAACTCAGAATTGAGATACAAACTCAGAATTGAGAAATAAACGCAGAATTGAGATATAAACTCAGAATTGAGATACAAACTCATAATTGAGATACAAACTCAGAATTGAGATATAAACTCAGAATTTAGATATAAACTCAGAATTGAGATATAAAGTCAGAATTGAGATACTAACTCAGAATTGAGCTATAAACTCAGAATTATGATATAAACTCAGAATTGAGATATAAACTCATAATTGAGATACAAACTCAGAATTGAGATACAAACTCAGAATTGAGATATAAACTCAGAATTGAGCTATAAACTCAGAATTATGATATAAACTCAGAATTGTGAGATATAAACTCAGAATTGAGATATAAACTCAGAATTATGCGAAAAAAAGTTGCAATTACCTTTTTTATTTTTTTATTCAATGGCAGAAAAAAACTGAATTACGAGATATAGACTCAAAATTGTAAGAATTGACAGAATTGTGAAGAAAAAATTCTGAATTGTGAGATAAAAAGAAAAGAAAAAAATTACTTTTATTTTTTTTATTCTGTGGTGGAAATAGAAGTCCATGTGACTTGTGCATTACTGTATATAAGCCATATGATACATTTTATATGAGGAACAGAATGAAATTTAATTACTTCTGCACAGGAAAGCTTCCTCTCTGCTGAAACTCTCAAATTCCGTTCTCATTTACGCATATTAAAATTCTCAACATGTTTTCCACCAGGTTTGACGTCAGTAACACCGAAAGAATGTCTCATGATGCAACAAGTATGAATATTCAAAAGTGTGCATATTTGTGTGTGCAGTTCTCACTGAATTGTGACTTACATTGAGTCTGTTACACGCAAAGTCAAATGATGACAGAATTTTCTATTCCTTTCATTCTTTTTGGTGATGGTGAAGTTGTCATTTGTCACATCACATGGAGGATCTGCATGTGTTGTGGCCCAGCAGTTTACCCTGATTTCCCCCTACTCGCACTCAGTGAAGCAGCCCGTTCCTCCACACCTCTGTGGGACGCAGATGCTGCTGTTGCCCCGACGATAGTTGCCAAGCAGCTGAGGAAGTGCTAATTAGGATTGCAGGAGAGATGATGGGGAGTAGTGGAGGAGGAGGAGTGTGTGTGTGTGGCTGAGTGTGTTTTAAATGGACTCTTAATGGTCACTCCTGGAGTCTTAGGACTGCTGTGGTTTGTTTTAGGGCCCAGAAGGCTTTTAGTTTGTTCATAAAGAGCTGAATTACAGCAAAAAAACACAAGCCTGTTTATGTGACTGTTTGGTATTCTCTCCTTACAATAATTATGCTTACAGAGCAGGTTATTGCACTCAACTTTGGCATTGTAAGTAGAATTGTATGCAGTCGACACGAACTATGCAAGTTTCATGATTACATAAATTGAAACTCAGAATTATGATATAAACTCAGAATTGTGAGATATAAACGCATAATTGAGATATAAACTCATAACTGAGATACAAACTCAGAATTGAGATATAAACTCAGAATTGAGATATAAACTCAGAATTGAGATACAAACTCAGAATTGAGATATAAACTCAGAATTGAGATACTAACTCAGAATTGAGATATAAACTCAGAATTGAGATATAAACTCAGAATTATGATATAAACTCAGAATTGTGAGATATAAACTCAGAATTGAGATATAAACTCAGAATTGAGCTATAAACTCAGAATTATGATATAAACTCAGAATTGTGAGATATAAACTCAGAATTGAGATATAAACTCAGAATTGAGCTATAAACTCAGAATTATGATATAAACTCAGAATTGTGAGATATAAACTCAGAATTGAGATATAAACTCAGAATTGAGCTATAAACTCAGAATTATGATATAAACTCAGAATTGTGAGATATAAACTCAGAATTGAGATATAAACTCAGAATTGAGCTATAAACTCAGAATTATGATATAAACTCAGAATTGTGAGATATAAACTCAGAATTGAGATATAAACTCAGAATTGAGCTATAAACTCAGAATTATGATATAAACTCAGAATTGTGAGATATAAACTCAGAATTGAGATATAAACTCAGAATTGAGCTATAAACTCAGAATTATGATATAAACTCAGAATTGTGAGATATAAACTCAGAATTGAGATATAAACTCAGAATTGAGCTATAAACTCAGAATTATGATATAAACTCAGAATTGTGAGATATAAACTCAGAATTGAGATATAAACTCAGAATTTAGATATAAACTCAGAATTGAGATATAAAGTCAGAATTGAGATACTAACTCAGAATTGAGCTATAAACTCAGAATTATGATATAAACTCAGAATTGAGATATAAACTCATAATTGAGATACAAACTCAGAATTGAGATACAAACTCAGAATTGAGATATAAACTCAGAATTGAGATATAAACTCAGAATTGAGATACAAACTCAGAATTGAGATATAAACTCAGAATTGAGCTATAAACTCAGAATTATGATATAAACTCAGAATTGAGATATAAACTCAGAATTATGCGAAAAAAAGTTGCAATTACCTTTTTTATTTTTTTATTCAATGGCAGAAAAAAACTGAATTACGAGATATAGACTCAAAATTGTAAGAATTGACAGAATTGTGAAGAAAAAATTCTGAATTGTGAGATAAAAAGAAAAGAAAAAAATTACTTTTATTTTTTTTATTCTGTGGTGGAAATAGAAGTCCATGTGACTTGTGCATTACTGTATATAAGCCATATGATACATTTTATATGAGGAACAGAATGAAATTTAATTACTTCTGCACAGGAAAGCTTCCTCTCTGCTGAAACTCTCAAATTCCGTTCTCATTTACGCATATTAAAATTCTCAACATGTTTTCCACCAGGTTTGACGTCAGTAACACCGAAAGAATGTCTCATGATGCAACAAGTATGAATATTCAAAAGTGTGCATATTTGTGTGTGCAGTTCTCACTGAATTGTGACTTACATTGAGTCTGTTACACGCAAAGTCAAATGATGACAGAATTTTCTATTCCTTTCATTCTTTTTGGTGATGGTGAAGTTGTCATTTGTCACATCACATGGAGGATCTGCATGTGTTGTGGCCCAGCAGTTTACCCTGATTTCCCCCTACTCGCACTCAGTGAAGCAGCCCGTTCCTCCACACCTCTGTGGGACGCAGATGCTGCTGTTGCCCCGACGATAGTTGCCAAGCAGCTGAGGAAGTGCTAATTAGGATTGCAGGAGAGATGATGGGGAGTAGTGGAGGAGGAGGAGTGTGTGTGTGTGGCTGAGTGTGTTTTAAATGGACTCTTAATGGTCACTCCTGGAGTCTTAGGACTGCTGTGGTTTGTTTTAGGGCCCAGAAGGCTTTTAGTTTGTTCATAAAGAGCTGAATTACAGCAAAAAAACACAAGCCTGTTTATGTGACTGTTTGGTATTCTCTCCTTACAATAATTATGCTTACAGAGCAGGTTATTGCACTCAACTTTGGCATTGTAAGTAGAATTGTATGCAGTCGACACGAACTATGCAAGTTTCATGATTACATAAATTGTATACACTGTACTGTAGATTTCAGGTTGTATTTGACTGGGATAGATTACTAAAAATACATATATAAATTTTGTGTCATAATCTATTAACATGGTGTATACTACTGTTTTTTGAAAGAAATTAATACTTATTCAACACAGATGCATTAAATTGATAGAAACTGACAGTTAATACTAGAAAAAAATCTAATTTCAAGTAATTGTTCTTTAGAACTTTCTATTTATTAAAGAATTCTAAAAAGCATCTCGATTTCCACCTATTATGCCCCTTTTTATCATATGTGATATAAGTAGGGATGCAACGAAATTAAAATTCTGGGCCGAAACTGAAAATTCTGGATGCACTTGGCCGAAAACCGAAACCGAAAATGCTTTGTAATAATTATTGATTATTTTATTAAATAATATAAAGCAATTTTGTAAGACTTTTTCATTTAAATCAATAATTTTAATGATACTGAATTAAAAAAACACAAGCCAATAAAATAACCAGTTTTACTGAAAGTAACACAATAAAATTGGACAGAAAATATATTAATATTAAATAACAATATATCATTTTTATTCTGTTCAATGCAACAGAATCAGCTATAACTTTTTTTTAGTTCTACAAAGCTATTATCAGAGCATGTGAGGAGAGCATAGCGGGGAGCAGATCAGTGAACGAGAGGGTAGCGTCATTTTACCAGCGTTGCCATGTTACAACAGGAACAAGTATACTACATAGAAATTTCCTGTTGGTGTGTTATTTGAGCAGACTTAGCTATTCCGGTGAGCATGAGCGGAGCGCACATTCATAGAGCAGACTATTGGCCCTGTCCCAAATGGCACCCTAAACACTCGCGGCCTTCCTCTGAGTCCGCACTTTTGTGACGTAATGCCGCTTTGACTGTCGGGTAGAAGTCTGCTGCGGAGCTCGCCCCAGTGAGGGTGCATAACGGCCGCAAAGGGGGCGCTCGCAAGCACCCTTCTGAACGCTAAAATGACGAATAGGACACCCTACGTTCTCGTGGACTAAACGGACACGCGTTGCCATGTTACAACAGGAACAAGTATACTACATAGAAATTTCCTGTTGGTGTGTTATTTGAGCAGACTTAGCTATTCCGGTGAGCATGAGCGGAGCGCACATTCATAGAGCAGACTATTGGCCCTGTCCCAAATGGCACCCTAAACACTCGCGGCCTTCCTCTGAGTCCGCACTTTTGTGACGTAATGCCGTTTTGACTGTCGGGTAGAAGTCTGCTGCGGAGCTCGCCCCAGTGAGGGTGCATAACGGCCGCAAAGGGGGCGCTCGCAAGCACCCTTCTGAACGCTAAAATGACGAATAGGACACCCTACGTTCTCGTGGACTAAACGGACACGCGAAAATTAGCATCAGAATTTTTAATCTAGTGTGCCTTTTTCTTCAAAACTCCATTCTTGCACCATATATATTAAATATTTCTCACATCAAGCCACCGAAAAACAAAAATGCACTTAAAAAAAAAGATTTATTTTGAACCAATTTTCACTTAGAAATTGCTAGTGGATTTCACAAAACAATTTGATTTAAGTGTGAAATTCAAATAGTATTTTCTTGTAAAATGTACTTCAGTAATCTATTTATGACTTTAAAAAATATATTTTTTATTGTGTATGAGAAACAAAATGAGACTCATGTATATATCATATACTGCTAATTTTGCTCAATAATTTCATCATCATAAAGACAAAAAGATTTGTAATAAAGTAATGCAACATTTAGTATGGTATCTTCAAGGGGACACTGTTAGAAGAAGTGCTCTCGCCTCTTTTGCTGGTGATGTACTCAACAGGCCATTAGGAGGAGACCGCAAACAAACACACGCAGCCCACAGTGGCCCAAACTCAGGGTGTGATGGTAAACAAAAAGTATGCGCAGTGACAGCCGGGCCCCGGGGACGCAGCCTGCCACGTTTGCGTGTGTTTTCTTGAGTCAGTTTCCACTCTTAGGGACGGGCTTGCAGGAATAGCAGATCTGGAATATGTAATGAAGTGTGTTTTCCAGGAACGGCCCAAAACAGAGTCGTCAGTGATTCACTGTAACGGACATGGAGATGTGCACTCACATGTGATTATAGCTGCTGTACAAACGCTGAATGAATGAAAGAAGATTCGTTCTCCAGGGCACGCAAGAACCGTACGAAGTTGCTGCTGCGTCCCAGTTCTGTCGTATGGTTTCCATAGCAATAAATAATGCAGTCGACTGTAGCCTGTTCTCACTGTTTGGGGCGCCATGTCCCTGGAAAAGCAGGTCAACTCCACCGCAAGCCTGCACCATTGAGGAATCGCACGCCTCCTGAAGCTCTTAGAGGAGCTGCGAAAACCACTGTGCCACTGATCTACCGAATCGCTCCGGAATAGTTCCTTAAGATGACAATTCTGTCATCATTTACTCAACCTCATGTCATGTTCCAACCCTGTATGTTGTTTTTTGCAACACAAAAGTTGCATTTTTAGAAACTCTTTGTGCAGTTTTTGAATTCAAAGAGTTCATGGCATAATTTTTTCGGGGTAAACTGTTTCTTTAACCTTAAATCTTAATCGGGAGCGGTTAATGTCCTCAAGTGTTGGGTTTCTCTGGCCTTCTTCTGGTAAGTTGGTGAATCAGAAGAAGGTCAGTGGGTTGGTGGCTTGGAGCCCTGATGGGAACAGCTGAGTGGAAAGGGAACAGGAGAACTGAGGAGTTGCGTGACCCGCGGCCATCCACCTGTTGGAGGGCTTATGAGGAAAGCATGAGTGCTTCTCTGCATGGTTTGGGGTGGGATGGAAAGAGAAAACCTGACAGAGGGCAAAAGACCATCCAGTTTTACTATAGTTAATGATGCAACCCAGAGATCTTTTGAAATAAAATGAAACATTTATGTTGCAAAAATATAAGAAAATGTTCAAAAATCATCATGATTATGGTACACTACTGGTCCAATTTTTTTTAAACAATTAGTACTTTAATTCAAGAAGGATTAATTAAAGTGATCAAACGTAACAGCTGTAAAGACATTTAAAATGTTATAAAGATTTCAGTTTTAAAAAAACTGCTGTTCTTTTGAACTTGTTAATCACAAAATCTTGAAAAAAATTTGTATCGCAGTTTTCACAAAAGTATGAAACAGCAAAATTGTTTTCTTAATTGATAATATTCATGTTTGTTGAGCAGCAAATCAGCATATTAGAATGATTTCTGAAGGATGTGACACTGAAGACTGGAGTAATGATGCTGAAAATTCAGCTTTGGTCACAGGAATACTTGCATTTTTAAATATATTCAAATAGAAAACATTTTAAATTGTAATATTTCACAATATTGCTATTTTACTGTATTTTTATCAATTATATGCAGCCTTGGTGAGCAGAAGAGACTTTCAGAAACTTTCAAAAGCATTTAAAAAATCTTACTGACCTGAATGGTAGAATCCAGCTGTGTCCATATTCACAATATATCATTGCCTCTCCTACCTTTTAGATTAATGAAATAACTTGGCAGAAAACTTCAGGAAATTGAACAACATTTCGAAGTACAGCATTACATAAAGGTTTTTAGAGGTCAGTTAAAAACCCGTAAACTTCTGACATTGTGTGCCATGCTTGTCCTCTCACTCTGAGAGTTGGTGATCATGTTGAAAGGCTCTGAGGAAGCGAGAGGACTTTGCATTTAGGGAACAGGGACAAGATCAGACAGTAGAGGTGTCCCTTGTCATCTATTCTGTCCTACATAAAACATTATTTTTGACTCCATCAAATGGGACTTTTTGAGCCCACTTTACCATCTCTGGACCACTTATATAATAGGCTGATAAAATCCTGAATGTGCATTTTAGGTATAACTGGATACCATACAGACACTTTAGCCTTGTTTTTCTGTCTTTTTATTTGTATCACATAAATTATTTGGTCAGTTTTATTATAGAGCAAAATAAATTAGTTCTACAGTCAAAAAACAACCAGCATGGCTTAAAGAATGAATTAAAATGTTATGTTTTCTGCAGGATTATTTACAGTAGACTACTGTTACAGTATAATGCTATAAAAGATTTGTGTTTTAAATAAATGCTGTTCTTTTGAACATTCTATTCAACAAAGAATCCTGAAAAAAAAAATCTATCACAGTTTCCACCAAAAATATTCAACATTGATAATAGTACGAATTGTTTCTTAAGCAGCAAATCAGCATATTAGAATGATTTCTGAAGGACCATGTAACACTGAAGACTGGAGTAATGATGCTGAAAATTCAGCTTTAATCACAGGAATTAATTTCATTTAAAAATATATTCAAACAGAAAACAGTTATTTCAAATTGTAATAATATTTCACAATATTATTGTACTTTTGATCAAATGAATGCAGCTTTGGTAAGCATAAGAGACGTCTTTCAAAAATTAACAACCTCAAGCTTTTCTACATTTTAAAAATATATTCAAACAGTAGACAGTCATTTCAAATTGTAGCAATATTTAAAATTATTACTGTTTTTACTGAATTTTTGCAGCTTTGGTGAGCACAAGAAAAAAATCCTACCTAAATTTTGAACAGTAGTGCACATGAAGTTTAATCCTTGATATGAGCAATAGTCTCAACAAGTACTACTGATTAGACTGATTAGACCAGCCATTTATTAAGGCATGGAGTGATGAGTTGGTTTATTGTTTCATGTGGCAGGGCTGAGTCACCGTCTCTCTGCAGCTGTGTGTCAGGAGGACATGTGTCTCCTTCATTGCATTCTCATCATGAACCACTACAAAACGGCAAAAAACACAATTGAATGCAAAGCTTTGACTGCTTTTTATAGGCCGCAGGGAGCTGAGAGAGCTGTCACAAGCTATTTATGGGATGCGTTCAGCGTTGGCTAGAATCTGGAGTAATTATGTCATGTGTTTATTCCAGAGTGAAGAACACTCCACTGCCGGTCAAAGTGTGCTCTACAGTGTTCCAGGTACACATGAGCGGGAAACCTAAGAGTATCACCGTCGAGACCAAACCCGGCCAGACCGCTGCAGACTTCAAGAAGAGTCGAACAGGATTCACCTTACTGCTGCCCCATCAGTAAAGCCAATGCTTAGGACATAAAACAGTATTCAGCCATTCAGTCAGAGATGGGACATAAGTGGAACAAAATTTCAGATTTTCCCAATCTTAAGCAATGCACTTTGTTGTTATTAAATAGTGTGTTGAAGTGATTTTTTGTAGGCCAACCAGAAGTTAGTATAACACTGGTTCCCTCGAATAGGATTTTTCCAATGGCTTTTAGATTATTGCTGAAAATAAGCACTTAAGTTCATGATTCTTACACGCTTTGTTCATCATGATAATCTTCACAATTAAACACAGCTTTGAATTTTGGAGCATAAATACAATCGCCAGAAGTAGAAAAATAAACGTAGGCTATAAATGAATTCAGTGTTATCCACAACTGTTCCAGTATTTATTTAAAAACATTTTCCCCTAAAGTTTGAGTTAAAATACACTCTCTGAAAAAAAAAAAGGTACAAAAGTTGTCACTGGTGCAGTACCTTTTCAAAAGGCACACCTTTGTACCTAAAGAGTCCATATTGTTACCTTAAAGGTACATATAAGTCCCCAAAGTGTACATATTAGTACCTAAAAGGTACAAAAGTTTATCTTTAGAAAAGGTACCGCCTCACAACTGTTCCAGTATTTATTTAAAAACATTTTCCCCTAAAGTTTGAGTTAAAATACACTCTCTGAAAAAAAAAAGGTACAAAAGTTGTCACTGGTGCAGTACCTTTTCAAAAGGCACACCTTTGTACCTAAAGAGTCCATATTGGTACCTTAAAGGTACATATTAGTACCTAAAAGGTACAAAAGTGTACCTTTTGAAAAGGTACCGCCCCAGTGACAACCTTTGTACCTTTTTTTCTGAGAGTGTAGTTTGTAAGAGTGCAATTGACCAATCAATTGATCAGTAAGCCCCGCCCCCCCCTTAGTTACTGTTGCTCACTCGGACAAACAAACAGAGTTGCTCACTATCTTACAATGACAGCTGTCAGTGAAAATCTTCTTCCGAGGTGTTTCTGATCAATTTGGGACACAGATGGACCTTCAAGTGGGACTTAAATATGCCATGGAGGGATATATAAAAGATATTAAAATAAATATGTAAAAATACAGATCACAATGCAAACGGGAGAATTATGTTACGGTCGTCACGATCACAATGACAACATCCTGGATCAACACCGTTCATATACCGCAAAGTAAGATTGAATTAATTTACATTTAACCAGATTAATATGGAGAGGCACTCTAATATAGACCTTCGTTTATGTGTTTTTGACTTTCACTGCACATGAGAACAGTTCGCTATTTAGGTTTGTACGTTAGCATGGACTCACTAACTTTAACGCGAACGTTAACTAGTTTTAGCCAGAGATACCTTGCTGAAGCACAAGATGACATTAACATTCTGCTTGAGCAGATGAAAAGTGTAACTAATTAGAGTATGACAACCAGAAAATGAACGTTTTCATCTTCATTGTGATTGGGGTTGAATGCTTAGGGACATTTTGCTCTGTTTTGGTTGGATTTAGAAAATGGAATAAAATAAATTACATTGCCTATCCTCTCAGGATACCTGGAATTAGTGTGAACGTTAACTAGTTTTAGCCAGAGATACCTTGCTGAAGCACAAGATGACATTAACATTCTGCTTGAGCAGATGAAAAGTGTAACTAATTAGAGTATGACAACCAGAAAATGAACGTTTTCATCTTCATTGTGATTGGGGTTGAATGCTTAGGGACATTTTGCTCTGTTTTGGTTGGATTTAGGAGATGGAATAAAATAAATTTAAATAAATCCTCTCAGGATAACTGGAATTAGTGTTACAAGTACCCTAAGCACATCGTTTTTCCATTTTTGTAGCATAAACACCATTAAACCGATGCAAGCTTCGGATTTTCCAATGTTTCTCTATGGCGCTGAAACCTAAAGATGTCCAAGTTCCGCTCCCCGTGCAACTGATACTCGACTACCATTGGCTCATCTGCGTTTGAGGGGAGGGGCTTACCGATAGGTCAATTATAAACACAATGAGGCTGTGAAAGCGAGCAATGCTGAGTTTATCTGTTCGGTGTGAAGATGTCCCGACAACCTCTGTAGCCCCTTGTCTAACACTTGTTGACAACTGCCTTTTTCAAGACTAGTAAAAGCTTTACTGATGTATTTTATGTTGTGGAATAAAACATGAAAATATCTTGAGCTTGTGTTCACCACAGGCCTTATTTCAGGCATTTAACCAAAAACCCATTGACTTCAGGACAATGGAACTGGAAGAGCTAAAATACAAGTAACTTGCAGGTTTTGGCCTACAAAAATGTCATCTCTGCAGCACTCTGTAGTCCTCTGTCTTAAACAGAAGAAACGTCTGAACCAGTTATTGTTAGCGTGCTTGAAAAGAAGATATGCAGCATAAATGATTGTGCTGATCCGCTGTTATTCTGTCGTCCCTCCTCTATTTTTAATTTTGCAGCCGATGTGTTGTGTCATGCCTTTTGAATCGTGGGGGATCATGTAATAATGCTATTTTATTATTTATGAGGGAATGTTCTATTGATATGGCCTTTGCACTTTTTATAAAATGAGTAGAGTCTATTTTTATGTTCTTTATGATTGTATTTTTTCTCAGGGTGTACATTTGAACTGTGGAGATATAACCAAGAGTATTTTCATGTGTTTGTGCCGTCACTGGGCCGGTACTTAAAAAAAAAAAAAAGGTACTAATGTGTACTTTTAAAGCGCTAATATGTACTTTTACATATGTACTAATATGCTAATATGTACCTTTTAGGAGGTACAAAAATGTACGTTTTAGCTTTTGTACCTTTTTTGTACCACCCAAGTGACAACTTTGTACCACTTTTCTGAGAGTACAGGAATATTTAACCAAGATGTACAACACCTCGGGTTACACCTAAAAATATTGATACTGCTCTGTAGTAGTAATATATAAACAGAGGAGTGATTTTAATGCTTATTAATATCTGTCAAATGTTGTATTTAAAAACAGCAACTAAACTGTATTCGGATCATATGAGGGCCTTGTGATATTGTTTTATTAAATGCTACATGCGGTAATTGTGTGGTTGTTGTATATACTGTATGGTTTATGAGGTGTGTGTGTGTTTGTGTGTGTGTGTGTGTGTGTGTCTGAAGATTCTCAGTAGTGACAGGTTGCCTACTGTCACTGTTTTCTATTTTCTGCTTCCACTCCCCTGCTGTGAGCATCTTTCATCTATTCTGACACCCCTGTGTTTTCATTTTTTTGTCTTTATGATTTTACTATTTTTTGACACTTCTTTGCACGCACCTGTCTGTCTGCTGACGTTAAACTCTGTTTCTGTCTCAATGTGTCATAAGCATCATTGGTTATTGAATATCTAAGAATGTGGTTTTTCACACCTTTTACTCTGGTTGTCAGTTTACTTTTGGGTATTTGACATGAAACGTCAAGCAATGACATTCGGTTCCACATCATAAATGATTTCTTAAAAACAAAGGTTCTAAAAGGTTGTTTCTGTAGCGATTCCATTTTGGATTTATAAAAGAAAAAAAAGAACCTTTTTTTATGTGAAGAACAAGCTAAAGACCAGCTAAAGAACCCAATGGTCAATACACTGATGTAAAGAACCAGTGTAATGGTTCTTGGTTCTTCATAAAACCATATAGCCAAATCAAGAATAGTTCTTTGCTGAAACAAAGGTGATCAAAAGAACCACTGAAGAAGAGTGTAGAAAAGCTTTTTAGTTTTAAAAAGTACCCAAAACCAATGCCAATCAGGAAATATCCAAATCTGAAAATAAAGCGAAGGGACTTGAAGATTTTTAGGACAGTAAGCTCTGCACCAAAGCCACTCTGTGACCAAGTTTGTTTTCCTCAATCTCATTAGTCATGTTTCTAGAGCAAATTGAGTCACAGGCAAAAATAACTATTCCCCCGGCAACAACACCCGCCTTCAACCCCGCCACATGGCAACAAACTGAGTTTCTCTGATAGCTAAAGTAGTTATGAATCAGGTTTGAAGCTGACTGGGTCACCAGCTTCATCTGGCACGTGCTGGGCCTTGTTTTTGAAGTTCACCATCATGACCTCGTGCATGCATCCCATTCACAAATGTCAACGCAAACAACAGAATTTCATGGAAAGATAGTAGCCAGAACTTACTGCTTCCATATAGGCCTGTCCATCGTAAAAAGGATTTTTCAAAGTTGTAAACAAAACAAAGATTATTGGAGTATGTTTTACAAAAGAAAATACTATTTCAATCTTTCTACTTTAAAAATGTCAAGTTTACTAGTTTATGTTACTAATTAACTAGCAGTTTCTGAGTGGAAATTTTCTAATTTATCATTTACACCAAAATACACAATTGTAATTTACTTTTTATAAGATTGTGTCATTTTTTCATGTTATAATATACAGTGTTGGGGGTAACACATTACAAGTAACGCGAGTTACGTAATCAGATTACTTTTTTCAAGTAACTAGTAAAATACATTTTGTGTTACAGCTTAATATGCATTCTTAATATTTCTGGATATTCTTTAAAAAATTAAGTTAATGATGACAATTTTCATTTTGGGTGAAATACACTGCTGAAAAAAGTTGTTTTTTTTTCAGAATTGGAAATAAAGATTAATGGAGTATATTTCAGAAGAAAATACAATTTCAGTCTTACTACTTAAAAATTTCACATTTCTTTTTAATTGTTTGTGAAATTTAGATATTTGTATCTACACCATTATTTTTTTCCAGTGCACAGTCTCTCAGGTAGGATTTCTAATCTTCTTTCCGTTTCATTTCTTTTGCTCATGTTACTCGGCGGATTGGGGATCGAGTGCAGTGCAGCTGTGCAGATAAAGTCTCTGATCATTCATTCTTGATCAAAACTTCCAGCAATCATTCTTTTTCCACAGTGACCCCTCCTCCAATCAGCCATTTGTCTCTGTGACAGCTCGTCCAATCATAGGGCTCGCTGAATGACAGGGCTCCGTTCTAATTGATAAAAGAGCCCTTGTTCTCCTGGTGGACTGACATGGAGATTTACACCCAGTTGTGACACTCAGAATCACTTATGGCAAGAAGTCTTCTGTTATACATGATCCTTGTCCTTGTTTTAAAGGGAAAATACACCTAAATGTAATGGTTTTGGTTTAGACACCCTGATATAACCTGATATAACCTGAGTCAACCATATATAACACCCTTGTGATGGTGAGTTTTGCACGGCCGAGCACCCATTCACATTTTCTCTGAAAGCTGTACGTATCTTGTGTTTTTACATTATTGAAAACGAACAAATATAATAAAATAGTATAATATGGCAACAATTTCTCTGTGTGCTGTTGGCTATCACACAGTATGTGCTGAGCACAGGTCACATGTAGCAGATTACTGCGGTGTGAGGGTGTCGCATGCATGTTCACTTTGACTGAACAAGCCATTAGGACAAATGTTGACTAATCAGGAGCTGCACGGCAACATGGAAACACTTTACTGTACTTTCACATGGAGAGGGCACTTGACAGCATTTCTTTTAATGCCACCTCAGCTAATGTGTGCGAATTACTGGTTACAACAAAGACAACGGAAGTACATACTAGCATTCATAAGTGTGCCATCAGTAAAAAAATTTGTTTTTTTAACAAATTCATACTTATATTCAGCAAGGATGCATTAAATTGATCAAAAATGACAGTAAATTTATAATGTTATAAAAATGTATATTTTAAATAAATGGTGTTCTTTTAAAAAATATATATTTAAGAATCCTGAAAAAAATCATTTTACAAAAAAAGAACGAACGAAAGAAAGAAACTAAGTTTCTTGAGCAGCAAATCAGCATATTAGAATGATTTCTGAAGAATCATGTGACAATGAACATGGCGTGATGATGCTGAAAATTCAGCTTTGCATCACAGGAATAAATTATAGTTCAGAATATATTACAATAGAAAACAGATATTTTACATTGTAATAATATTACACAATATTACTGTTTTTACTGTATTTTTGTGACCATTAGAGACTTCTTTCAAAAACATTAAAAACTCGTACAGACTCCAAACTGTGTGACTATTGCACTGACACAATTTTTGCACTTTTGTCACAGTTTTGCAGCAAGTTTGGGCACACTTGACTGGATGTTTCTCATGAACTTAAAAACCTTTTGATCTAAAGACCTATAATGTACAACATTGAAATTAGATTTGTAGACTACAGATAACATTTTTACCCAAACTAAAATCGTATTATCTTTTTAACTGATGAATTGGAGCAGTGAAGCTGAGCAGCCAGAATCAGTTCCTTCTCTCCAATTATCAGATGTTTGTGACTAAACGTGAGGTAGACAGAGGAACTAAATGTCCAGTTAGATGTTGTTTGTTCACTTATAGATCATCACTGTTCATTGCACCTGAAATCAGTTCGGATAATGACCGGTGTTGCTGAATGCTTGACAGCACAGCAATTCACATTCCATCTGCTCCAAACTAAAAAGCAGCATCCTGTGTTGTCTTTGTGTGGCAGACCTTATGCACTCTAAAAAATGCTGGGTTAAATTATAACCCAGTGTTGGGTAAAATAGGGACAAACCCAGCAATTGGGTTGTTTTGTCCCAGCGGTTGGGTTACTACCCAGAAGGTTGGGTTAAACATTTAACCCAACTGCTGGGTCAAAACAACCCAATTGCTGGGTTTGTCCCTATTTTACCCAGCACTGGGTTGTATTTAACCCAGCATTTTTTAGAGTGTGCCTTCATGATCTGCTGAACAAAGTGAAAAATGAAAACGAGAGACACATATTTTTTATTAAAGCAGTTCAGATTTGTTTATGAGTTATGCACAGATTTACATGCATAATGTGATGTATTTCTGACTAAAACAGGAAGTTTGCAAAGAAAACAACAGCTTATCTGGAAAGGAAAGTTTTTTTTTCTCTTACTCTATTTTGATGGCCAACTTAATTTTCTTTGAAGTAACTGATCAATCTGATGGATGTACTGATAAATAATTTACAATAAGATTAGGAATGTCTAGTCAGAAAGCTACCAGTCTATTTTGGTTTCACATTGACATGAAAATAATGTGTTTTTTTTTTTTTTAGAAATTTGGGTTTAAAAATACCTCTATAGTTTCTCACCTTCGACGTTTTGTGAAAATACAAAGAGTCATAATTTTCTTTCACAACATCAAGCGCTAGAGCAAAACCTAAAACAAAACAAAACAAAACACAAAGACGTGTTAACAGATGTCTAGCAGGAGAGTATTGTCTGTTTAGAGGCCTCAAGGACTGTAAAAATCTGTACGATTTATCTGTGGGTGGGTCAAAAGAAAGACCAAGTGTCCAGGCATCTATAGACCATCGCACAAAAGATGACACTGACACGCCATGACAGGGAGATTTGTGTTGGTAGAGGCAAAAGAACAACCATCTGCACCAAATCCTCATTCCCTGTTTCAATTCCACCTCAGTCCTGTTCACATCACCGCCTCCTCCTCTGCTGAGTCCTTTATGAACCCAGACAGAATTTCTGATCTCCATCAGAGCCATAAGCCCGCGTCCTGATCTCCCATGTGATGACCAGAGGAAGCAGGGTAATTTAGAAACATATGATAAATATCACAAAACCTAAAACCCATAAGTAAAGTTCTAGCAAAGCATGTTAGAATTATGTACACCCTAGGAGTGACGACAGCATTTAAATACAGGAGTGAATCCTCTAAATTACAGTCTAGTGTGTGTACGGAACAGAACTGCGATGATTGACACCATGGTAACCATAGCAACGATTTGGCACCTCGCATGTTTGGTATTCGCCATTTTTGACCAAAATAATATTACAGCGACCGCAGGCATGTTTCTAGCCTTTCATCAGAACCCCCATCAAAAAATTTGCCCATGATACTCTTTTAAACCCTAATTTGGAAATAAATGGACATAAATCGTCTTTTCTATAGGCGGATCTTTTTTAGTCAAGTACCAGATATGGGTGTCATGCCATAAGATATTTTTATTAATATGACTGAATTGACTTGATCACAATGTAAGAAAAACACTGTAAGTTACTAATTATAATGCTTTAATTTCCACTGTTGTTCAAACAGCAAATAAATTATAGGGAAAATGAGCAAAGAACATTTACTTTATCAAAGAGCATTATCATCGACTCCAAAAATGCTATTATTTATAATGATATAATATTATATATTAACACTATAATATTATAATATTAATTATAATGAAGCTGTCTACACTTTATGATGGATGAATTTCTTACATCGTTCGTACATCTGTAAGTTACTTTGTTGTTTATAATGAGAGAATTCGCGAGAGTGCAGAATTCAGAGCGTGCACTGAACAAAACTCCGGCGTTTCAGCGATGACTAATCTTTCTCCGATTGGTCATGCATTCAAAAGCTCAATGGAATTGTGTGTGATTGGTTAGAATGCTCAATACTGTAAAAACGTGTATGAAAAAAATAATAATGCAACATTATATAAATAGACACCGCAATAGACACTTTTCAATTCATTTTCATTTTATTCGCGACAGCCATAACAGATTTTATTTAATTGTGCAGGCCCGTTCACACCAAGGACGATAACTATAAAGATAACGATATAAAGATATAGTTCTAAAAATCATTCTCAATATTAAAGAATAGCAGAGTCCACACCACAAATATAATGATAAAGACAAAGAGAAATGATATCGTTGGAATCACTTTCAAAACGATTTTTCTCCAGCTGATGAATGATAAAAAATTGACAGCCAATCAGAATCCATCCTGCTGTAACGAGCTCGAGAATTTAAAGCGGCAGACGAGCGTGCGCTTAGAATAAACAGACGATATCATTCGCTGGTGTGGACGCTAATATCGTTATCTTTATAGTTATGGTTCTTGGTGTGAACGGGGCTTAAGACCTTTGTTCATCTTCAGAACACAAATTAAGATATTTTTGATGTAATCCGAGAGCTCTCTGACCCTCTCATAGACAGCAAGGATCCTAACACGATCAAGGCTCAGAAACGTAGCAAGGAGATCATTAAAATAATCCATGTAACATCAGTGGTTCAACCGTAACTTTACAAAGCTACGAGAATACTTTTTGTGCGCAAAAATGCGTGAAAACAAAAATAACTTTATTCAACAATTAGTCTACTCCGTGTCACACTATAGCGCCATTTTGGAGAGTATCAGATACGTTAACAACGTATGCTCTTCTGTGTCAGCAGCACCTTACGCAGATACGCTGTTTACATTGTTTACGCTTTGATCTGAACATAAACAACGTATCCGCGTACATACGTTGCAAACGTTGTTTACGTATCTGATACTCTCCAAAATGGCGACAGGGTGACACGGAGTAGACGAATTGTTGAATAAAGTTGTTATTTTTGTTTTCTTTGCACATAAAAAGTATTCTCGTAGCTTCGTAAAATTACGGTTGAACCGCTGATGTCACGTGGATTATTTTAACGATCTCTTGCTACGTTTCTGAGCCTTAATCGTGTTAGTACCCTTGCTGTCTATGGGAGGGACAGAGAGCTCTCTGAATTAACCAAAAATATCTTAATTTTTGTTTCGAAGATGAACGAAGGTCTTACGGGTTTGGAACGACACGAGGGTGAGTAATTAATGACAGAATTTTCATTTTTAGGTGAACTATCCCTTTAAGTACTACTTAAGAGTTACTACCTATTACTTCTGATTTTAAACAGCAGATAGAAAACACTTAAGCCTATGATTTGACTGCTGAACAATTAATAGAGAAATGATACTCGGTATAATTGACACATGAGGATCATCAGTAATATTAATAACTCGTACCCCAGTAAAAAGGGTTTAGGGATGCCCCTGACAGCGACCAAAGATTCATAATGTGTGCAATTTTTACTAAACCACCGTCAAAAGAACCTTAAGATTTGTTTGGAAAGCTGCTTAGCACTGTTCGCACAGCACATTCTTGAAGGGTTGCCATGTCCACTTATTATAAACAATGCTTATTATAAGCGATCCAGTTTATGGAGTTAATATGTAATATGTATTTGTTAGATTCTGTTTTGTTCAAATTCAAAATACCTCTTATTCTCAGAAATGATGTAATAATTCTTAAAATACAAATACTGTAATGATTTTCATTTCATTACACTAATTTCTTCTGGTCTGTTAGTCTCTTTATGAAAATAAAGCAGTTAAATATATGGCCTTGTCTGTTTTGTGACCACCATTAGATGAAGTTCTGTTTTTAGTGCGGTAACCTCGACTTTGAAGTGTGAATGCTTTATTTGCTTAAAAACCAAGCACATAACTCATATGTAATACTCATGAGTTAGAAAATGCTACATTAAAGAGAGTCAAGTTAAAAGCCAAGTAGAAGACTCATGATTTGAGGATTTCTTCATGTGTGTATCGCAGTTTAATATTGAGAATCAGGGGTTTGTTCAAATGCACTACACTGAATGAGCAGTAATCACTGTTAGACTGCACTAATGTTGCACTGTGCTGCTGTCCAGTCCCATCAGAGAGCACTTTCAGTCCCATCAGAAGGCAGTGGGCCTCTGCAGCGTCACAGAAGTGAATATGTGAACGAGTAGCTGCGAGACGTGATTTGATTTAGAGCAGCTCTCTGTGATGCTGGGCCAGCTGTGCTCCTGTGAACGGAGGGCGTTTCATTCTCAGACGAGATTTACGGCAGCACACGCTCACTGCACAGACGGCTGGGCTGGGCTCTGTATATCATATGTAGCAGGAGCACAATAGTGGTGTGTATCTCGCACATGCTGAGGACAGTGAAGTTAAAGATAATAAACAAACCCAACAGGTGCACAGAATTGCCTTTATGTACCAACCAAAACAAGAAAAATGCTCATGTTCAAGCAAACACTGTTAACATCAACAATATCATCAACCTGAAATGAAATTAAAAAAATAAAATTACATTTTGCATGAAGAAAACAGGGCATATGTTTATTTAGTTAGTTAGATAGTGTTGTGACATTTTCTATCTAATAATTTCCATCTATCTATCTAATCTATTTTTAATGTATTTCCATTACTTTAAATGATTCGTATTACTATAATAAAATTATTTAGTTATTTAATTGGTTATAGTGATGCAATAACTTAAATAAGCATAAATTAATAAATATAAGCTATGCCAAGCTATAAATATGCAAGCTATAAATACTTTACACATACTTTACCATAATGTATAATACTTTATTTACTATTTAATATTTATGATTTATTATTTTAATATAATTATTTTTTCACATGATGTAGTAATAAGAATTTGGAGAAGAAATGAGCTTTATTTTCATGACAATAATGTCATGATTCAAAAAAAGTTTTAATAGTGCTAAAAAAAATGGCTTAATGTTATTTTTGCATCATACAATTTCTTTTGATCATTTTTATGATGAATCTTTATTTCATCAAATAAGTTGTTTCATGATTTACTCAGTAAGCACAGACATAATTTGAATACTTTATTAAATAATTATAATCAAACTAAAAAAGGAAATTCCACCATCAAAAGTCACATTTAATTTTAATTTTTAAAGTTTCAAGTTTTCCAAACAACAACAGCATCGCTCTGTGAGCTACAATATATGCATGTGTATTATTTACTTCCAGAGGGAAAAAATCGAAACTCCCTGAACCGTGTTGTGCCGACAAGAGCACAGGAGGTTTCAGAAGCCACATCAAGGCTGATGGTGATTTAAGAAGGAGAGTTCAGGAGCTACATGACCACAGTCGAGAGAGGTTTTGTGCCCAATTAATGAGCTTAGTCCAAAATAATCCAGATTGGCTTGCTCTCTGAAAGGCCTCCACCAAAGGCCTATGTGGCACAGCATATTGTTCATAAAGCTGATAGATAGTAGAAAAGAACTGATGTCTGGCAAAACCAGAATACCATATGTGCTGAATTAGAGTTACCATCTATCTGACAAATTGACTTATCTTAGTTTTTTTAAGTGTTTAAATGTCTCAAACTCAGGTTTAAGAGCTTGTTTGAACGTTCTTATAACACTGAATCGAATTTCGCTTGAACTAAATGCTGACCAATGGCAGAGTGTTTGGAAAATCCAGTTTGAAAATATTTGCAATTTCATTGGTGCAGAAATCACACACAGCAGCTTTAAAGGGTGTATGATGCCTTAACACTATCAAAACTCGATTTTCATAAACTCCAGTATTCAGAGCAAAAGTACCCAGTATAATTGCCCAAGTGCACAGAAGAAGCTGTCACTGAAACAACATCAAAAACCACAATGCAAACAGAAGTCTGAAATGAAGATTCTAACACTGCTGACATATACGATTTCCCGAACCTGGGATGAGCTGATAGGAACTTTTTCAGTACAAATAATAATTATAATTACAATTACAATAAAAACACAAACGAAACATTCTGGAATTTTCTTTTAACCTGAAACTGAAATACAAATGGAAAAAATAACCACACAATTTAAAAAAGTGTCAAGTTGACATGTACACCACCACAGTAGCAATTCCTGAATGATATACATGCATTTTTTTCAGTCATTTCACATTGATACAAGCAACTTATTTACACCACACTGGATATGTTTCTGAATCCAGACTCTACATGGCGTTCCTTTTGTATTCTACATACATTTAGCAGCACTGAAAACATAGATAAATCTTAGTAGCCGTAACTCATAGAGTAACGCCAACTTGCAGTGTGTACAATAGAGTCTACTTAACATCCAGATCCTGAGTGTCCATCTACAGGTTGTAATGTCTTAATTTAGACTTGAAAATCACACACCAGTCACATGTCTGTTTAAGGACCAGTTTTCTTCGTTGGAAAATCCATAGGGATTTGAGGTCTCTGTGTGCTTGTTTTGTCACATTAAAAATCTCCACGTACAGCAATCGATGAAGCGTTTGAGGTGTAACAAGGACATTTGTGCAAGCGCATCCTTCAAAGGTGTTTGCACACGGTTTCAGGTCCAATTGATTGACTGGCAACAGAAGAAATGATCAAAACAGTATCATCGATGGGAGTGGAAAATGGCTCATGAGTTATGATTATTCTAGCCTGAGAAAATCAAAGTCTCTATAATCAATCCTTTTCTGAGTCCCGGCTTTCCTTAGGTTGCTGTCTTGCATTTAGGTGTGTGTCTTTGTTACCAAAGCGATATTCAATATCACTAACGTTTAGGGAGACAGTTTATATCCATATCAAGGCACAAACATTTTACATCTGAAATATTTATCACCATTCATCACAAGTTCAGAGCAAGTATGGAAACTAGAATACTTGCTGCCTTCAAAACATATATTTATGAGATAAGCTCATGAATAAGCTCATAATTATGAGTTTAAACCCTTGCTTTCTGACTAGAGGCTGTGTCAATGAATTTATCATTTATAGTCTGTATACAATTTAGTTTGTATGCATTTTGTATAAATTGATGGGGATTTGTAATAAAGCTAACGAGTTTTACACCTTACGCCTCCTTTACATAGTCAGGAAGAGAAAAACAAGAAAATTGGCCAGCCATTCCAACCAAAATCGCTTGAACGTACATCATGTTATAATTACGATTTATAAACTCATAAATAGGAACTTCCCATATGACTTAAAGGCAGCAAATATTCCAGAGAAATCCCAGAGCTTCAGTACACATGGGTGAGAAACAATGGAGGAACAGTTTGAGCGGCAGTGCACGATGGCGAGCCAGACAGGAGGCGCAAACAGAAACACAGCAGACTAGTTAACGTCGCACAAGCCCATTGCTAAGGCTGCGCACACTGGCTATGCAACAACAGCACTCTGTCAGTGCTCTCTGTGCACAATAAGGGCAAACTAAATCACTTTAACCAAGGTTAAATTTGTGTTTGTGAAAGGCGAGAAGGATGGGGGAATCGCAGCAGATCAGGAGGGATATTTACACCCTATAGTATGCCAATCGCTTGTCTGTGGCCACAAGTTCCTGTAAATAACATCCTCCCCTGAGGCTGAAATGGAAACGACTAGAGGCTGAAATGGAGATCTTTAGACACACCGACTCTCTTTATAGGTACTTCCTTTATGCAACTGTCTTCACTGCTGTTTAGAAAGGGAAAATTGCCGAGTACAAATCAGCCTGTGCTTGGGTCAGAAATTAAATCTGCTACAAACTGAGAACAACTCATGCTAAGAGTGTTTGTGATCATATTTCAAACTGTGTTTTCTTGATATCTGTATCTTCCTGTAGCATTACACCATTCAAACATGCTAAAGATCCCATAAAAAGTTTAGACAATTGCAATTTTATTCTTTGTAGTGACATATCCTGTTGAAACAGGAAGTTGGGGCAGGACATATCAAAGGGCTTGTTCTTTTTCTTTTTTTTAAATGGGGATGGCATTTGGCTTAAATCATAACTTTCTATTGCTAGTCAGAAGTATGTGGTTTTAGCAGGGACTTTCTCATTATAGAGAGCATTTGATTGGAAAAAAATTGACAGAGTGAGTCATCAATATTTATTTTTTGTTTTGTTTTTTTTTTGGAAGGGAAAGACTGTGAATTTTAAAGTTGTATATTTGATAAAAGCTATTTTGTCAGTTTATTGGGAACATTAGCATATATATGCTTCAAAGCTAAAAAAAAACATGAACTAAAAGCCTTTCCAATCTAAATTTCATGGCGTCTCTACCCGCGTGAAAAGAAGTACACTTTACCATACTAAATGAAACTGTATTATAGTTTAATGTAACATATATATTTAAATACACGAGTTTCATAAATGCTTGTCAGCACTTTTTGCAGTACATTTACACTAACCATAATGCAAATTATACTGACAAGAAGTTATGAAAATTGTATTTCATATATTTAAATATATTTGTAATTTACACATTTGTAATGATGAAGTTCCAATTTAGTACATTTAAAATATATTAACTTTAAACGTAATATTGAATAACAGACTACAGTTACATTTATAATCAAGTACTTTCCATGTGCTTTAGTATGTTAGTCAGACATCAAAATAAGTGTACTTCAACACACAAAACACAACAAAAGATTAAGCATGATTAAAACTTTACTTTAAAGTAAAACTTCTAATTTGACATTATTACAAAGTGAACTTTTAAACATATACTTAAGTGTATTAGGAAACAGTCAGGAAAGTGTTGTCTTTTTAAGTACACTTAAGTGGCATTTTTATATTAAGTATGTTAAAAAAACATACTTTTAAGATTTGAAGTACACTACATGTGCACATTCAATACAATTAATCACACTTCTTTTTCACAAGGGTACATGCTTTTAAAATAAGTGAAACCTTTGTTTTTCCTTCAATCCCTCACAATTATTTTATAAAAAAACTATTAGGCAAGTACTTGTTTAAAGTTCACAGTTCCGTTTTCCTGTGTTTCTTATGTAACATCTGCGTAGCGCACAGTCAAAACACAAGGTGTGCCTTTTCTGCTACTTTCAGCAAGAGAAATCTCATCTGATCTGAATGGCATTTTGTGCCATTTTCAGCTCACTCTACCAAATTGCTGGCAAGGATCAAAAGCGGATTATCGCTTCAGCGTGTGGGAGAAGGTGCATGCATATGCACGTGCGTATCAGTGCGTTCGCAATTACTAGCCTGAAAATGTATGTGTAGTGGTTACAGATCGTTTGAGCGAGCATGTGTGCTCATATACTAGAGTGTGTGTGGGCTGAAGTATGCGTTTAAAAGTCGGCTTTTGTGGGGGAGCTGGAGTATGGCGCCCATGGCCCTGCCTTAAAACACCACAATAAGATTAATGAGTGCTTGCCGTGCCACATGCTGCTGTCCCTGCTCTTCTGTCTGAGCGCTGACACCTGAAACCCTGACCCAGAGAAGAGGGCATCTGTTGTATCTGCATGTGCATCCGTGACTGTCAGTATGCGCGTTTTATCTATTACTCGCTTTATCATTACTGCATTACTGCCAGAGTCGGAGCAGGTTTTGATGGATGATTACAAACTACAAACTTGGGAGCAATGTGCGCTGATAAATAGTGCACAATAAAACCAGGTGTGTGTTTTAGGAAAGGTCCATTTTGGTTGACTTTAAGGGACATACATATGACATTTATGTCAAATATGACTGAGTAACACGTGAACAACAGTGATCTGAGAGCATTAAGAGAATCAGGCCTCTTTGTTCATTTCCTTCACAATCTAAAGGAAACAGATGCATTCTTATAGACTCATTCAAATTTGACACATATTTTCAATGCTACTCTATTGCTATACAGACACCAAGATATGCAGGACAGAACATATACAAGTATATATGGCCTACATGGATTAGCCATTCAACTTATAGAGCTGGATAGCAAGCAGAAGCATTGAGAACACTTGTTTCTCACTTGTTTGTGTGTGTGTGTGTGTGTGTGTGTGTGACACTAATCTGTTAATCTTGTTAATGCCATTGCAGCTGGTGCCCCAACGTCCAGCACATGAAATAAAGGAAGGACAACACGATAACTAACAGCTGTTGACGCTCACTGTTTGCAGCCCATCACACACATGCACTCCCACTAAAATGCTCTTTGTTGGATGGTTTCTGTTGCAGTTTCTCTCAGACTAGATGTCGAAAAGGCAGAGGAACTGAAATGTTTAGTAAAGGAATCGTAACTACTTTTGAAAAACAGTGGGTTGACAACAGGGTAACTACTAAACTTCTATGCAGATGGACAAGTTCTCCCTTCTTTTTGATGTGCATCCCTAAATTATGACTATATTTAATTTTTAAGATAGGGGAATTGAATGAGAAAGAAAAAAGTTGGGAATGCCCACTTTGAAAAAAAAAAAAAAACTCCCAAAAAGAGGGTTTTTTGTAGTGACACTATAGAAGCATCATTTTGGGTTCAGCCAAGTTCACTAAAAGAACCTTTTAGTGAACAGCTAAAAAAAGAACCATTTTTTCTTAGTATGAAGAACATTTTTGAAATCTGAAGAACCTTTAGCCAAAAGGGTGTTTTTGCAGCAAAACCATAGATCCAGAAACCTGCTCCTGGAGGGCTTAGTTTAGTTTAGGCCTATTTTAGCTCCAACCCTAAATAAACACACCTGAAACCAGGTCTTCAGACTCACTAAAAACTTCCAGGCAAGTGTGTTGGAGCTAAACTCTGCCCTCCAGGAGCAGGA
>NW_015555730.1:749891-757247 GCF_001515605.1 Sinocyclocheilus anshuiensis
AGGAATGGATACCCCTTACATAGAAGAACCATTTTTGGTTCCTCAAAGAACCTTTCAGCGAACAGTTCCTTAAAGAAACATGATTCTTTAGTATGAAGAACATTTTAAAAATCTAAAGAGCCTTACTTTACAATAAAGAACCTTTTGCGGAATGGAAAGATTCCATGGATGTTAAAGGTTATTCATGGGACCATTAATGCCAATAAAGAACATTTTTAAGAGCGTATTTTATGTTTCTGTATCCAAAAGCTCACTATACTTTCTTCTCCTGCTGAAAAGACCATCGCAGATGCTCATCAGCATGATTCTTATCTAACATAACCTCCAAAAAGGCTGTGTAGTTCAACAGTTAGACCAGCACCAAACCAACATACACCTGGATGTTCTCACAGGTCTAAGCCGGTCGTTTCAGCAGGAATATGTTTCTTCTGTTTCTTGAAGAATGGGCAGTAGAAACAAGACTCATAATGTCAAGTGACAAGGCATATGGGGGGCCAGAATGATGGAATGAATGTGCTAGATGTTGACGGCGTCACATTTACAGAGACAATCCGCCTCGTCCTCTTTTCACCGATCCAGAACTCTAGCGTAGTCCTGCAAAGCGCAGCCTCCTTCGCTCTTCAGGTCGGCGAAGACCTGCGTGAAGAAATGCGGGTCTGCGTTGATGCGCAGCATCTTGGTACTGGTGATGTCGATAATGGCCAGACAACGGTCCCAGAATGCCTCTTTAGCCGCTTCCACCAGGAAGGGCTTGAGCGGGTACGAGATCTCGTTCCCCATGTAGGAGTACGACAGGTACAGGCAGGTAAGGAGAATTGCTTGGAGCTCATGCTCTGAAGACACCACGTCGCCATCCACCACATCACGGCACAGCATGTACACAAACACCACGTTGGCTGGTGTCACAAAGGCCTGGTCCTGCCAGCCCTGGAGCAAAAGCGAGCGGTCCACAGCGCGGAGCCACAAGACCGGATCGGCGGGGGAAAGGTGCTTGAGCCGATAGCAGCAGCCACACAGAAACTCGCCCAGGCAGCGGAGCAGCTCGCTGGTCGAGGCCTGGACGATCACGTGCTTGGGCGAGGAGGTGCATGTGGGCGCGATCTTCTTTACGGAGGAAATCTGCTGCGGTTTGTTGTATCCCACACCCAGCCCAACGCCCAGGCCCAGGCCCAGACCCGCTGGACCATCGTAGCTAGTGAGGTTGGCGCAGGAGAGAGACTTCTTCACATTTTCGCGGTTGAGGTGCAAGGCCGGATCCTTCTGGTAGATGTTATTGTTGTTGAGAGGAGCCCCGACAGTCCCTTGACCTCCAGGATAGGCTTTTTTGGACTCGCCCCGCTTCTTGGTGGAGGCCACCAGGCGTTTCCAGGTGAGAGCGGGAAGGAAGATGGAGTGGCCGCGTTTGTGGTTAGGGTCTTTTTGAGTGTTCAGCGAGCGGCTGCTCAGGCTCGGGTAATGGCTTAGAGAACCAGGGCGGCCGTCATAATAACCGGGTTTTCGAGGACCCGGGGAGAGGGACAGTACAGTACCCATGAGTCCACTGAGGTGCTGAAGACACCAGCTGTGTGGGTTGATGTGGCTCAGAAATAAAGTGCTTGTGCCTCAATGTTCGAAATCTGGAAGGTCAAGACTGGGCTGATGAGGGGCATGGATGAGTTCCTGAGAAGATTATATGTAGAGCATTATAATAAATACAGTAAATTATGACTTTAAATGATAGTTAATAAATGTAAATTCATAGAAATAAAGAGAAAAGCCTCTGACATGCATTTTTTTGGGTAACAAATGAACTAACAATTAGAAGAATTTTTGAAAAATGTACAGTCAAACCAAAATTTTTCAGACACCAGATATAATGTTTGATATTTTTTAACTAGTGGGTGTAGGACACTATAGTTAATTTATGTAAGTGAGGAAAGCAAAATAAAGTAAACTGTGACAAATTATACCCAAAAATTCTTCATACAGTGGACTACCAGTAAAACTGATAAAAATCTGGGACCAAAAATTATTCAGACACTTTGACCTGACCATGTTTTGCTTAAGTGTTTTTTCTTTAATTGCTAATGCGACCTTTTTACACCACAGACTGAACAAAATAAAGCTTTGCTTGGTAGTTGGTTGACCTAAATTTGTTTTTATCTAATTGTGTACTTAAAGTTCTTGTCATATTTCATTACCATTTTCTAAACTATAGCGAATAAACTTTGATAATGTGAGAAATGTTGAAGGTGTCTGACTAAATTTTGGTTTGATTATATATTGGTAATGTTTAGTTAGAATTATACATGACTGTTTCTAAAACTTTATTTATTTATTTGGCTTCTTTTAGAACTATTTTGTTGACAAGAGAAATATATGAACCAACTCACTTTTTTTTCTTTTTTGTCAAAGATGTAAGTTACTTCTAAGTAATTATCAACATGTAAAATAATGATAAATATATTTAAAGTTTCTCCACTGTTTCTTTCTGTCACTCTTCAAATAAGTCAGTTTGTCACATTTACCATGTTAACTGGATTAGTTCACCCAAAAATGAAAATTATGGGTAACACTTACAACAAGGTTCCATTACTTAACACCAGTTAATGCATTAACTAACAATAACCAATACATTTTTTTACAGTATTATTAATCTCTTTTAATGACAGTTAATAAAAACATAATTGTTCTCTATTAGTTAATCTTAGTTTAGGTCCATTAAATAATATTAACAGATAAAACTTTTGATTTTAACAAAGCAGTACATTTTGAAATTAACAATAACTAAAATTAATAAATGCTTTAGAAGTATTTTTCATTTTTAGTTCATGTTCACTAACGCAGTTACCTAATGTTAACAAATGAAACCTTATTGTAAAGTGTTACCAAAATCTGTCGTCATTTATTCTGCCTCATGTTGTTTCAAACCGTTCTTTTTATCTGTGGAACATAAATTTGTTTAAATTTAAATTTATGTATAAATTTAAACATTTAGAATCTTAAAGAAATGTAATTATTGATACTTGTCCTTGATCTTGAGTGTTTTTATAACACTGGTTATAAAAGTAATATTTTAGTTGTGAATTAATCACTCTTGAGACTGTTCATTCAACGAATCAATGAATTCAGTGACCAGTTCTGGTCTGAATGATTTGTTCACAAATCCAACTGATCCGTTCGACTCACTGATCTAGTTGAAGCAGTTACAGCTCATTGGAGGTGAATATTATCATTATATGATGACTTAAATTTCGATCAGTTCAAATAGCTATTTTTTTTTAAGAAGTTGTACATAAACTAGATTTGTTAATGTTTGCTACTAGATCATTTTTATGGTGTTTTTGTGTCAGTTTTGAATCTTGAAATCCTGGGAGTCCACATTCATTATAAATGCATTTTAAAAAAGCATAAACTGCACATTACTAAAATTTCTCCACAGAAGAAAGTCGTACGGTTTGGAGTGAAAACCCAAATACTATAATCTTCTCACTGAAATTGTGTAATTTGTAATGAAAATTGCAGTAAAATGTGACCCTGGACCACAAAACCAGTCTTAAGTCGCTGGGGTATATTTGTAGCAATAGCCAAAAATGCATTGTATGGGTCAAAATTATCAATTTTTCTTTTATGCTAAAAATCATTAGGATATTAAGTAAAAATCATGTTCCATTAAGATATTTTGTAAAATTCCTACCGTAAATATATCAAAACTTCATTTTTGATTGCTAAGAACGTCATTTTGACGACTTTAAAAGCGATTTTCTCAATATTTTGATTTTTTTCACAACCTCAGATTCCAGATTTTCAAATAGTTGTTTCTCAGCCAGATATTGTCCTAACAAACCATACATCAATGGAAAGCTTATAAATTCAGCGTTCAGATGATGTATAGATCTCAATTAAAAAAAAAAAAAGAAAATTGTGGTCCAGGGTCACAATTATAAAAATAAAAGCATTTTCACCAGTGGTCTCAGACTTTTTGCATAGATTAGTGCTGTACCCATTTTGTGGAAATCTTATTATTTTACTCATAATTCCAACTAATGAGTCTTTGTGAGAACAGGGCAAAATCTGACCCATTTAACTTGGACTAGAGGGTCATCAGAACCACTAGTAAACACGTATCATTAAAACCCTACAACAGCATTTTTTGTTTTTTTTTTTGCTCCACACATTTATTTTACATTGTTCATATATTGCATTGAGCTGCATGTATTTGCATATGCTATTTTATTACAGTAACAATATTAAACAGAGTCAGTCTTTTTCTGTCTTTAAAAAAATATATATTTCTTGATAGTGGTGTCTAATATCAAATGTGACCCTGGGCCACAAAACCAGTCACATGTCGCGTGTGGGTCAAAATGATCGACTTTTCTTTTATGCCAAAAATCATTAGGATATTAAGTAAAGATCAGGTTCCATGAAGATATTTAGCAAACCTCCTACCGTAAATATATCAAAACTTAATTTTTGATTCCTAATATGCATTGCTAAGGACTTCATTTGGACAACTTTAAAGGCGATTTTTAGATTTTTTTTGCACCTTCAGATTCCAGATTTTCAAATAGTTGTATATCAGCCAAATATTGTCCTATCCTAACAAACCATACATCAATGGAAAGCTTATTTAATCAGCTTTCAGATTAGCTATAAATCTCGATTTAAAAAAAAAAGACCCTTATGACTGGTTTGGTGGTCCAGGGTCACAAATAGCCAGTTTTATTGCAGTGACAACTTTACTAACTACAGAAATCGGTTTCAAGTATGCAGGTAACTTTATTATTATTATTATTTTAGAATAGTGACTGTAGCTACTCTTTAGGTTACCATGGTCGTTTCCCTTGAGGGGAGTGTGTTGCTCACCTGTTCGCCCCGCACATCACACACATACGCGCTCACTGCATTAATGTTTGCATGAAATCCTTCCTTTACGAAAAACAACAGTTCACTTAAGCGCATCCACTTCTCTGTGTTCAACAGCGGATCACTTCTGTGTTTGCTTGAGTTACAAACAAGGTCCTTGATGTCGTTCCTGTTTAAATACGTCCATTATCCAGAAATGCTGCTCGTTAAGTGTCCTCATTTGAACGCGAACGAACTTGAACTGGAGGATTTACACCAAATCAAACTTTGATGGCAATGCAGCACCGTACCTCATGGCCCGCTTCATGCACTTTGAACAAACAGCTGATGAAGTCCGAGAATGTTTGGGCTAGTTAAAGAAAACCCGTCAAAAATAGTATATATAGGCTATGCAAAGACGCACTTGAACACATAAGCATTTGTAGGCGAGGCTCCAGCCGGTGTGCTGACAGCAAGATGAGTTTGTGCTCTGGTCCTCTGTGCTGCACATCACACTGTGTTCAGCTGAAGCTCCTCCTCAAGACATGTGACCTACTGCTAATATCATCCTATTCACTGCATACAACACCTCTGTTCACACACACCAATAATAACTAAGGAATCATAATAAGAAGAAATGTTTCTTGAGCAGCAAACCAGCATATTCAAATGATTTCTGAAGGATCATGTGGCACTGAAGACTGGAGTAGGCCTAATGATGCTGAAAATTCAGCTTTGCATCACAGAAATAATACATTCTTTTGAATATTGTTTTTTTTTTTTTGATCAAATAAATGCAGCCTTGGTGAGCACTTGTAGTAATACCGTAACATGGAGTTAATTTGATCACACTAGCACAAGAACGGTTATTGATTACAAAATGGCTTAGCAAATGCAACAAGAAAAGAGTGATTTGGAGGCTGGGTATGAGAGTGATGTTTTTATCGGAGTGGACATTTTCAGCATTTAGCAAAGCAGTGATTCTGTGTGGTGGCAGCACACACGCTTCCCTTCAGTGTAATAAGGATTTATGAGCTGGGGATCAACACATAGAAATGAATATTTGTGCAGCGTGTTAAACACTGAAATGTGCAATTTGCAATGATAAAGGGGCTGTGATTAAACCTGTCTTTTTGGTCCACGGACCGATTTTCATGCTAAAATTCACCTCCTGATGGTGATGGATAGACAGGATGGAAGGGAGAAAATAACATAAGTGAAGCTTGCATGCTATCTCTATATTTTAAACAATACAACTTTTGTTGAAAATAACTGTACTTAATTTTATTAAATATGCACTTCTAGTGTACTTCCAACCTAAAAGTATTTGCTAATAATTCAAGTTTATTTGTATAGCTCTTTTCACGATACAAATCGTTGCAAAGCAACTTTACAGCAAATTAAGTATTATTATATTAATAATTATTATTATATGATGCAATCAAACTTATAGCAAAATGTGGTAGTTCTGTATGTTGTTTCAAAAACCTTGGATTGTTTTGGTTATTTTCTATGAGTTTATGGATAATAATCAGTGTTGGGATGTAACTATTTACATGTAACAGAGTTATGTAATTTAATTACAAAATAAATGTGACTGTAATCTGTTACAGATAGCCTACTGAGAAAAAAAATGTGTAATTAAATTACAGTTAATGAAAATGTTAACGATTACAAAGGGGGTTACATCTAAATATTTGTTAATATCAATGTTAAAGTCAATGATGTTCAGGGGCCCGGAAACCATAGTGGCACCCCTGATGGTGGATATTAATAGTGACAGACTTTGCGATTGCACAGACAAGCTGAAAGACTTGTTTTCTGCGGTGTTGTATTTTGCATTCAGTTGTATGCTGCCCTCTAGTGGTCAAATGCCAGAAGGTCTAAACATCTATAGACTGTGACTTGGATTTGAACTGGCTGGTAGCAGGCATTGCTTTCTCTGCTCTACAGAACGAGAGAATAACTATGTATGTATGAGACAACCTAGATGCTTATTTATTTTAAACATTTAGACGGCAATCTCAAAATAGCCAAAACGTGCTCTCCCACTTTTTGTTGAATTTGTATTTCATCATAGCCATACGTACATACATAATCAGAAATAAGAAACATTACGTCCCTAACATTAACCTTATTATTTCTCTGGGTTCTTGTCTCAGTGACATCAGACCCATGAAACCATGTGATCTCAGTCAAACAGCAAGCCAGTTGTAAAATAGTTATGTTCAAATAGACTAGTTGTAGCAAAAATGTTCCTCATGACCCAATATCATAGACTGACCTCATTCAACTGCTGTGATCATTTTATACACAATCGCCGATTTTATCTTTTGTGTGGGTTAAGAGGAAAAACATTCAGGTATGACATTTTGTGACAGCATCTATTTATGAACCAGACATGAACCCCGTGCCAGCCAACCTCCATCAATCACATTACATGAACACACTGGATAGCCTAAGAGTGCATAAATCATAACAGTACATTCAATACAGATCAGTCTGAATTACTCATTTTATATATATATA
>NW_015555730.1:757262-779450 GCF_001515605.1 Sinocyclocheilus anshuiensis
GTGTGAATTCTATTTTAGTTTGTTGCTGGCATTCTCTCGTCTTGCTTATACTGCTGTGGCTCCTAATCTCACACCATGGCTAACCACCAAATTGTTTATGTCTGGGCTAAATCATACAAATACTCCTGTTATGCATTTTTCTAAACGCCCTTATTTATTTTCTTCAGTAAAGTTTTGTGCCACACTGTGGCAGATATGTAGTAGAGCACTGTCCATGGTACTGAAATGACCAAAATAACCTCACAATCATAGTCTCTTTGGATGAAAGTGGCTTTATGAGGACCTGGATGGGAAAACCATGAGAAAATGGCTCAATCACTGAATCAAGACAACACAACTGTGCACATTTATCATGCACAAATGTCTATGGACTCTTTTTTATGAACATATTTGCAAGCCGCCAAATTCAGTCAACTTATTTAGTCATTTGTATTGCCTGTATTAATTTACAACCTTATTAATTGCTTTTAAATATTTAGAACATTTATTCCATTAGCTTTATATCTTAGGGTTTGTTGATTCTCACCCAAATAGCACAGTAAAACATTTTTCTTATACCACACCATAATACTCATGATGGTGCACAATGCAAACGTGTGCTGTGTAGTGTATAATTTTGATACTCTTCAGAATTTCAAAAGATAAAAAACTAATTTCAATCGTTATCTCATCCTACCTCTCTGAACACACATAATACATAAACACACAGCTTCTTGAGATGAGGGGATGCTTATGTCCTCACATTCATATGCTTCTGGTACAGCATAAAGTCATCTGGAATAGAATCTGTGCAATATACAAAAAGGGAGTTAATCTGAGACACTCAAACACTGTATTGAGCTGCATGTTCAAACAGCTGTCAAATTGACCCTCAGATGCTCAGAATGCATCCCAAATCATGCTACTAACCATTGCATCTATAGCCAAGATTAGACCATATGACGTTCTCCTGAGAGAAGCAGAAGATGCCCAGCCGCCCCCCTCTCATAGTTGTGTCTATCAGGACTCCTGAATCTGCCACCAGTGCTGTACCTTCATACAATCTTAATCTACACCATAGACATAGAGAATCCAGTCAAACTCTACACAATTTTTCCAAGTTTTAGTAGTAAGCAGTACTTGTTTTGTGTATCTCTTAAAAGTTTAAAGTCAGATTAGCTCTCACCGTATGTAGCCCACCTGTGGGCGGTGAGTGAGGTGCCAGCCATAGGAAGTTCTGTCCTTCCAACCCACATTCCTTGGGTCCTTCCAGAGCAAAGTAACTTCCCCTGGTGTGTCTCCTGTGTGCCACAGGGCATTACGCAGATACTCACCAGGACCTGTACGAGACTTCACTGCCTGGAAGAGTGAGGTAAAAAGAGAGACTGGGTGATGTATACACTACTTTTATATACTATACTTTTAAAATTAGCAAGATTTGTTTTTAAGGGGAATTAATACTTTTGTTCATCAAGGATGCTGAATAAATTGATAAAATGTGACTTTTAAGATTTTTAAATATTTTAAACTTTCCAGTATATCAAAGAATTCTAAAAAAAACGGTATTTTGTGGTTTCCACAAATATTTTAAGCAGCACAACTGGTTTCAACATTGATACTAAAAATCAGAAATGTTTATTGAGCAGAAAATTAGCATATTAGAATGATATCTGAAGGATCATGTGACACGGAAGACTGGAGTAATGATTCTGAAAATTCAGCTTTGCATCACAGGAATAAATTACATCTTAAATATACTATGTCCCAATCCCATTTTGCTCTCTTTTTCTCCACATTCCTGTCTCACATTCTTAAAAATGCAACACGTTTGACATTTCTGCAATACAATGCTTTATTTATCTGCCACAATAATATACTTTCCTTGCTTTGCTTTTCTCAGCAAGTATTCACATTTAATTGAGATTACACTGCATATCATGTGCATAGTTCGATTACATATTTTAAACAATTTCAATATGTATTTTGCGTTTCCTCTCACCTTAAGCTGTAGTCCAGGCTGAGCTGAGGCTTTGAAAGGTAAATTCTGCCAATATGTCTGTTCTGTCTGTTTCCACAACACCACATAGAAGCTGGAAGAGTCCTGATAGCCAAAGATGAATCCCACATAATCATCATCAGTGGCTGTGTTCACATGGATTGTTCCCTCAAAATCAACACCATTAAATGCTGTGTAGCCTAAATAAAGAATAAAGAGGTTAATACAGCCGTTGAGACACAGAGATGTATATATCAACCTGTTGGAAGTGAAGTAAATGTAAAAATCACAAATGCCAATTTTTATTTTATGGAGTCTCTATGAAAATGTGTTTACGTACGTACCCACAGCCAAACCAGGGTCGCTGTTCATGGTCTGCACAATCTCCATTCCCTAAAAAAAACACCAAAGCTGTTGTACAATACTTCACAGACATTGTCAACAATGTGCACAACAGTGTAGTAAAAGCTCAGAGACTAGCTGATAAAATAAAAGCCCAAAATTATAAAGTAAATGATAATTTAATGATCACCTTATTCAGTACCACCCAGTTGGGGTCGATCTGAGCATCTCCTTCCGGGTCGAGAATGACTGTCTGAAATGCCCTGAAATCTGTCATAGTGACCTCTGCACTTTCAGGGCATGCATCCATCAAGTCAGTCACCTTATCATTGTCAAAGTCTGTCTCACACATGTCACCAACCCCATTAGCTGATGGGAGAGAAGGTACGAAACAAACATGTTCATTTCTAGATTGGATCAGTAAGACAGTAAATAAATATGCTATAGATGTAAGGTGTCTTTGGAAAAGAATACTAGTATACTGGATACTGCATACTATTTTTTTTTTTTATGAAAAGTCTGCGAAACAGCACACATTATGTATGGTCCAGATATCATCTCAGAAATAAAAAGTTGTCATTTGTTTTAATCAAATTGTGTGTGTTCACTCCAGTCAAACTTAATTAACTCCAGAAGTCAGAGATAATACTTTTAGCAGTATGCTAGCATGCTTTTCCAAAATGCAGAATTAAGAATCAGACCATCAGTATCTTTTTGACTGGGGTTGGGAACAAGTCTGCAGTTATCTGGGCCGGGAGGAAGGATATCTGGAATTCCATCATTATCATCATCATCATCACACTCGTCCCCGATGCCATCATTATCTGAGTCCAGCTGAGAACTGTTGGGCACTTCAGGGCAGTTATCCCGCGTGTCCTGATAACCATCACCATCCCTACACACAGAGAATCATTTTCACTAGAGCTTTAAAGAATGAATGACAAGCGGATTTTGCTGAGTAATGAATCTCACCGCAAAAAGAACATTGAAACTGACATACACCAAAAGGAAACTAACTTAAATCAAGTATAACACTTTGAGAACAGTAAAAATCATTATACCTGTTCTTGGGTAAAATAAGTATTTATTTACACAGGTACTTACATGTCCTTGTTTGTATCACATACATCTCCCACCAAATCGTTGTCCATATCTGACTGCAAAAACAGCAAAATATGGAAATGAATCATTGAATTTGAAAAGCAGTGTGGTTGGAGTACCTGTCCCTTTGCCTTCACTGACTCAAGTGCCACTACTTGTTCAAAATCCAATCAACTTTATTTTATATATAATTTATGTGCCTTTTAATAATACTTATGGAAGAAATGTTGTTCTTGGTACATTTAACGTGATGTCATTCAAGTGCTCACCTCTTGTTAGCTCAACAACAGCAGTTTACCCTAACATGAACTACTGTATATGTAGTTATAAAATCAAACATTTCTGATTTAGTGATGGGTCAATCATGAATGATTTGTCTTGAGAAATATGATCAAAGTTTGCTTAAGTAGACGTGTTGTGGAACTTGTACTTCATGTGACAGCATCTAGATTATTGGGGTGCCGCAAGGTTCAGTGCTTGGACCTCTGCTTTTCTCAATATACACAACCTCACTGGGCACTATCATAAAAGCTTCTTCTACTATGACTTCTACACAGATGATACAGTTTTACATCATTCCAACCTGATGACCCCACTAGTTCAGCATGTATCTCTTCCTGCCTTTTTTTAGACATCTCAACCTACATGATGGACCTTCCGCTTTGTCCTTAAAGGCACCCCCTTTTCCCTTCCCTACCATTTTGCGTTAAGTACTTCTCTTTGTCTAACCTGCAATGGATCGTTGACCTCAGGACAGCTGTCGCACGCATCTCCTACACCATCTGCATCTCGGTCTGTCTGCATGGGGTTGGGTATCTTAGGACAGTTATCCAACACGTTAGGGATGCCTGTAAAAAAATAAAGTGGTGAAAACAGACGATGTGGTACAATGCTGTAAAACCACAGAACAGATGAAAGTGAATGGGACTGACCATCTCCATCAATATCATTGTCACAGATGTCTCCCTTGCCATTGCCATCAGTATCAAGCTGATCTCCATTGGGAACGTTGGGGCAGTTATCACAAGCATCGCCATAGGAGTCTGTGTCAGAGTTCTGCTGGTCCTTATTGGGTACCAGACGACAGTTGTCCTGAAAAATTTAAATAGCTACTGCTTAAGAATGTGTCATTATGAAGAACTTGTTTCTACATAAATAAAAAAAGACATTTTGAAGGACATCAGCCAAAGTGAAAACAGTTTGGTATCCAATGATTGTTCAAATATTTTTACAATTCTTCACAACTTGATCAGCAACCTCAACATTTTTAATTCCATCTCCGTCTGCATCCTCGTCACATTGATCACCAATCCCATCTCCATCTGTGTCCTCTTGCCCAGAGTTTGGGGTATTTGCACAGTTGTCCTGCACAGGGATATTCAATTTATTATTATTATTCAAGGAATATTAAATTTTATATGCATATTATACCAAAATTGTTAAGAAATCACAACAGAAATTAAAGTATATGTGTTTTACTGAAGGAAGGCTGTCATCAGTTAAGCAGAAAACCATTCTAAGCAATTAATTGGACAAATTCATGAAAAGTCATGTTATTTTTTTAACGCATAAAACCTACTTGCAATCCAATTTAACAGGTGCTATTTGGACTGCTATTACGCTGCAACATGCAATTCATTCTTAGTGAATTCCCTCCTAAAATCACTGTAAAATGAGTATGTACCGCTCTGCAGTGTTTGTCGTTGTCAATGCATGGAAGAGGCCCATCAGGATAACCATCAATGTCTGAGTCTGGACCACAGGTGTTCCCATTACCTGCCCAGCCAACGTTACACTGCAAGACACAAAATGAAGAGAAAAATCAGCCATTTGGACAATTCTGGGTTGTTCTTTTTGAGCTTTTTTAAAAGAAGCAAATAAGTAATGCAAAACATTACAAGAAAACAAGAATTTGTTGTCTCACTTAAGAGCTGCATGTACTTGTACACAAATGCAAGATTTTGGATTCAACATTTCCAAGTAGGAAATTATCTATCTGGCTTTATTATGAAGTTTTTAGAGTTTTTAGATTCTCACCACACAGGAAATGTCACTGTTGCGGCCCATCATACAGTGTGCATTCACATCACAGGGGTTATAGCCCAGAGTTTCACACGTCCTCCTTGCAAAACAGCCTGCAGTCTGATTACCCACAAATCCAGCTTTACACTGGCCACACTTGAACGATCCCTATAAAAAGAGAGCAGTCAGTTTGGTAGTAGTACATTCATGTTTCATCACTTATGGCTGCTCTGCTTGACTTGCCGATTCTAGTGCTTTTTAATTTATATGCAAATTTTGACAGTTTACTCACCACTGTATTTATACAGACTGAGTTGGGCACACAGGCAACAGAGTGCTCAGCACACTCATCAATATCAACACATTCCTGAAAAAATAAACAACATTCCCACAGTAAAAGCCTATTCACTTCGATGTAAAATTCTGTTGTAATTGAATTTTGATACTTTTTACCTGCTTGTGGCTCTTGGCAAACTCAACACCAACCCCCCTGAGTGTTGGACCAGTGAATCCTATGGGACAGGACTCACAGGTGAAGCCTTTAGCTGTGTTCACACACAACTCTGCAGAAAAACAGGGCTGAGCAGTACACTAGGACAAAGAGAGGTATTGAGAGAATAAGAAAAGTGAAAAATTGTTTTGAATTGTATTGAATGTGCACTTGGTAGTGTATTTCAAATCTTAAAAGTTTATTAAAAATTTACTTAAGATGATATGATATTAATGAAATAAAAGGCCACTTATAGAGAACTTATAGAGAGGACACTTTTATGTTTCTTAACACACCTAAAAGTGCACTTTGTAATAATGTCAAATTAAGTTTTACTTTAAAATACATTTTAAATTTTTACTAAAGCACATGTTAAGTACTTGATTATAATTTTACCGATAATATTCAGTATTACATTTAAAGTTAAAGGGGTCCTATTATGCTTTTTCACTTTTCAACTTTAGTTAGTCTGTAATGTTGCTGTTTGAGCATAAAAAAGATCTGCAAAGTTACAAAGCTCAAAGTCCACTTCAAAAGGAGATGTTTTATTTAACAGAAATCACTTTTCAAAAACTACAACGAACGGCTCGTTTGGACTACAATGCATATTTTCCGGGATTTTTCATAAAACAAAAATCGACGAATGGGACTTAGAGTGGTTACAATCATCCGGGTTTAAATCGCACTCAAATTTATTTGATTTTGACGCAGTATTTACACTGAAGCTGGCAGGCGGCTATGGTAAAGGCCGTGACATTTCCCGACCAGGCGCCGAGTGCTGCCAATCACAGCACACACTGGCCCAGCTAACCAATCACAGTACACCCCCAAAACAAAATCAAGACTTTGTAAAAGAGTATAATAGGACCCCTTTAATATATTTTAAATGTACTAAAATGCAAGTTAATTGTTTCAAATGTCTACTAACATTTAAATATATGAAATACAATTTTCAATAGAAATGACATTAAAGTAAATGTAGTTTTTTTACAGTACATTCAGCAGTAGACTGTATCCATATTTCAAAGAAAATAAAATTATGAAATTACATATAAAGATGTATTTAAGTCCTACTTAAGTGGGTCAAAAAAAGCAAACAAAAATTCAGCTAACTGCATTCAATATAATGTAACAGTATAATTGAATTGCAATGAACAGACAATACAGTGTCGAAACACATTACACTCAATTTGCATATAAGTATACTATAAAGTCCATTAATTCTATAATAAGTACTCTTTTTAAAAGTACTTTTTCACAGGGGCATGACTCAGGTAATAAAATGAAAAATAATAATAATAATAATAATATGCTGTCTGCAGGAACCTCATCAATGTCCTGGCAGTGTGTTCCGTTTCCAGTCATGCCCTCTGGACAGGGGCCGCACTGATATCCTGGGTACATCGTGCTCTCCATGCAGCTCACAGCGTTATAGCAGGGGTTAGGATGACATCGGGACTGAGGCTCATGGAATCCTGATAAACAGAGAGAGACACACATACAGATTACCCTTATATCACAACAATCTTCAGACATGTTTATCAAAACATGATCTGCCATCTCCAAGCTCTTACTCCATCCCTTACCACACACTTGACATTCAAGAATAGTGTTTCTGATGAGAGACATCTCTTTTGTCTGAAAACACATCAAAGTAGAAAGAATTAAATTTGATAAAATGCAATGTCCCAATTAAAAACAGAAGTATGTAATAAAATATATATCCTCCAATCCAAGCGTAATATGCAGAGACAACTATAGTTAAGTGATTTGTGAAAACTATTCCTGTGAGCCACATAATCTCATATTCAATTATAGGGCTGATGAAGACATCTAAGCCTGTTCCTATTTTCATCCTCATTCATTCATTCCTCTCTCTATGGTGTTCTCTTACCTGTTCTCTGATATCCTCTCTCAGCTCTCCCATGATCTGGTTAAAGATGATCAACTGTCCGATCAGAGCTTTGGTGTGATCACCTGGCCACATTATTATCACAGAAAAGCATTACAGACATGAAAATAATTCAGCTGTAATACATTCACATATGATTGAATCTTTGTTAATATTTACCGAGGATGGCATTAATGTCACTGCCTACTGTAAAGAAACAACAGTCACATTTTATCGAAAGTTTCTAGTTCAAAAACAAATAAATATATTTATACTTCTGATCAAACATTTGGGGTTGGTAAGAGTTTTTTTAATGTTTTTGAAAGAAGTCTTTCATGTTCACCAAGGTGGCATTTATTTGATCAAAAACACAGTAAAACAGCAATATTTTAAAATATTGTTACAATTTGAAATAGCTGTTTTCTATGTGAATATGCTGTAAAATGTAATTTATTTCTGTTATGCTAAAGTTGAATTTTCAGCATCGTTACTCCAGTGTCACATGATCTTTCAGAAATCATTCTAATATGATGATTTGCTACTCAAGAAACATTTATGCTTATTATCAATGTTGAAAACAGTTGTTATGCTGCTTCATATTTTTGTGGCAACTGTGACACTTTTTCCAGGATTCTTTGAATCAAAAGAACATTATTTATTTTAAATTGAAATATTTTCTAACATAATAAATATCTTTACTGTCACTTTGATCCATTTTAAAGCATCCTTGCTTAATAAGAGTATTAAAAAATCCTACTGACCCCAAACTTTTTTCTACAGTTTTCTACAGTTTTTCCTCATTTTCAAAATGTATGAATTGTTTGTAGGAATAATATCTGTGGAATTTCTGCATTGCCACAAGAGGGCAGTATGATGACATGACACTGTTCGTAATGGAATATTATACTGAGCAGAATGTATTTTTAAATACAGTGTGTGAAAAACATTACAAGTTCTCCTTATGCTGTCAGAATAGTGCTTACCTGCATTGCTTATAGCTGAATCTCCTTGGAATGGACAGTCAATGAGAAGACCAGCTGTAGCGAGAGAGCCTCCGAGAGCTAGTTTAACAGACTCTATTGAACCCTAAAATATATACATATATGAAACATATTCAATACTAGCACATTTACATGCTTCCTCATCCCTCTTCTTACACACTTTAACACACTGACCTTCACACAGGCTAATTGACACCTATCATTTAAACAGAGCAGTGAGTCAGGTGATGCAAAATCAAACATCCATGGTCTGTTACAACAACGGTTGTACTAAACACATTTACTAGGATGTCTGCACAACTTTGCATATGTATATTGAAGACAACACTAATTAGATATTTACATTGGTTCATACAAATCTCTATGCTAGGTTGTGAGTGGTGGCAAAGGCAAATGGATTTGATTTAAAAGAGCCCACCTCTGAGTTTCTATGATATTTTGGTCTGTATGGCTCGAGTTGCTCTTTTTAAGTCTATGAGACTTTTCTAACCAGTTTTACTGTCTGCCAGCTCAAATAATTAAGTCACTTAAAAAGCACAAATCACACAATTTGAAATATCATTTATGAGGTGTGCATCTACTGTAAAGGGATAGTTCACCCAAAAATTAAAATTCTGTAATTTACTCGTTCATCCACTGAAATTCCACATAAACAAAATGGTCACACATTAAAAAGCACAAAAAGCTATTTTAGCGTACAGCATAATCCACATAAAGCCTAATCCATATTAGTGGCCTCTGAAGATGTATGACTAAAAGTCTAAATTAGATCTGTTCGTCATATAAAGTGATCTCTTTAGACTTGGATTAAACTGCTCAATTCTTATGGATTATGTTAACAATGTCTTTATAATATCAATGAACATTTTAAGTTTTAGTTGTGTGGACTTTCAATGGAAGGACAGAAATCTTTCAGGTTTCACTAAAAATATCTTCATTTGTGTTTTTCGAAAAGATGAACAAAGTCTTATAGGTTTGGAACATAAAGTATCATGACATAAACTATCCCTTTAAATTTGCTGTACAGTTACTTTGACTCACATTGACTGCATGACAAAAAAACGATCATTAATTGTTGACCTAAATGAATCACCTGTATCCTGGCATAAGATTTCTGTCCGGTGCGAACATCCAAATATTCTGCCTTTGATGGAAGCCCGACAAATGAAGGGAGGCCCTGAGCAGAGTCCACCAAACGGCAGTTTACGTAAAGCTCTAGGTTTATGTGACTGCGTCTCAGTCCACTCATTCTGAGTATAAGTGATTGGGTGCGTCCCTCAGCGAGGACTGGGTTTTGTAAATTGACAGCATGAGCTTTTCCATCAGAGCACAAGTATCGAACCAGTACTGAGGAGAGAAAGGAGAAGTGATCTTTCCAAAGACATGAATCATAAGCAAATATCGACTTATAGAGCACCTAATGACATTTGAGGAAATGTTAGCAAATGACCCAAAAAGAGCTTACATTTGTTGATATTGCCTACAACAGCAACCTCCAGGTATTTCTTGTTGTCCTCTTTATCATAGAGACCGAACAATACGCCGCTGAGTTTGGGTGGCAGCATGAAGGTGGAGGTGATGTACAGATCTCCTACCGTCTGCAGCGCTCCAGACAGACTCTCTATAGCTGCAGCTGTCTGACGTGCATCATGGAGCTCCAATACATTAATCACTGGAAGAAAGAGTATAGATTTTAAGGCTAAATCACATGCGCAGATAACCTGTGCAGTAACATGTATGATTTTATGAACGAGAAACTTTTGGAGAATGCTTGAAAACACAAATGTGGACGGAGAGTGTTTTGAAATCAGGCTTCAAATCCAGACTAATGTTAATTACTGCATTTAGATTAATATATAGGCATAGTATATTTGTTTGCTTCAGGCCGGTATTACTATATAGACAAATAGTCTGAATAGTAATAGTCTACCTTTTTCAACTAACTAGTAAAGTAACACATTACTTTTTAATCTACAGTTACTTTGTCAAATAAGCAACTCCAGTTACTTTGTTTTCCCGTTTATTGACTGACATGTGAACGTGATATATCAAAATGAATAAAAACTGTGAAATGCAAACTCAGAATGACATAAACCTGTCATAACTAAATATGTTAAATAACATATATATCCTTTATGTATTTAATCCTATTTGTCTTTGCTGCTGACCTCCGATTATCCAATTCTACCACATGAATAAGCAAAAATTTAGATTTGTAAGACTTTACATAAGCATAACATTTGTGTTTCACTCTTTTATTGCTGAAGAGTGTTGAACTTTCTTCTCCTGCGTCCTATTATTATATAACCTAACATGGTGATTTTTGGCTTCTCTCTAAACTGTACAGAGTTGTTGACTTTTAAGCAAGTGACCTTTTTCAAGTTACGGGAAATAATAATTAGAAAATTATTTGATTTGATTATAGGCCTATTATATTCATGCTGCAATGCATGCTGGGAACTCACAAACTCTTAACATTTCAGTATATTGTTCAATCTGAAATTCTTTGTTCAGAAACCTTTGACTAGTTGGGATAACTTTTGGGGGATTCTGTTGGTGAAACATGGGCTCTTATGTAATTTCATGTTCTTAGTATTTATGACTTAAAAGGTCCCATAAACTGGAAAATATGTAGCCTAGTTACTTTTACAGTGCAAGCCACAAACTAAACTGAAGCTGGCTCTATTCCTCTAGATAAAGGATATTTTACCTTTATTTCTTGTCCCTATAGTTCTACTGGTAGGCTATATCAGTGGTTCCCAACCCTGGTCCTGGAGGCACCCCAACACTGCACGTTTTGCATGTCTACTTAATCAAACACACCTGATTCAGGTCATCAGCTCATTAGTAGAGACTCCAAGATTTGAAATTGGTGTGTCAGAGAAAGGAGACATGCAAAATGTGCAGTGTTGGGGTGCCTCAAGGACCAGGGTTGGGAACCACTGGGCTATATGCAAAGCTCGTTAATGGAAGGAGGCACATTCTTATTTTTACTTAATTGTTTTTATAAATATTTCTCTATATAAACATCATTCAGTCAATTATTTCTTGTGCAAATTAGTTTTTTTTATATATATGTATAACATTTTACATTTATATGCACTTTCATTCGAGGAAAGATGTGCAATAAAAAATTAACCAGAGTTACATGCCATAATAACAAATGTCCATTAAAGAGGCAAATGTCCATATCTAGGGGGCATATATTGCCCCTTAATAAATAGTTCATTTCTGACAATCAATGTTTGTATGGATAACAGCTTCCATTTACATGTCATTATCTCATTGTTCGAGCACTGAGGGAAGCATGAAATGAGACAATAAAGGACAATTTGGGTTATGAATTAATGGTTTAACAGCACAACAACTAACCAGATGACCACTTGGTCACCAAGAATGTGAGAGCAATGAACTTAGCCTACACCATCACTTCATTGTCAAAACGAACTTAAGAAAAGCAGCGTTACAGTCCAATGGAAATAACAACAACATTCAAATCATATTACATTTTAATATGTAGCCTACTGTATGATTTAAAATAAAAAGGCCACCTTTAAATTCCGACGATTCGGAGAAGTGTCCAAACGCAACGTACAGGACAAGCAGATTTGGCACAATTTTCCTCAACTCCATCCTCTTGAACCAAATCCAGCAGATATTGTTTAATGACCCGATTAGAATATAATCCAGTTAAATTCCCGTTTCCCAAAGACGCGACCAGCTTCCAAGAGCCTCATAACATCACATAACCCCGCTGAGTCTCTGTGACCTGAACGGCCCGGGGCTCAAAGTGTCTGGAGGCTCCTCCGAGGCTCTGCAGCGCTCCACACTTTCTGTCCCAAATGAGAAACAGAAGTTGAGCAGCAGCGACGGCAGGGGAGAGATAACGAGCCTTGTCTATCAACTCACAAGTATTTACTGCGGCTCTCTCCCGCTGCGCCTTCAGTTCATACTGCACTGAGCTCCTCTTGGATTGAATTTCACCGCACAAATGAAAATATCTTTCAAAGTTTTTGTTTCTGAGACTAAAAATAAATCTACCGAGTTTGGGTTTTGTGAATGAAGCATATACTACGCCCAGAGTACAAAATAAAGCTATGAGAAAGCTTTTGAGATAATTTAGAGGGCGGGATCCGTTGGTGCTCAATTCGCTTGTCTTATTTAGTCTATTAATTAATTATAGTGTGCTTCCTTGCTTGTGTTTTAAATTGGTTAATGACATTAAACTTATTTTGTCAATGTTTTGTAGCGTCTGGTAAACGCAAACTTCCCTTCAGCATTGGCGTTTGTTTGGCGCCAAAAAAACACGCTTTGACTAACTTGTAAATGTGACCCTGGACCATAAAACCATCATAAGGGTCAATTTTTTGAAATTGAGATTTATCTGAACATAAAAGCTGAATAAATAAGCTTTCCATTGGTGTATGGTTTTAGAATGGGACAATATTTGGCTGAGATACAACTATTTGAAAATCTGAGGGTGCCAAAAAAAAAAAAAAAATCTAATTATTGAGAAATTCGCCTTAAAAGTTGTCAAAATTAAGTTCTCAGCAATGCATAGTCTATTACCCTGCTGAAAAAAAACAGCATATGCTGGTTAGGTATGTTTTGACGCTGGGATGCTGGTTTAAGCTGGTCCTTTGCTGGTTTATGCTGGTCCTTTGCTGGTTTAAACTGGTCCTTTGCTGGTTTAAGCTGGTCCTTTGCTGGTTTATGCTGGTCCTTTGCTGGTTTAAACTGGTCCTTTGCTGGTTTAAGCTGGTCCTTTGCTGGTTTATGCTGGTCCTTTGCTGGTTTAAACTGGTCCTTTGCTGGTTTAAGCTGGTCCTTTGCTGGTTTATGCTGGTCCTTTGCTGGTTTAAACTGGTCCTTTGCTGGTTTAAGCTGGTCCTTTGCTGGTTTATGCTGGTCCTTTGCTGGTTTAAACTGGTCCTTTGCTGGTTTAAGCTGGTCCTTTGCTGGTTTATGCTGGTCCTTTTGCTGGTTTATGCTGGTCATGTGCTGGCAAAGGACCAGCTTAAACCAGCATCCCAGCGTCAAAACATACCTAACCAGCATATGCTGGTTTTTTCAACAGGGTACTAATCAAACATTAAGTTTTGATGTTCACTGTAGGAAAGTTTAAAAATATCTTCAAGGAACATGGTCTTTACTAAGTGAATGAATGAAAACACAACAACTTAGTGGTTAGCAGAGCTGGGTGTAACCAGTGTTGGGAAGGTTACTTTGGAAATGTAATAGGTTACAGATTACAAGTTACCCTACTTAAAATGTAATAAGTAGTGTAACTTTTCAATTACTTTTAATCCCCCAGAATCCTAAACTGTCTCAATTATCAAGCCGTTTTGATTTTCTGTGCAGTATGATGTCATATTGTTCAGGCCCCGCCCACAACCGCTGAAGTACTGTCCAATATGAGCATATTTTCGCCCTCAGCCAGTTGTACGAGGTCCATCATTTTCTCCAAGCTCCAGCAGCTGTAGCGACAATGTCTTGTAAGCAACGCAGGGTTTTGTAGTTTTGTGATGTAGAGGAACATAAGAATCTTAATTTTCTCCCGACATCAGAGCCACTGAGGACGCAGTGCATTAGTTTTGTTTTTAATGGTAATGCGCCACTGGATACACCTAAATTAATTTATGTCTGGGCAAATAATTTTACTCCAGACTGCTTTCTGAACGAGGGACAATTTAAGGCATGTTTTGTTAAAAAGTTAAAACTCAAGGATAGATCAGTACCCCATGTTCGTGATCCAGCTGCACCTCCAGAAGTAAGTCTGACACTATATATGTTTTATGATTATTTGCAAATCACCTTTGCTCTTCCACAGAAGAAAGGGGCGGGTGAGCAGAGCTCATTAGCATTTAACGGGACATGCCCCAAAACGAGTCGCAAGGTAAAAAGGGTGTTGTTTTACACGACCACTGAGGAATTTTAACCAAAGTTTGTTGCAGATCGTTCATGAAGACCCTAAAGAATCATACCAACTTGTGGAAGATCAATGTCCCCTTTGAAGCACAGCCACCACAAAATCAGACTTACTTTGAGATCATTCTGAGGTTAAATACATATTTAAAATCATAACAAGAAATATTTTATTAGCTATGATACCGTTTTTTAAATCAAATCTTTACATAGCTATGACAGTAAACACTGCTATGTAAAGATCTGATTTCAAAAACGGTATCATAGTTAATAAAATATTGACAATGCCTTGGGGAAAAAAAACAGTTAATCTTTAAAAAATTAAGCATAGCTATACATAAACCCATATAGGAAATAAGAGTTATCGAATAAGCATGTTCTAAACTCCTGAAACATTGGTGTTTCATATTTTAGAGCAGTCACTGCAATTTATGAAAGAAATCAATTAAATCTGTATGTGGGGGTGTGTGTGGAAAAAAAATCAGATGTAACCCCCTTTGTAATCCTTAACATTTTCAGAAGTAACTGTAATTTAATTACACATTTTTTCTCAGTAAACTGTAACTGATTACAATTACTTTTATTTTGTAATTAAATTACGTAATTCCGTTACATGTAACTAGTTACTCCCCAACACTGGTAGTAACTGATTACATGTAATCTGGATTACATAATCAGATTCCAAAAATTAAGTAATTGTAATTACATTAAATTACATTTTTAAAATACTCGTAATCAGAGTACAGTTACTTTTTTATGTATTGCATGATTACATATTATTTACACAATAGCAATAAATTATTCATAATTTATTGATTCTCCTTAATTCCTCTTTTTCACCTTTTAAATGTTCCTTTCTAAAATAGCCTGCCACTTATATACACTCAGAAAGTCTTCCAGTTTTGTGGACATTCACACAGAGACCAGTCACTAGTCAGGTGGCTAAACATTTGACCACTGGATTTATAAAAATAATTTCAGGTTTAAGAAGTGTTTCAACGTTGCATCAACTATGAACACATTAATTTTTCTCTGTAGGTTATTTAACCATGTATTACTACGTCTTTGGAAGGCTTTTGTCTTTCAAACACATTAAAATGCACAAATTCACAAACTTTTTTGTCATCTGATCCTCTTTCACCTAATATATTTACTTGAAGTACACCTGAGATATTAAAATAAATATTAAAAAAATTAAGCATCACATTTGCATGTTCATTGGTTCTCTGATGTTGGTTATGGTCATATGACATGTAGGTAAACAAATAAAATATTTCATTTTCTCAGTAAGTTTTTTTATTTTGATTGATTTTAAAATTATTTAACATTTTTATGATTTAATTAAAGCCCGTTCAGTTCCTTCACAAACCTCAGTTTGGGAAACTTTGACCTAATGTAATGTTTAATGTACTTCATGTTGTCAATAACAACAAATGGAATATATTTTCCTACTTTCTTTCTTTATATTTTTATATCAATATAGCCAATATAGTACAATTTTGTCCTATTTAAATCAATGTAATAAACGAGTTAGGTCAAAAGTAATCTAAAAATAATCTAAAAGTAGTCTGATTATATTACCTAAAATGTGTAATAGTTACTAACTACAATTTTTGTCATGTAATTTGGAATCAGTAACGGATTACAATTTGTAAGTAATCTACCCAGCTCTGGTGGTTAGCCATCAATTAAAACGTTGTAGTATTTTAACAGGGATGTTGCTAGCTAGGAGGCCCAATGTACAAGGGGTCCAGAAAACCTAGCAACTGCATTTTAGGACTTTTTTTTTTTTTTCGGGACGGGGCAGAGACAAGTGTGTGTATATTCTTGACTTGACTAATTTGGAAATGCCTAAATGTAATTACATTACAAACCTTATTGGATGAATCTGCATATGCTGTATGGACATATGAACATAGGTGTCCTATTAGTCACCACATCCACTAAAATCTGCAAGCCAGAAGGTCATCAAATAGCCTACCTTTTACCCTTTTTTTTATAATTTGAAACCTAACAAACTTTATGAAATATGCTCCTTTGAGTGTTCTCCTTCTGTATCTCCTTCTGTAAAACATGTGCCACTTAGTTTAAGATTCAACGCAACTTCCTAATCATGACAAAAATGTAGTAACAGCTTTGCCATTGATTGGTTCAACCAAACAGAGTAACCTTGGTTGACCCACCGCAGCGGTAGCTATACTGACATTTGAAACACTCTCACGTTACATACAAAACACAGACATCTCAAAACTCAAACTAAATGTTGAACTTGACACTAAACAGCAGCATAATTGGAACAAGCCTACCAGAAAGAATTTCGATCAAGATACATCCTAAGATTATAGACCAATAATAAAGTTAAACACATGCAAGCTGTGTAAACAACCCTCTTATCCTATGATATCGAACACACTGATGACCTGATTCTTGTTCTTAATGCTGAAAGAATCCAGAAAAGACTTCCAACTGAGTGCTTTGTTGTTATAACTGTTAAATACTGTACAGTACCTTTTTATTATTTATAGACTAAATACAGAAGATGAACAGCATGTACCAAACCAAACACTGCGCAATAAATGTGGGATCCTGTCATGATTTAACAGTTGCGCCAGTGACTGACAGTAAAGTTGTTTTGTGGAAAGCTCTTTGAGAAGGTTCAGCCCAGTGAGACATAGGGCAGGTCTGGCCTCAGAGAAACACAATGGACGACCCCAGTGTGCCTTGGGTTTCTATTGAGAGACTGGGACAGCTGTATAATGGCCACAGACTCTGACTTAACTGCAATGTTTGGCATGAAATAATAAAGTTCTCCTCAGCAGTTCTCAGGAGAGCTTTAAAATCTGGCTGATTTATAAAGCTTTGAGTCTCGAGAGGTCAAAGAGCTCCTAGATGGTTAAGATAAGAAGTCTGACAAGTTTACTCTGCGTGATTTCTGCAATGCGTTGGAAAGGTTAATATAGCTTGACAGCATGTTTAGTCTGCAGGACAGAATATCAGGTCACGGCATCAAATTAATGTAATATTTACAGCTTGTCTAAGTTTTAAAAGCGTAATGGTGCAGCTGGTAATGTTTCTTCTGTATTCCTAATTTTCAGTCTAAGTTTCCCCTAACAAAAATTAACCTTGGTTTTACTACAAATAAAACCAAAAAAACATGTTTTTTGTAGTTAAACTGCAGTAACCACAAATTAGCCATGTTTTTGCTACACTAACCATAGTTTAACCATGTAAAACTGTGTTTATACAAATGGTAATCAATCTGCCAAAAAACATGGCTACTACACTTTTACTAAAATAAAACTATGGTTAATTTTCATAAGGGCCATGATGATGTATATAAGAAGGATTGCTATGTGAAAAGTAGTACAGTAGCACAGACCAATTTTCTCATATTAGTGTTTGTCTTTTTAATATGTAAGATAAATGTTACCCAGATGTTAAATAAATGTTACCCAGTTTACTTGAATGCTGACCAGAAGATAAAACATTGACCTGAAAATCAAGTCAAAATTCCTGCCTTGCGAGACCTGACAAAATTACAGATCACAACTATTATAGTAACAATTATATTAACAATAATTAAAAGCACAAATATGGGCTCGCTTGAGGCTCCATGAAGTGAGCGATTCTGTTAGAGCGCACACATACATGATGGGAGATTATAAAGAACTGAGGTAATAGTGTGTGCAGCTTCACTCTGAACGGCAGGTGAGCGCTAATGTGCGCTTGTTGTCCCTTGTGGCTCCCATCCCATGTTTTCTTCTTTATTTAGTCCTCGTCTTCATCATCCTCATCATCAAGGCTGGAGTTCTTCAGCTGTGGCCGCTCACGCTTGATCGTAAGGATCCCGGTGAGGATGGCGTAACCCAGCATGGCTCCCACAGCAAACAGAGCAGACAGAATCTGGTTACGCCGCTTGTGGGGCTCGTTGCCGAAGTCGCTGCTATCAGGCTGAGCATGAATCTTGTGACCTGGGGCCTCTGAAAAAGAGAAGGCAAATTTAAATTTGGTTAGTTTCAGTGAAAAGGTTTAGGGTTAGTTGAGTCCACTTTAAATGAACGAAGCTCAGACCCCTTTAAGCGGACCAAAAAGTTAACAGAATGAAAGGAACCCAGTTGTCTTTGCGTTCCCATTATACCAGGTCCAAAAAGATGGCTCAGATATCATTTGTTAATTTAGTTTTACTTGCCATTCACCACAATGTTTTTTTAGAACCATATTAAATTAAATTATCAATATTGTTAATAATAATAATAATAATAATAAATAAATAAATACAATATTTTTTAAAGTTTTGCATTCAATTTTGTATTATTTATATTATATTGATAATATTTACTACTTCCAATACTACTACTACTAATAATACAAATACAAAATAATGATCTTAATTTAATAAGTTTAATTTATTATTATTATAAAATAACCTTCTATATTAAACTATATTTTTATTATTATATTTATTAGAAGATATTATTAGATATTATTAGATAATAATGAGAAGATTATCAAAAGAAGATGAAATTAAACTTATTAAATTAGGTTTACTTTAAGTTTAATTAAAGTAATATTACTTATAATATTTATACTACTAGTGCTACTAATACTCCTGCTATTACTTTATCATTGTTAATTTAATTTAAAAAAAACGTATCAAATTAAGTATTATTATTAATAAAACATTAAATAAAGGTAATTATTTACATACTACTACTACTAATAATAATGATATAAGTATTATTATTATTACTACTAACCATAATAAATTAAATTGTTGTCGTTGTAATTTTTTGGTTTTACTATTTGTATTATATTCATAACATTTATATTTCTACTTACTACTACTAATAACAACAATAATAATAATAATTATTATTATTTTAAACTAACCTTATATACACACTAAACTAAACCTTAATTATAATTATTATTATCATTATTATTATTTTAAATTAACCATATTATATTAAATAAATTAAGTAGTGTTTTGGCATTATTATTTGTATTATATTAATACAAATAATAATAATACTTAATAAACTAACCTTAATTATAATAATAATAATAATAATTATTATTATTATTATTATTATTTTAAATTAACCATATTATATTAAATAAAAATTAAGCACATTTTTTGGTATTATCATTTGTATTATATTAATAATATACTTAATATACTACTAATAATATACTACTACTTCTACTACTGCTACTACTACTAAAAATACTAGAGCAAAATGTTTTTAATGTGACAATATGCACCTCGTGCATCAGAGGGGAAGTAGAGTGCTAGGATGTTGCTGCAGTACTGCTGCAGGTTGTTCAGAGAGTTGAGGTGCTGCTGGAGCTTTCCATTAGGCAGTCTGATCTTCAACAGAGGAGCCAGGTGTGCAAACACATACGCGTCCAGCGATGAGGGACTGCAAGCACATGAAACATTACGGTCACAGATGCGCATGATTTCACACACTAACACATACATACACAAATTACGCAATTACACACAACTGGTGTTGCTTACGAGTCTCCGAAGAAGAATTTCTGCGACCCCAGTCTCTGCGATAGGAGGGTCATACATTCAAATGCATCACGATAAAGCTACAAAGCAGAAACACAAAGATTACGTCTCATTTTCCAAGAACAATCTATCGTAACTGCTGGCAGTATTTGTAAAAAGGACATGTATGTCTGTCTTCGCTCATAACTGTCTCTTCCATAGCCTTCCTCTAAACCCACCAAAGCAGTGATAACACAAAGACATGTTGCTATGGCAATCAGACATCTGACCCAATCTTTCTATGTTGTGTAAACATATAATGGAGATCCTTCAGAACAATCCAGGAGTGTCTTTGAAACAAATGTAGACCACCAACAGACTGTTAAAATCAAAGACTACACATAGAAATGGCCCTCTAATGTGTTCTCATGGTTTGAATGTAACAGCTTTTGTTGACAAAGTAAATAAAATCTACTGATGACATAATTTTGGATAAGCATTTACTTTAGCATACAGTATACCTTTATTATACTGCCTTGTTAACTAGCGAAAGCATTTTAGAAAAGTGTTTAACAGTGCTTAACTTGCTAACTGGAAACTGGTTATAACTTTGGATTACAGCTATGGATTACAGGTGATAATGTTGCAAATAATGTTCAGTTTCTTGCACAGACTGACTGATGCTTCATAAGACCTCACTATGTCATCAGGAGTCACAGGTATTCATTTTGTCTTGCCTGTATTTGCTTTTTTTTTTTACTCTCAAAGTGACAGTAGCCATTGTCTTGCATTTTATGAATCACCGAGGATCACCGTTTCAGCTAAAAATCGTCTTTACTGTTCTACTGAAAAAAAAGGTCACCTACAGTAGAGGTGTGCAATATTTATCTTCGACGGTAATACCGTAATTGTTGTTTTAACGATTTGTGAGCTGACATTAGAGTATGTATGAGTATTTGCAAAAAACAAACACACATCTTGAGAGTACAAAAGCATTCACTGCGTGATGAAGCCTATGATAATGCAGTTACAATGCCCCTATAATTCAAGTTACGAAAGCAAAAAATATCCCTGTATGGGTTTTTGTTTTTTATAGTTATAAGATATGACATAGTTAAGCAATATCACAGATGCAAGAGTGCCGTGATTGCGTGTGTTGCATTGATTTTATACAACAGTTCAACAAACAAGAAATTAATATTGAGTGAGTTACATTATGGACACAATATTGTCTGCTTTTTCAGTTTCAGTTCTAAAATAAAGCCGGAGCAGAACATTTGTGCATTTCAGAGCAACAATGCAGTGTTTCGTTCCTGAATGAATGGGTTTTTGAACTAATCATTTGAGTTAATGATTCAATGATCTATTCATAAAGACAGTCGCTTGCTTCATTTCTAAATGAATCAGCCGTTTTTAACAAATCATTTGAATAAATGATTCAATGAAGGCAGGGACTTGTCGCCACCTACAGGTGGCATTTATTTATTCATGAAATGCCTAAACCAGTTAAAGGTGGGGTAAGCGATTTTTCAAAAACGCTTTAGAAAACTGAATCGGGCCGAATAGCAAAACAAACTTGTAGCCAATCAGCAGTAAGGGGCGTGTCTACTCATGATGTGGAGGAGAGAGCATTCAGTGCACAGGACGGACATTAGCCGAGCCGAGCGACAGAAAGATAGAGATGGCGGATAAAAAACAAAATAGGAAAATGTCTGCAGAACAAAAGAAGGCTTAAGGCAATAAAGCAAGAAGTAGAGCCCGTGTAAATATCGGATCAGCTTTCCAGCGCTGGAGAGAACTCAAGGAGGCCTGCGATCAGACGCCGAGGTTGCTTTGTTTCTTCTCGATAGGTGAGTAACACCGTGTATGTGCCGCAACAGCTAAAGTCTGTCTAGCACACTGGACGCGACAAAGCGACCGTTGAAAATCATTTGAAATTTG
>NW_015555730.1:779540-785515 GCF_001515605.1 Sinocyclocheilus anshuiensis
CAGCAGTTTTCTGTCGGGGATTTGTCGTGTCGTGTCGTGCCGCATCCAGTGTAGACCATAGATATGTATATCTATGGTGTAGACAGCATGACTGATTATAATGAGTTCTATAGTATTTTCTCGCGCCGCTCGCGTCTGGTGTAGACACGGTGTAACATTGGTTTTGCCAACATTGGCTACCAGAAATCACTTACCCCACCTTTAAGGTACCACCACAAAAACACACTCAGCAAAATACTGTTTATTTATTGTTATTGAAAACATCAAAAAATATTGAGATACAATTTTTTTAATTATTGCACACCCCTAACCTACAGTATTTCTTGGATAGCCTGAGGGTGAGTAAATTAACAGCAAATTTTCATTTTTGGGTGAACAACTGAACTAAAATCTTCAGTTCCCAGCTCACCTCTTTCTCCAGCTGTTCACCAGGCTCCAGGACTGGGTCTCCCCTCACGAGCCTCAACTTCTCCAGCTGCTGGCCGTGCATGCGGTTGGGTAGCAGGAAGTTGAGAGGGAAGGAGATGTTTTCTGCATACCAGCACCGCGTAACATCCACATAGTTTTTAGAGTCTATCCACAGTGTGTAGATCTACACAGAAAGAAGAGTTCAGAAACATATGTGGCTTCTCAGAACTCCACTTGAGTTCCACTAATACTGTTAATGCCTGTTTTACAGTTTTAAAGAGGAAAACAGGCTGTGCGGCACATCAGTGAACATGACAGATGTCCTCGGGGGGACAGTGAAAGATCAAACATCAACATTTGACTGTGTCATCATGCAGAGTTCAGCTCAAGGAAAAAGAGCTTTGCAATGAGCCATATGAACTAGGGATGTAACGATTAACCGCGAGCCGGTTGAAAATCGATTCAAATATGTGACGATTCAAATCTCTTTAGAAAAGTTTAGATGGTATTTTTTCTTTTCATCTTGCCTCTGTATAATGCATATTAAAGTTCATATGTGCAGCGCTGCTTTGTTTACAGCGGAAACCAAAGAAACGCTTTAAGTGCCACCTGCTGGCAGAGAGTGCATCTGCGTTTCATTCAGCTCGTCTGCTGTTTCTGTTTCATGCAGATATTTTTTATGCATAGTTTCACAAAACTGAAGTCAAACCATTCTGTTTTTGCTTAATTTCGAAATTATACAATCTGATTTAGTTTAAAAACTGCTCATGTTGCATGTATGCAGCATCTTTGTTTGGATCATGATTAAAATGCAGTGGTTGCCTCTAATTTTAAATGGGAAGAGCACAGACAAAGCCTTAGTTTGTTTATATGAAGAGATTTATTTTATTTGTGTTACTTATTTATTTGATTTGGGGCTTGTTTTAAAATTTCAATGTAGTTTTGTTATTTACATTTACATTATATTTCAATTTTGTCATTTAGCAGACACTTTTATCCAAAGTGACTTACAAATGAGGACAATAGAAGCAATCAACATCAACAAGAGAGCAATAATATGCAAGTGCTATATTAGTATATTATTATAGTGTTATATTTCAATTTCACAAAGAAATGTGCAGCATTTTGTCCAAGCAATAATAAAAGGACACATTTAATTTATAATTTGTCTTAAATCTCATTTTGTAAAAAAAAATAATAATAATCTTCATGCTTTACTCCACTCAATCTGACGTTTGCCATTGCTCTTGGTGATGTGAGGCTTGCATGCATCTGCTCGGCCATGGAAACCCATTTCATGAAGCTCCACGATTCCACTTTCCAATAATACCACTTATAGTTGACCACAGAATATCTGGCAGGGACAAAAATAGACTTATTGCAAAGGTGGCATCCTATAACAGTACCATGCTTGAATTCACCCAAAAGTTTCCCAAAAGCATCATTAGCAGACTATGGTCGCAAATTCCGTCATTACCATTATTTTCAACAATTCGCTGTTTCCCGAAACCATAGTTCAAACGATCATTCGCAAACAGTGTCACAAACTTACAAGTTTGGAATTATAGCTCTCAACCTGTGGTTCGAAGCGTAACCTGTGGTTTTTTGCTAGTATGATATGTGGACTTCAAGAGATCATGCCCTTGGGCACAATAAGCAAGCTAACATGCAATACATTCTGTATCTTTCATTCCAGTATGTATAAATATATACAGTACGTTTCAATCTATATATTTTAGTATGTCAACAGTCAACGCATTTTTTGAAGAGTGCCCATGTGCATAAATGCAGGAGGGAACCTTGGAGTATGACATAAGAGGGAAACCACAACGAATCAAACATCAAATAAAGCAAAAAGACAAGGAACAAAAAATAATAAAGTAGTCATCAGGTGCCATTCAATATAGCAGCATCTCAAAGATCTCGAATCAATTAATTAGCAGAAGTTATTACACCACCATACTCGTGTGACGTCATTAATGCCGACCATATATTGTTAAACCAATGTGCACCGTTGGTGGTAACACATTACAAGTAACACGAGTTATGTAATCCGATTACTTTTTAATTAACTAGCAAAGTAACACATTACCTTTAAATTTAAAAGTAAATATCTGAGTTACTTCTGAATATGAGTAAAGCAAAAATAACGTAATGCATTATTTTCCATAAAAAAGTAACCAAGTAACGCAATTAGTTACTATTTATGAAGTACTGCAATATTGTAATGCATTACTTTTAAAAGTAACGTTCCCCAACACTGCCAATGTGGTTCAAACGATGGTCTTTACTAGCTAGGTAGTTTCCACAGCGATGCATCGTACTATGGTAGTTAATTAGAGTTACATCGCTGTATGCGAAACGCACTTCAGAATGCCCCATTTTTTTCGCAAATGTTTGTAAATGCACGACGTAGCTGGGCGCCGCGGACAGATGCCGAACGGCGCTGCCGGTGTGCCTACACTCATAGAAAAATTATGTATTTGAATTGTAAAGATGTGGCGCGACGTGACGCAGCGCTTCTCGTCTGGTGCGCGACCGCCTGAAACGCTGTTTTTTTTCACCTCCGTGCCCAAACGTCTTTGTTTGGGCTTCCGAAAGCGGATGATGTCAGGAAACAGTGGTTGCAATTTATTTTTTAACTCTGTTCCTGAGCATTATAACCCCAATTTGCTATTGTGTGCTGCGCATTTTACTGAGGACAGCTTCCACAACACCAGGGAGTAAAGTGCCGGATTCGCCCAAAAGCTTTTGTTGAAAGACGGAGCAAGGGGCGTGGCAGTACTGAAACACTGTCTAAGCTGTTCGCCAATCACAACGCACTGGGACAGCTAACCAATCACAACACATTTTGTTTTTCGGAAGGCGGACCTTCATCAAACCCGGAACTAATCGAGCCGTTTGTGCCAGCCTGGGGAGAAAGGTATTTTAATAATGTAAATTATGTGAAAAATAATGCGTTTTTCGAACCACCAAGCATGAGAGCATGTTCTAGTACACCCCCAAAACAAAATCAAGACTTTGTAAAAGAGCATAATAGGACCCCTTTAAGTAATTTTACTTGTTAAGTAAATGCATCCTGATTCAAGAATTTGTAGATATTTGTACTAGAAAATCATTTTTTCAGTGTATAAGAGGTGTGTCCCAATAGTTTTGTCCATATAGTGATATATCTATTTTATTGTCTTTTGCTGCTCACTCCTCACCAGTGCAGGTAGCAGTTTTTCCTCCAGTAGGGAGACAAAGGCAAGCATATCTGCGCCCTCCTTTGCTGATAGGTTATAGTCTGCATTGTACTTCTGAAACACAAGAGACAGTATTTAAAAGCACTCATCACATTTGCACTGAATTGTAATATACTGTTTGTCTACTGAAAAAGCAGTGACTAACAATCAAAGCAGCAGCTGCAGTATGACAGCAGTTGTTAATGTAACTGTAAGCAGTGAATGCAACTGACCATGATGTGTTTAAACATTTCTGGATGTCTAATACAAAGCCAAACACCCTCTTAAGGACTAAATGGACACAACAACAGAAGGTTTCAAGCAATAAAATTAGTAAATTTCCATGTCTCTTTCACTGGGGTAACTCAGACATGCTGTGCACACTCTTAGTTCACCACTAACAAGCTATAAAAGGTCATGCCATACCCACCGCCTTTAAAACACTGTTAACACTGTTACTGGGAGACCGCTCTCCTCACAGCTACAACAACTTACATCACCAACAATGTCAAGAGTAATCTGAATTATTTTCTTTATAAAATAATAAAAAGTGAAAGTTTATGTTTTGCTCTTCATTTAATCACCATGTCAGAATTCCAAAAGGAGCAGATCAAACACATGAGAAAACACTGTCTTGCCGTTTTTAATGTATGTTTGAACATATGCATTCGGGGTACAGGTTTCCAGGTCTAACTCCAGATGTTACTGACTATTTCCTTTAAAAAGAGCTTCAGAACAGCTGTCTTTTCATCACTCAACACTCTCTCACAACCTACTTAGCATCTTCAAGGAAAATCCTTCACCTGTTTTCTGAGGATGCAGATCTTGATTTAGATGCCAAGGAGCTTTAGGGTCTAATCCTCACCTGTTGAGTGTGTGTGTGTGTGTGTGTGTGTTTTGTTGGCCTCTCTCTGAAGGTTGAGAGGGAGGTTGTTCACCTGTTTCCTGAGATGAATGATGATCTTACTGGGTTGGGAGATGCTTCCTCCTTCCCTGGTCTTCAGAGCAGGCAGAGTACCTTTTGGAGGAGAAAACAACTCGCATGTTAACTCTACTTGAGAAAAGTTGAGAACAATTCAACACACTCCCTTAAGTACAAGTGTATTCAAACCTAACGCTCTCCTCAAAGGGTTCCAGAAGTCAGTGGATGCTTGAACCATTAACCTATGACCTTTTGAACTCTGACCCAAAATGAAAGAGGGTGTAATGACCAGTCTAAGGTTCCCTCGTGCAGCATAAATACAAGCTATCATTCAGTCTTTGGCAGTAGCTCACTTTAACAGCTTCGTGTGTCAGATGACCAGTGAAGTCTGACGTGATTCTGGCAGAAAAATCACCTGTAGGGCTTCTCCATGGGTTGGTGATTTTGTGAACTTTAAGAGGAGCACCAGCAAACTTGGCATAGGCCTAAGAGAACAACAAGACAGAGAAAACACAGAATTAACTCATTCATGGCAAGCTACAAATTAAAAAGTCTTAAGTAACAAAGTCTTACAGTTGATTTCTGGGAGTAAAATCCCAATTGTATCCCAAGTACAGTGAAAAACTATTCATAAACAAATTTAAACACAATTTTCTTTTAAAATGCACTCCATTGATACGTTTAATTTATGTATTTGTTTTATTTGAAAAATCATATTTTTAGTGTATAGGAACCATTTGTAAATAATCAGGACCCAGACCTTGTGAACACAGTCTTTTTAGTGGTTTTTGGCCTGTAAACATTTTGTTTGCAGTTTTGTTTGTATGAAATTTGTAAGAACTAACCATTATACCAAATTACTCCTTGGCATAAAAATGTTCTTATTTTTTCCCCCTTTTTCATTCTTATAATGAAGCGTTTTTTCCCTTCATTTCAATATTAGGAAAATTGTATCACCGTGACTTTTTTTTTTTTTTCTTCTTCACATTTTTGCTTAAAGGTGTATTCAAGTCATTGTATGTGTGAATCAATGGTATTTTAGTATCACTGAGAATATTATAGTATTTATTTTATTTTTAGTTAAAGTTTTATTAATTTTGTGCACTTTTATTAGTTTTTACAGTATGTCTATGTAAATGGGTTTTTTCAGATTTAGCTTTAGTTATTTTCAGTAAAAATTAGAAATTTTGCTTTGACAACAAGCTGCCTTTTTCTGTTAAAAAGTTTAAACAGTTCAATAATGTGCTTAAAATTAGTGTCATATTTATTTATTGATGTATTTATTTATTTCATAAAACACATTTACACACACACATATATATATTTATATTATTTATTTATTTCATAAAACACATTTACACACACACACACACACACACACACACACACATATATACAGTATGTGTGTGTGTGTGTGTGTG
>NW_015555730.1:786728-819040 GCF_001515605.1 Sinocyclocheilus anshuiensis
GTGTGTGTGTGTGAAATGGAAAAGCAGTTGATTAATAGTAGTGCTGGATCATCTGAGCATTGCTACACTGCTATTGAGACATTGAGGGGCTCAATCTGTAAATCACGAATTGTGCCGTCCAAAAATGTGCTGACTTGAGTTAGTGTCTGGGAGGGTCTCATGTTTGCCAGCGGGGGAAATTAAATCCTGGACTCACTCCAAGCCCTGTTAGTAAACAACATTTTGCAGTCAGCTGCATTAAATTGAGCAAGGAGACGTCAATCATCTCTCACACTCAGAGGAATTTATGAAAGTCACATGTCTCTGAGCAAAGACAAGGCTGAAGGAGGAAAAATCAGCTCAGACCTGAGATAGCATCTTATTTCCAGCCAGTCTCGACAGTACCATTAAAGAAGATCAAACGGCAGCGCTGCCGCTCTGTAAATTCCAGTGTGGTTTGCGGCTTCTGACTGCCGTGCTGAGAAGGCATTTAGCAGGAAAAGAATTCATAGTTGATCTTTTCTTTGTTTATGTAAAACTAAGAGAGCACAAGAGTAATAGCATGTCTGGAACAGAAATAAATCATGCATCCCAAAATTTAAGATGACATGGGACAATAAAGAGTTGAAACCAGTAATAAAATAGATATAAACACAACATGATATCGGTTGAGATGCATGGCTTAATCTGGTAACCTGAAAAGGGCCTGAGAAAGAGTCTGGCTGCAGTTAAAGCAATGCTCACCTCGTCGAGTAAAGCCCACTGCCCCACTTATTCATGTGCTACTGCTCCGAAAACGTACAGACGATCTTAGAAAAACATGAATGAAGGTTTTATGTTACAGTCCAAGTGAAACCCTTTGGCACTAAACCCACAACTTGGTTATCTTGTTAAATAGGCTACTTCAATTTTCTATCTCAACTGCTAGTTTTGACTGAACAACTGTCACAACTCTACGCATAACTTGGCAATTGAATCACCATATATATATATATATATATATATATATAAATATATACAGTGGTGTGAAAAAGTGTTGGCCCCCTTTCTGTAAACACTTCTTCACACAGGGCCATGTAGTTTTGGATTTTGTTTTCCCTTAATAATAAAAACCTTTATAAAGACATTTAAAAGACATTATTTAGTCGTCTAGTGTGAAATTTAATCAACTATGCAAGTGATTAACTCACAAAAACTAGAAACACTTTTGTGAAGACAAAAGTTTGAATTTGATTGGCTGACTTCAAAAGGTTTTCCAATACTGCAGCAATGAATGCTTGAAAGGAGCAACTAAATGTTTGATTTAATCAATGTTTGTGAAGTTCAAAGCACAGAAACTTTAAAAGATATTCAAGCATTTTTTGTTGTTGTTGTTTGAGGCACTTAAAAGAGATGTTTTTGCATGTTTACTGACAAGATTTTGCAGATTCGGCCAACCCTTTGGATCCTCCCTCAGGTAAACATGAAAGAAGCTATTTAATCTGTAAACGTGATGTCGAACAGAACAACTGTGATTGGTCACTTTACATGTCAGTCAGACGACCTCTTCCTGACTAATTGGGTGGTCCTTGGACCAATATCATGGGATTGATTCCCAGGAAATGTGTGAAATAATTTAAATAATTTAAGACACTGTTCTGGCCAAAATACACAATCCATAACACTTTGTCACCTCCGTGAAGTTGGCACCCCATAAAAAAACATAAACACCAAAACTATGCCATTCGTTTGTGCTACATTTGTGCCGCAAAAACGAACGTTTGTGCTGGTTTGGTGTTTGAGATATTAAACATTATTTCTTTGACCGTGTGACGTCACTCTCCACCCCATGTTGCTCAAATCGCTCCAAACCAGCGCAGTTCGTTTGTGCTCGATTTGTGCCCGTTTGTGCCGTTAAAACAAACACTGCATCTATTTTCCTTCCTTAGATATAACCAAAATATTTTCGGGAGCTGTGACGTCACTCTCCACCCCAGTTCGTCTAAATCGCACAAAACTGGTGTCATTCGTTTGTGCTCGATTTTCTCACCGGTTTGGAGAGATTTGAAAGGCATGGGGTGGAGAGTGACGTCACTGCCCAGAATTGTTTTTGCTATTTCTATGAAGGGGAAATATTTTTGATGTTCATTTTAACGGCACAAACCGGCACAAATCGAGCACAAACGAATGACACCAGTTTTGTGCGATTATTTCTTTTTATGGGGTGCCAACTTCACGGAGGTCACTTTGTCCAGTGAGAAACTCTAGAGCCTGTTGTCCTCTGAATCCCAAGAAAAATGGGCAATGTATGTATCTTTGGATAAAAGCCTTTGCCAAATGCATAAATGAAAATTAAAAAGAAATGCTCAACTTCAGGAAATAAGAAAAAAACAGTAAAATTATTGAACGCACCACTTTTTTTTTCTTTTTGGCCTTTCACTTAAGAATAGTTTTATCTAACATATTCCAACAAAGCAATTTTCAATGTGATTCCCAGTTTTTCCTGAAATCCTGAAGTTTCGTTTCTCTTCCCGTCACTGTCGGGAAACATGAGAAGCTCTCGGTTACTGTTTGTTTTTGTGTTTGGGGAGTTTGGATCTCCGCACTACAGGACCCTTCACTCCCCCAGCAGACACAAACCGCTGGCTGTTTAGACAGCTGTGTCAGTCAGCAGATAATCCTGTCTTTCTCTACCATCATCCACACTGAGTGTACACAAACAAAGACAAGTGATAACAGACACACATGGCCACTGCACACTATTACTGATTAAAAAAACAAACAATGGGAGTTTTATATTAGATGTGAACACTCATCATCTCTGCTTTTAAGGGGGTGGAGGATCAGTGTAACAATAAGACATTTGCTTGTGCCCTCCTTAAAGCAGTAGTTCAACCAAAACTGACAATTTGATGATCCAAGATGTAGATGAGTTTGTTACTTCATCGGAACAGATTTGGAGAGATTCAGCATCACTTGCTCACCAATGGATCCTCCACAGTAAATGGGTGCCGTCAGAATGAGAGTCCAACCAGCGTTTTATTTTTATTTTTTTTAAAGAAACAAATCCACCACTAAGATGTTTTCAACTTCTTAGCCATCACTTTTGGCCCAAATATGAGTCCATAATCCATAATAATGCTTCCTCCAGTGAAAAATGCATCAAAATCCACCTCATATTTGTTTAGAACTGTTTTCACTTATAAACAGAGATTACTTTTTTACTGCAGAAAGCAATATAGAGAAGTCAAGATAGAGGATTCGTATTTTAGACTAAAGTTAAAATCATCTTGATGGATTTGTTTCTTGCAAACATGCATCTTTTCACTTCACAAGATGTTCACTGATGGACTGGAGTGGTGTGGATTATTGTGATGTTTTTATCAGCTGTTTGGACTCTCATTCTGACGGCACCCATTCACTGCAGAGGAGCCATTGGTGAGCAAATTATGTAATGCTACATTTCTCCAAATCTGTGCCCATGAAGAAACCAACTCTACATTTTGGATGACCCGAGGGTGAGGACTATTCCTTTAAGATGCTCTATAGTCAAACATACAGTCTTTGTCGAGAAAAAAAAAGGTATGCTAATGGATTTACTGTCAAAATTAAGAAATTAATAAATAATCTTAAGGGGAACTTAATATCAGTCATTCTCATTAAAAAATGACAAACAACATCACAGTATTATACATTTGAATGTCGCAATAATATAATAATTGTAAATATCATTTCTTCCTTTTTAATTTAAAATATATTATGAAATAAGATTTCCATTTTTTATATATATTTTAAACAATTAAATATTAGGAGTTGAATGATAAATGTAAGATTCTATATTATTACTAGGCCACTAGTCAATTGTTTGTGACACTGATCATGAAACATGAACATGATCGGAATAACATACACCTTGCATACATTCATTTATGATCCTTAAAATTACTGTAATTGCTGAACCAAGAGGATCGTTCGATATTTTATCAGATATACAATTGTTTATTATATGAGAGAGTTTAAAGCATGAGCCCATACAGACATGTGTGACTCTGACACCGCCCATCTCACAACTACAACACATTTACCGCAAAACTACTGCGATATACACCCAACCGGTGTGTTTCTCTCTTACCAGCACAGTTAAACAGTCGACATCTACTGAAGGTAATCCATAATCGCCTTTCCAGCAGAACAACTCCAAGGGGGCCGCCATATTGGAGAGACTTTTAAGTGACTTTTCACCTGGAAGTACTGCGCTCTATGGTTGCTACTAGCAACTGTCAGTTGTGTTGTAGGACACCGAAAAAAGTCTTTTCAACCATTTAGATGAATTGCATGCCATAGGAGGTCAGTTTCAATCAAGTGTCAAGGTATCGTTTGCGGCTTACAGCGCAGAGAAATATCTGTTAAATTAATACAGTTCACACAAAAATGACACAGCACATGAATTTACATTTTTTTTTATACCTATTTCATTCAATTTAAAAAGTATTTTTTTTTTATATGAATATAAAAATATTTTCAAATTATTTTGACAGATTTTTCCATTTGATGGTGCTATACGCGAGTGTGACCAGCAGAGGGAGCCAATGTTACAGTCAACCCGGCAATCTTTCTTCCAGTGGGAGGCGCTGTTGCTCTCTGTTCTCGTTATTTCTGCCAAGCCTACTCTTTAATTGTTCACAAATTATCATCAAATTCACAAGTCAGTCATCATGTTAAATGGTCCCTTGGGTGAAGAGATCTACTCTCCAGCAAACAGAGCACTTGTGTGGAGTAGAAACACTTCCCCGTGAGAGAGGCCTGTATTTTTCCACAGCCAAAAAGAGCCGTCTGGAAATGGTCGATAACTAAATTATTATTATTATATTTATTATAATAATTTTTTTTTTTTTTTTGTGTGTGTGTGTGTAGAATGTTTGAGGTCAGCTCAATAGCACAATATGTGTTTAGATACATTTTTCTACAATACAATGTTTTTAGTGTGATTTATGTGTGGCATTATGTTGCTTGTATATATACATGTATATTTGTGTGTGTGTGTGTGTGTGTGTGTGTGTGTGTTATCCCCTATTTTTTTATAAGATGCTATGTTTGCTTTTTTTAGGGTAGGCTTGAGTCTACAGATGAAAATTAGACTTAAACCATAGACTTAAACTTAAACCATATGCAACTATAAACTTGCATTATTGTAGAATGTATCATAAGATGTTGAACAAGTTTATTCAAGTGAGATTTTTGTCTGACAAACAGCCAGTGCTGCACACAGAGATCTGATCTGATCATCACCAGTCTGTCTGAGATCACATGAAGAAACAGAACAAACTGAGACGGACTCAATCCAGACGAACTGTGGCAACGTCTCCGAGATGCTTCAAGAAACCTATTGCGAAGATACCTAAAAAACTATGTGCAAGTGCACTGAGGGCAAAAGCTGCTTTAAACACAAAGGATGCTCAAACCAAATGTTGATTTAATTTAGTTAATAGAAGTGAATTGATAAAGAAGATCTATTTATGACATTATTTTTGACAGCATCCTCATTTTACAGCATTTTTACACAAGTGCCTAAAACTTTTAACAGTACTGTATCTTCGCAATAGGTTTCTTGAAGCATCTCGGAGACGTTGCCACAGTTCGTCTGGATTGAGTCCGTCTCAGTTTGTTCTGTTTCTTCATGTGATCTCAGACAGACTGGTGATGATCAGATCAGATCTCTGTGTGCAGCACTGGCTGTTTGTCAGACAAAAATCTCACTTGATTATTACAATTAACCCGTTTAATCCCAACTTGTTAAATCAAAAGATGTGTCATTAGTAACCCTTTAAAATAGTCAATAATTATTTGTTTGGAAAAGTGTGTGAACAATTGTTTTATGGTCGGTCACAATTGTGACTGGTGGGATAATGTTTATAGCTTACTGAATTATATTTCTGCAGTCATAAAAATGGTTATATATCTTAGCCCAGCTATTTTAAACAGCTTGATCACGTTCTAGGGTTACCATTATGCATAAAAAAACCCTATACAACATTGATAGGAATACTGAGATAAAAGACAAACAAATACAACCATCAACATATTTCCATTTTTTGTAACATATATCATCAAATTTTATAATAGTGCTCCCAGTTTTACAACATCAATATTGTAACTTATTTGTAACATTTTAACTTTTAATTTAATGCAATATTTTGTCATTGCAACATTTTAGTGCAATTTTCACTAACAACTGCACCTGGATTTATATATTGTACTGTTATCCCACCGGTCACTATTGTGACCATCAAGAATTTACTCATTCGATGACCGCACACAACAAAAGTGTGAATTCATATATTTATACTAGACACCTTACAGATAATGTGTAGCAAAAATCTTTGCCATGTCTTTATTAACATACGTTCGTTTTGTGGCTTTGATGCAGCCTTCATCTTCTCGCGCTGCAAGCAGGAATTACGCTGCTTTGGTCATGTGACAGGTTGCGCTAACCCTGTGAAACTGCACATATTTCACTGAGACCCTTTATTTATTTATTTTTTCCATATTTGCAGGAAGTGCACTAAAACATCAGTCAGTACGGTTTTTAGAGCTTTATAAATGAAAACCTTTTTTAGGGAAATGAATGTTTGGAAATGTAAACTGATATTTCCTACTGACACACTACAGCAAAAGATAGAATTAACTGACTTAAAACCATTTTTTAGCTGGTGGCTGAAAATACTAGTGCTCTAATAATGTTGGCCACCACCACTGTATGTATAAACGTGTATAAATGCATATTAATAGCAAGAGTAGTATGCGGTTTCGAGGTCAGCACTAATCTTGTAAACACAGGCAAGTGCTTTCTTAGTCGGCGGATGTTGTTAAACTAGGCTTGAGTTTCTTTCGGGGGAATACCGCCTCAGCTGTGTTCTAGTACATCCAAACGGTGCACGTAGCACACACACAGTGAAGTTTTCGGTTGAATTTCTCATTGGTTCTCTAAATAGTTGAGCATACTCTTGCTACATCCCGCTCCTTTGTTCACTCCTCCAGCGCCTCCTCCCTTCTTCTGTTCTGCCTGCAGCTGCTGCGCACTCGCTCGGCGCTCTCAGCCACGAGGTGTCCACGCGTCGCTTCTGGCCGCTGATTGGCTGGCGACGACACGAACAGCGAATTTCGACCAATGGGAGCGCTGTGCATGCGCTGAGCCATGCTGTGCATACCGCTTCCACATGAACAGCTGAAGTGGTAAACAAGCCGAGTGAGTCACTGGCAGACGCGTCTGGGTATAAAGCCCTAGCCTAGCCCAGCGTGCTCAAAGCTCCCAAACTGACCATGCGAGAGAGGAGTGTGTGAATTGTGAATTTACATAAAGCACTGGTTTTGCTGCATTTCATACCAGGTCAAGCTTTTTGGACGCACTTTTGAAGGACTACTTAATATCTGGTTGAATTACCAACTTTTAGACGCGTATCTTCATTTCGTTGCGGCTTGGAAGTTTATAAAACAACACAATGGTGGCGATGACAAAAGGAGTCAAGGTCTTCGAGATCGCCTTCAACGACCCATCCAAGACCTTTTACTGCAGTGGAGATAAAGTGGCCGGGAAGATCCTGGTGGAGGTGTCGGAGGTGACCAGGGTGATGGCCATGAAGGTCCTGGGAGTCGGATGCGCTAAAGTGGAGTACGCCAAAGGCAAACAGAGATGCCGTGAAGAAGTTGACTATCTGAAGTATGAAGACCTTGTCCACCTGGATGACCATCCAGCAGGTGAGCTTAAACTGTTTTAAGTGTGTGTTTAAAGCTGACTTTGCTTTGGTAGGTGGGTTTGTTGAGATGATGCTGATGTTGGAATGTGACACTGTGAAAAAGGAATGCATACTGGATATTTTAAATAAATGTGTTACAGTAATGTGTTATTAATGTGAAAATAGTTCTAGTTTAAAAACATCTCAGCAAAAGGTCTTAACTGATAGTGAAGTCACACTGGTAGTTCATAGTAAGGGGGGTTCCTTTGTTTTTAATGGGTTTGTTTCATTTGTTTGTATCATGATGTCTTAGAACTCTTCGAAACTTGTATGTTTTATCTTCTCACAGACACCGATGGTTCGGTCATCCTCCGTCCTGGCAACAAGTATGACTACTCATTTGGCTTTGAGCTTCCTCAACAAGGGTAAGCATTGCAGTTGACCAGCACCTGGCATGCATTTCCTTCTAAGTCGTTTGTTGGTTAATTAATACAAGTGTTATTTCTCAAAAGGCAACTGGTGTCTTCCTACAAGGGCAAGTTTGGGCATGTTCAATACTTCGTGAAGGCTCTGATGGAAAGACCCGCTCAGCCCACCCTGGAGTGTAAGAAGCACTTTGAGGTTGAGGAGCCCTTGGATGTCAACACCCCAGACTTGCTGGTGAGTTCCTCATATCAGTAATTCACTTGAGCTGTAGGCCACAAATCATGTCTTCACTTCTGATTGGGCTTTTCAAAATTCTGATCATTGGTGGTTCCTTGAGCATCACCTGTGGTGAAAACATAAATAGATATTTTTCTACTTTTGGAGCTGTGGCAACTTTGCTTTTACTGTTTGAAATCGTTTTTGTGGTTGAGCACCCACATTGAGCTTTTGGCCTGTTGGATGTGCGCACTTTGATTGCAATCTTTGTGGTTCCTTGAGCATAGCAATGAACTATGTCCTCATCATTTCTGTTTTCCATCCAACAGTCCCCTACTGGAGGCATGAAGGAGAAGAAGGTCACCTGCATGTTCATCCCAGACGGCCAGGTCTCTCTGAACGCCAAAATCGACAGGCGTGGCTTCTGCGAGGGTGAAGAGATCTGCATCGATGCCAAATTTGAGAACACCTGCTCTCGCATCGTGGTACCCAAAGCGGCCATCGTCGCCAAGCACTCCTACCAGGCCAACGGGCGCACCAAGGTCTTCAGGCAAAAACTCTCCTCAGTACGTGGCAACCACATCATCTCCGGCATGTGCGACGCCTGGCAGGGCAAGAGCATCCGTGTGCCCAAGATCAAGCCCTCCATTTTGGGTTGCAACATCATTCGGGTGGAATATGCGCTAATGGTGAGGGCTGCCTTTCACAATTGCTATAACATCATACTGTTACATCTAAAAACTATTAGGCGCTTACTTACAGCTCTTTTGTTCTCTACAGATTTACATGCACATCCCTGGCAGTGATAAGTTGGTTCTGGAGCTGCCCTTGGTCATTGGGACCGTTCCCTACAATGGTTTTGGTAGCCGCACCAACAGCATGAGCAGCCAGGATGGTTCTGTCAGCAATGCATCGAATAGTTGGGTTTCCCTGCGGATGCCGTCGTCCGTGCCACCAAGCTACTGCGACGTTACACGTGACTGCAGCCTGGACCAACCTCTGACGCCTCTATTAGATGACTATGATGGCGGAGACAGTCCCATCTTCATGAACGCACCCCAATTCCAGTTCCCTCCACTCCCTTCTTATTCTGAGGTGAGTGTAAAGTATATCCGCTTAGTGTATACTGATCACTGGATATCAATAGAAAATCAATCTAATTTTTGTTCTTCTATCGTTCAGGTGGAGGAGGAATACAACGGCAACGCCCGCATGCTTCCTGTCTGCTGAACCAAGCTGGTAGAGCACTAGAACTGAACTGTTGCCCATCGTAAATGGGTTTCTTTTCCACTCTAAGCACTTCAGGCTTTCACCATGTGGATCAGAGGTGGTTTGAGAAGTGTCGTATGGATGTGTGGAAGTGAAGATGAAGCGGAGGATTTTGGGGCCCGAGTGGCCCCTCTGCAGGATGAGCTAGTCGAAGTTCAGAGGAAGAAGGAGTGAAGTCTGAGCTCTCTTGTGCCTGCATTGCTGACAGCCATCTTATATCATGCATCAATCAAGTTAAACGTGTTTCTGTCATATATTATTGATGCTGTTTCGGGGCCTGAAAGAAGGTGCTCGGGCTGTTTGGCGTGCTGTATTTCACTGTGTTTGAGCTGCTCTTTCTTGAGATTACTGCTGAGGCGCAAACTGATTGTGCCGCATTATAGCGATTTTAAGCACACATAGACTTTCCCAAATGGTGGTCATGTACTTTCCAGTAATCCCCAGTATAACTTTCAATAGCATTTAGCTCATCATTTTCGTTATCATTCCGTAATGGTTTTTTTTTTTTTTTCTGTGGGGATGGAAGATTTCATTTGTAGAAACATTCAACACATTTGTTTGATTTTATGTTGGTTGTGAGGTTAAGTTAATGTGCTGTCCAGAGATATATTATTCTAAGTTACTGAAATATGAAGAAAGAAGTGTAGTATATTGAGTTTTTCAACAAGGGAAAATCATGCAGTTGCAGTGTATATAATGTACCAGTGTTTTGTTTTTAATTTGAATGCAGTTTTTATGGATAAAAGTTGCTGTATAACTACTCGCAGGGAGATTTCCTGTTTTTATTTTGTTTTTCTCTTGTCTTCCAAAAATGTTCATTGAGGGATCAAGCATTGCTTGCGCAACTTAAGACCTCGTCCTAACAAAGGGCTCCACTGATGTTGCTTCTTCCACTGTGGACTTGAACATTAGGCCAAAAAAGAACTTAATACTTCAAGTGCCAAAATTGGGGTCTGTTTGGACCACATTCATTTGCGAGACCAGAAGCTGCACTGTGTGTAGACATATCCTGAAGACATTTTGATGAACATTTCACTTGTGGAGATCTTCCTGAACATTGTGTGTGTTTTGTTTCTTATAGAATGTAAGATGACTGTTACTGTTATTATAAGCAGTGCAAATTTGCAATGTGCAAAGTATAATTTTTGTATCTAAATTGCCAAAGTGTTTTTTTTTGTACGAGAACTCATTTTCAATAAAAACTTTATGATATTGTCATTTCTGCACCCTATTGTTTATTTGAAGTATTCTTAAATGATAACCACAAATTTAAACTTCTGACTGTTAAGTACATTATTAATCAGTACTAAAGATCAAATGCTTGTCATTGCAACAGACATAACTGTGTCTTTAGCTTCAGTACTGTGATAATTAATTAGTGGTGTTTTATTAGATAAGAATCACTATTTGGATTTTGATGAAGTATTATAATCTTCGGACATTAATCATACCTCAAATCATGCGACTTATTTCTAAGCAATCAGACTTCCACCTTAGCTCATAAAATGAGCAAAACAATCCCATATTCATTTGTTGAAGATATATTAGAAATTATAGGTGAGCTCTTGACTTGGGCCAGTAACTTGAACATCCAAATATCCATTTGGCATTGGCAGCAATTTTTGCACATGCAAGGATGCTCATATTTTCTTTAAAAAATGCAAAAATCAATTTTATACAGTAAGAACAGACTGTCAGATGGAGAGGACTAGCTAACACATTACAAAACCCCTTTAAAGTTCTCTTTCTCCGATACAACAAAGTTGATTGGAAAAATCTGATGGAAAATCCATAGTTTCGACTGTTTCACAAGTTAAGTGTTTATTTTCAGTCATTGGCTACAGATAAGATTTAAATGTGGAAACTGGAGACCAAAAGTGAGCTGAGAATCAATGCAAGATAAACAGACATGGATGTTCATATTTGCTCAAGACAAACACAATGATCTGTTGACTGGCATAAAAAAAGGCTCTGTCAATAAAACCAGGGTTGTTGTTAGGGTTCCAGTGTCCTGTTACTGGTAAACCAGATCCGAATTATCTTTTGGTCCAAATTTGAGAAATTTTGAATTTGATTCCAAATAAACATCCTATTCAAGCTTTATCACATGAATCAGACCCACCCTTAATCGCTTTTTTCCACTTAAGCAGTTTTCCCAACAGTAGTCTTGTAGAGTTGGAGAGGGGTCAAGTCATTTACGTCATTTTTGTGCTGCTCACTTTCTTGTGCGCACGAAGCATCTGTTGAGACGTGCCCTTCTCCTGCAGAGCAATTACTGATAAGGGTAAAACTGTTTATCTTGTCCAAAGCACTTGTTTCATGAGCCCCTCTCTCTTCACTCTGTCTTGCCCTCGCACTCAAGCTCTTTCTGGTTTCCTGCCTCAGGAAACCCTCACGTATTTGAAGCTCTAGCCCAGGGGTGTCCAATCCTGCTCCTGGAGGGCCGGTGTCCTGCAAAGTTTAGCTCCAACCCCAATAAACACACCTGAAGGAGCTAATCAAGCTCTTACTAGGCATACTAGAAACTTCCAAGCAGGTGTGTTGATGCAAGTTGGAGCTAAACTATGCAGGACACCGGCCCTCCAGGACCGAGTTTGGACACCCCTGCTCTAGCCCATTCTCTTTCTCTCTTTTATTTCTGTATGAAATATGTGATTCCCAAGAGACCAATCCAGCCCATATTGCACATTGTTGATGATTAGACAAGAGAAAACTCTTGTCTAGACATGGTTAGACTCACAAACCCAATGTTTCTTGTGTTTTGGTACACTCTAGTTTATCTACATTTATTTACACTGCTAGTTTATTTCAGAGATGTGTAATCGTTGTTTTCTAAATTGCATAAAATAATCTTGTATATTGTAGTGTTATATGACAGAGTGAATGTCCCCAATAGTCTTTTCACAGAAGTGTATTAGGAGCTGGTGTTCTTTCATAGAAAATACAATGAGGAAGAAAGACTTAGCTGGTGAAGCTGGTTAATGTGGGGAAACCAGCATAATAGCATTCAAAACACATCAAAGACATACCATATAAGCAGATATCTATGATATGTGACCCTGGACCACAAAATCAGTCTTAAATCACATGGGTAGCAACAGCCAACAATACATTGTATGGGTCGAATTTATCGATTTTTCTTTTATGCCAAAAATCATTTGGATATTAAGTAAAGATCATGTTCCATGAAAATATTTAGTACATTTTCTAGTGTAAATATATCAAAACATAATTTTTGATTAGTAAAATGCATTGCTAAGGACTTAATTTGGACAAATTGAAAATATTTTTTTCTCAACATTTAGATTTTTTTCTTTTGCACCCTCAGATTCGAGATTTTCAAATAGCTGTATCTCAGCCAAATATTGTCCTATCCTAACAAACCATACATCAATGGAAAGCTTATTAATTCACCTTTCAGATTGTGTATCTGAAAGTCACGAGCCTAATGGGTTTAAAAGTATACTGATAATTTGCCCAGTTTCTATTCACTGTTTGAAAAAGATTTCAGAACGCAGTTATGCAAGTATAGCATATGTCAGTTAGCGATCATGCTGGGCCTTTATGAGCTCAGATACTGTACAGTTAAGCAGTTTCTGAATTATTTTTAAAAAATTATGAAGACTATGTCACTTGCACTGCTTCACCACTGATGTGCAGAGGAGAACAAGTTGCTATGTGCTGTCTGAAGTTAACGGTCAAATTCCTTGTTTTGCAGATGTTAAAAGAGTTGTAGTCGTCAAACTAGGCCTTGTGTTCAAGCAGTCATATCATTGCTGCTGATGAGTCCTTGAACTGTAGTAACAACAGCAATCTTAATGATGTGATTATCTTTATGTTTGCTAGCACAGTCATGGGTCAGCAGGGTTTATGGCAGCGGGCTCAGTACAAAGCCCTGCAGTACACCACTGTAAAATTTGATGTCACAAAACGTCCGGTAGATTTTGACTGCTTTTGCTCAGGAAGGCCAGAACCAAGTTGCAGAGAGATGGTGGACATGGAATCCTTTGTGCAATGGTTATACTAGTAATAATAGTACTGGTTCAAACTACCCTTGTGAAAAAGAAACATGCTTAATTGTATTGAATGTGCACTTGTAGCAAACTTCAATTCTTAAAAGTATATTTAAAAAAAAAATATTTGGAGATAATATAATATTAACAAAATAAAAGGTCACTTAAGTGTACAAAGAGAGCACACACAATGTTAATTACACCTTTTCAAAGTCCTACCTAAGTGGGTCAAAAGTAAACTAAAGTTAATTGTATTTAATATAAATTGAAACTATAATACATTTTCATTTAATTGCAGTTAAGTGTCGGAAAACATTACGTTCAGTTCACACATATTCTTTTTAAGTATATTATTTCCATAATATGTACAGCTAAAGTGTAGTTCTTTTTCACAAGGGTAGCTGGGATGGTGGTCTTATAATCAGCAGCCCAAAGCACTTCACAGAAGTGAGTGCCACGTGTCAGTAGTTATCCAAGCACTGTCATTGGAGACTTCGTTGGCACTGGTTTGATAATGGTTGATTAAATGATAAGTATGCTCCTTCCGCACATGTATAGGGATGCCATTCATGCTTCACAAAGATTTATTTTTAGTGGGATCCACGCACAAACAGTTTCTGACAACACCTAAATCTGGAAGCAGGTCAGATTGTGTAGCTTGTGTGGTATTGGATGTCTGTAAATGTGCGTAAACACACGGGTAGGTAGGAGTTATTGACCATTGCCCAGGCAGCATGACCAGGTGACCATCAGGCAGACCAGACAAGGCACATCTTGTGGTCAATGATAAGCTGGATGCCTTTCACATGCCTAGTGAGAAATGCTTAGCATTATTTCCTAAAACTACAACTCTGAAACAGCTTCAGGAGCTCAGAGGTTCATGTGCTATGTGCTCAAAGGCCGGCAGCCTACATTGAACACACTCAAGAACTGCCTTTCTGACGCTGAAGATTCATTGTTTCGACTTGCATGTAACTATCATGGAACCTTGTTAGTTTTTCAGATGTCAAGGCAATTAGGCAAGGCAACATTTAATTGTGATTAACAATTCAAAACTTTGCTCTAATTATAATGTTATGTAACTTATGCTTTATCCCTGATGGCCCTTGTGAAAAAGAAGTACACTTTAGCATACTTAAAAAAAATATTACTTTTTAAGGAAATAATATACTTTAAAATAGAATACTAAATAAATAGATAGATAAAATAGATACCAAAGTAGGTTGTTTTTGGGCACTCAACTGCATGTTATTTATGATAAAATTTTAATGTATTATAGTTTAAATTTGAATTAAATGGAATTAGCTGAATTTTAGAGTGTTTTTTTGTCCTAATTAAGTAGGACTTATATATGTATTTAAATATATTAAATACATTACATTAATGTTATTACACATTTGTTATGATGAAGTTGAAATTTCTTGAAACGTAATATCGAATAACAGACTGCAGTTACAATTATAATCAAGTACTTTTCATGTCCTTTAGTATGTTAGTCAACATCAAAATAAGTGTACTTTTTTAAAAGCATGACAGTAGATTATTAAAGCATAATGATTTAAAATGTACTTTAAAGTAAAACTGAGGTTCAGTAAAAATGTACACTTATGTGGCCTTTTAGTTTATAACCTGCAAGTGTACATTCAATACAAGTAGGCTACACGTTTCTTTTTCAGAAGGGGATTAAGTGGATTAAGATCACCTATAGTATTGCCAAAAGGCAAAAAGATGAATTGTTTTATGACTGTAATCTAGTAGAGTGGGAATATCTAGACAGACAGGTCAGACACTCTTGACCTTTGACTTCAAACAAATATTTTCTTGACCCCTGAGAGGAAACAAGCCCTTTCTTGCCATTTAAAGCTCTTTTAAAGCTCCATTTAAAACTTTTTCAGAATGTTTTAAACAGCATTTTCATATCGTGACATTTCTAAATAAAAGACGTTTTGGTGTTGCATGGAAATTGTACTTATTTTTTTTTTTAGATTAACATTATCAGCATGGATGAGTGAATTTTACTTTTAAACTGAGTTTAATCAAATTGTTGTGCCGTGAGCCAATTTCAGTACAGGATTACAGGTGTGCTTACTATATAGAATAATATATTACACACTGTTTCACACTTCCTGAAGCATACAGTTAGGCCTGTCACGATAACAACTTTTTGTTGTGCGATATATTGCCCCAGAAATAATTGCGATAAGGGATATTATTGTCATTTTAAAGATAATTTTATGCCACTGAATATATAATCATAATGTAACAGCATAATAATGCAAGAAGGCCTACACACTTCAAAATGACAACAAACTTTTAATTTTTAAGAATATTTAGATCATGGGAATTAAGTATCAAAATATTAGATACCTTAAAAACCCTGAATAAATAGTAAATAAACATTTTCTAACAAAAAGTGCAAAGTAACAAGTAGAAAAAAAAGAAAAATGCACAAAGAACTTGTATAGAGATTTTTCCATCTACAGATTTTTCCCAGACCTTCTTTTCTCTGTAGATTAAGGGTGCACACTATTGCTGAAAAACACAATCACTACTTAGCAGTCAGATGTCTGTATGCACAAAGGCACAGATCCCTAAACAAGGACATATCTGCAGATTAAACTGTTTTTTGTAGAAGCATTTTTAAAATTTGTACTAGCAGCACCTCATGACTACACCACGTTATGTACAAGAAGCTGCAAAAGACACAAGCACAAGTGGAATGTACAAAACATGGTGACATTAATTTTTAAGTAAATATAATGGGCGATATATTGCGTCACCAAAAATTATTGAGGTCATGTACATATATTGAGTGATAAGTCGATATATTGATTATTGCGACAGGCCTACATACAGTGCAACCAAACATGTTAAAACCATACCACAACACTGGTATTCAGCCTAAGGTTATAGATATTGTAAGGGGGCACACAGTCTGTCAGAGATTAGACTACCTGAAAAATGTCAGTTACAACTCACTTTGGGCTCAAGCTGTAGCAATAATACACTAGATCTTTTTTTTTTTTTGGAAGAAGAAGAAGAAAATGTAATAGCACTGTACAGTAAGGTTTAGTTTGAAAATGTAACCATTAGTTAATCTTAGTCAATGTTAATGTCAACATTTACTAATATATTTTTAAAATCAAAATGATCTGTTAACATTATTTCAATTATGACAACTCTCTGAAGATTTTAGCATGGTGATGGATATGACAATGTTAATGTATTTGGTCTTGGCGTAATAGATCTGCTATGCTGCTGCTGCTGAATTGCTGCTGCTGTTGGTTATTGCTGTAATTGTAGATTATTGCTGCTGCTGCAAGCAAGTACAGGAACTTGCTACTGCCAATGCATATGGCGATACGGTGCGGTGGAGGGTTTCAGAGAAACTCTGAAAGCGCGCTGCAGGAATCTCAAGTAAATGCTAGCCAGCCATATAAATGCAAGGCAGTAAGCTCATTGGCTGCATATGCAGCATGAACCATTCAGCTTGTGCAAAGTCGTTTAACTCTCTGAATATCATCAGTTACGTTAACAACCCGTCAGCCTGCGCCATCTACAGTTTCATGACTGAACTATATATTTATTACAAAACGTCATAAAATTCTACATAAAATTTATGAACTGACATAAAAACTACCATTAACAAAGGTTAATAAATGCTATGAAAAATATATTGCTCATTAGTAGTTCATAGTAGTTAATGCATTCATTAATGTCAACAAATGAGACCTTTCTGTAAAGTGTTACAGAAAATGTGAGTAGTGCTGCAAGTTCAAAACTGGCTGCCACCTTACTAGCATGTTGTGGGTGGTTGCCGGTGCAACATTCCTCATGTAATAATTGTACAGTAAATCCTTTGGCTTAGAAAAATAATAGCACACCTCTCCTCAGTAAGCCCTATGATTTGAAGTTTCATTCATGTATTTAACATAAATAGTTGAGTTATGTTTGTTCAAATCCCTAATCCTGTGAGCAACAGGTGCTATAGTGATTCTTACCCTATAGCAAACACCATTAATCAATAAATTGTATAAGACTAAATAAATAGATCATTTTGTATTCTCTGTGTATATATGATTTATTTATTTATTTATTTAAATGTATTCCATAAATGTAAATTAATTTATATTCATAAATTAAATGAAATCATTACTATTATGTAATAATAATGTTCAATATGTATAATTATTATTATTCATTTAATTTATTTAGAATTTATTGTATGCATAAATTGTATAAAATACATTTCGGAGAAATCTGACCACACTCCTTTGGCCAGCTAGCTTGGGTAGATGTTCTTTAGTCAGGAGGAGTAAACATCATCGATATCCACATGGAGGGACCCTCTCTTGTGTCATTGTGAATTCTTGGAAATGCAACTCTGAGTGGCAGGCAATCTGTGATGATTTGTTATCATCAAACTGGACGTTTTTTCTAACTTCATGACTGTCAAATGAGCTGCAGATTCAAGGAACAATCTTTGTTATGTAAACTAGTCATCTTGAATGTTTTGTAAACACACATTCTCCCTCCATTCATTTTCTTTTTTTATCAACAGCACTGTTGCTCCATGAATTTCCCATCATGGAACTGCTATTCATGGAGTCATTAAGCCAAACCGAGCATGGAAAATAGTTCGGCCCTTCCTCGAAATTCCAGGGCCAGCACACAAACAACTTACACACACATACACACACACACACACACACACACACACACCTGTTTCCACATCTTATCTGTTCTAGTTTGAGCTGCAGACATAAGTAATAAATCATGCAAATTGTTGAGGAGAGGTTTACGTGATTTTTTATTGATTTTGACTGATTTGCACATGGAGAACAGGGAATGGGCACAAATGATTGATTAACAACCACCCATAACACACCTACAATATCAATGCACCTAAAACATCTTAACAACTGCATGGCTTGGCAAGCACCCACAAGATCATGCCATTGTGTGCATGGTCAGGCGTCACTCAATTAAAATAATCACAAAGCCATCAATATGTGATTGCAACCTCAAAATCTCCTGTCTGTCTATTACTCCAGTCTGTCCATCATGAGAAACCCGAGCGAGCTTGCTGCTTCTAAAAACAGGAAGTCGCGTGTGACAGCCTCAAAAGCTCTCTTCCTGTGACCTTTCCCCTCATTCTTACAGCCTCTTAGCCAGTCCTTAATCTGCCGTTTACAGATGAGTGGAAAAATCAAGATGAGGCCAAGTCCTTCCCTTCAGTCCTGTAACAGCACCACACTTGACTTTATGCCTTCCCTTATTAGTACACAACCTCTTCAATCATTACAAGCAAAGCACTTCCTTTAATGTAGATATGTATAGCCAATGATGTATGCGATGGTTTTTTATCAAGAGAGTTTTTAGTGCCAAACGTCATATTTGAACCTGTTTGCACCTGTTTGAAGTTTCAACAGAGAGCTCAAAAACAAATTGTGCAATAAACAACGCATGAGATTTGTCAGATATTGTTCAGGATGTCTTGCTGATACACCATGGGTACAATGTTTGTTTCGTTTGTTTCCAGTCTCTGAGTCATCCCAGTCAGTCTAGGATACAAGTGCTATTTAGCAAGCTATTTAGTACTGTATGGTCTCTCTATATTGATGATTTTTTTTTCTCATTGTGGCAGCACCTCTTTTCTCCCACTGCCTGAAAATCTCAGTTTTAGTTCCTGTCTCTATAAAGCCAGTCTTTCCGAAAAGCCCAGTCTGCTCTGATCGGACAACCATTTAGAGCAGGGATCCTCAAATCTGGCCCATGAGATCCACTTTCCTGCAGAGTTTAGCTCTAATCAAACACACCTGAGCAAGCTAATCAATGTCTTCAGGATCATTAGAAAATCACAGCTAGGTGAGTTTGATCAGGGTTGGAGCCAAACCCTGCACATTGGCCCTCCAGGGCAAGCTTTGAGGAACGCTGATTTAGAGCATGTGTTGAAAAATGTAACACCCCTTAACATAATCGATTTCAGCTCCTGAGGTTTTATGAGCTGAAATAAAATCTATTATATGGTTTTAACTGGTAACTAAGTCCATACCATTAGCATTGTGTTTTTCTGTTGGAGACTTTGGAGTGAGATTTTGTGCTTTGTAATTTTGATCATTTACATAAAGCTGTATTATTCACTAAAGGATTGGGGAAAATAGACATAATAGGTGGCCTTTAACATGAGTGTTTTTTCCATCAGATTATCAGGCAATTTGTCCCTACTCATCACAATTACATTTTAATGATTCACGATTTTTAAATTTGTTCATTTCAAAATGTGCTTCTTTTTTTTTGTATCTAGGCAAACAATAGTGTAGAGGTCATGTGATTATTACGTACAACATTGAAAGGCCTGTGAGGTGTCTATTTAAAAAAAAATAAAAACAAAAAAACGTTCCATAAGAATAAAGTATCAAAATATTAGATGTAGAGGCAGATGCTGAGCGTTATAGCGACAGTCCTGGGTCGGCATCTCTGTCTTGATGTCACATTATGCAAGGTTGGCATCAAGCCATGTGGAGCAAAGGTGAATCTCCATTGTCCCACTGTAATGGAAACTCATCTCATATTCCAGTTCAGTAATGGTACATCAGCTGTTGCTTTTCCTCTGCTTGTTTGTCTGGCTCCTCATGATAGCATATATTTTGTTTTGGAACTTCTGTAAACAAGCATGTGATACACATCATCTGAGGAGCAAATAACGCTGACCTTGCTGTGTGAATACATTCTGCCAACAAAAACTATCAATAAAATACAATTTTCTCACACAGAATTCAATGGCTTCAGATTATATGGTGCATTTGTGACTGTTCTAAAGCAGTTCTAAATACTTGTTACAACTGAGGTATGCAGAAGAGCATCTCTGAATGCACAACACGTCGAACCTTGAAGCAGACGGCTGGGCTACAGCAGCAGAAGGCCACACCAGGTGCTACTCCTGTCAGCTAAGAACTGGAAACTGAGGCTACAGTTTGCACGGGCTCACCAAAATTGAATAGAAGATTGTAAAAAGGCTGCCTGGTCTGATGAGTCTCAATTTCTGCTGGGACATTCTGATGGTAGGGTCAGAATTTGGCATAAACAACATGAAAGCATAGAATAGATCCATCTTTCCTTATCAGCGATTCAGGCTGCTGCTGCTGGTGGTGCAGGGGATATTTTCTTAGGACACTTTGGGCCACTTACCAATTGAGCATTGTTTAAACTCCACAGCCAAATATTGTTGATGACCATACATACCATACAGTCCCTTTATGATCACAGTGTTGTAGTCATAAAATTTATACGCTTCACTTTTTGTCACTAGGTCTATGTTGTTGCATTTTCTTTTCTGTGTTGCCGGGGGAATGTATAGTACATTTTCATAGTACTATACTAGTAGTACTATAGTGGTTCTACTATACTATACTATATAGTAGATTGGAGGCAACTTACATGACCATAGGCAGAGCGTGTGTCGCCACGGGGACTTGGGGCAAAAATTGCACTAAATTGGACAAAAATGCCCCTGCACAAATAAATTAAATCTATTACATCTGTTGCTAACAAAGTGAATATGAATAGACAGTGTCGATTGCGGCATTAAATTAAGATCTGCTCATGTTGCACCGTATTTCATTTTAGGCGTTTTTACAGTGTTGCGCATTTGAACCAATCACACACAATTCTGTTGAGTTTAGGAATGCATTGGCCAATCAGAGGTGCAATTAAAACTGTTCCGTTTCTTTAAAAAGACGGTTGCTAACAAGTTGCTAAATGGGACTACAGGCGCTGTCGGAGACATTAAACGCCATTATGCCGAACAGTTTATCAATTTACAGTATTTTCCAATCGTAGTATAGTACAATTAATTGTAGAATAACCAATTAATAGTTTACCGCATTTTATATTGTTGTTCGACAATGTTTTGTTTGTTTTTTTGGCCCGAAATGCAACACAATTCTTTGGATGGAAGATGCTCATTTTATTGCTTTCCTACTGATATATCCCAGCGGAGACTCTGGGTTCGGACCATAAGGTAAACTCATATTACGATTATTCCACGTAAACAACACATTTACCAGCTTAGACGCGGTGGCATACGATGCATAATGCTTAAAGCCATGTTGAAATTAAACGTTTACGGCCACGTGAAGCTCTTATAGATTGAGGATTTTCTAGAAGCAAGGATAAAATAACATTTTGTGTATCCACCCTAACAAAACGATAGCTGAACTGTGGTAGGCCTACTTTATTCACTAAAATAAGTTTAATCTTACCATATCCAAAAACTCACTCACTCTGCTGTTATTTAATAGATTAAATGCACTAGAATTTTATTGAATTGTACGTGGAGATACGTTTTTAATTAAAATATTCATGTTAATCAAGGATTTGTTGACTTTTAGTGCACCTTATTTCGAAATGTACAGAAATACGTGCTTTCATATGTCCTTTAGTTATGATTATTTCATTTATTCACTATACTATTTATCGCTAATGTAATGTCTCATTTCAGTTTTAGGTTGGCTCTAGTTTTGTATTTATTCAAGTTTATATGAAAAGGTTCATGTAGCGTGGATTAAAATTCATATACAGAGTAAATCCTTTTCACTGAACATGTTAAAAATAAGTTTGAAGCATGTTAGAGCATTCCATTTCAAATCAGTCAATTATATCTGAAGCTATATCTTTATACCTGCTTCTCATAGTTGTTGTTGTAGTTTCACCGTGTGCTAGTGCGTCATAACGTAACGTCACACTCCTGAGAGAGCATCCTCTTACCTGAGCTTCTGACTAAACCTAAGCACTGTGTTAATAATTCATCACCGGTTAGTGTGAACTGGAACTAAATATGCAAGTAGGGAACGACCAGCCATGTGCAAACTGACTGGTGAGGATATGAATGCTTGAGCCCTTCAGCCAATCAGGAAGAAATTAGTATTTCTTCTAGTCATGAATTCCTCCGACACAATAAAACTTTATTACATTAGTCATTCTTAAATTGAGAACAATATCAGAGCAGGTACTACACTCTTATTCACTGAGCTGATAGTTTAAAGACGGTTAAAGAAAACTAAGACTGTCGTGGTTACCATCATATTCTATACACTATACTATTTAGTCAACATAGAATATAGAGTTTTCATCTTATATCTTGTACATCTCTTGCACATTAGTTTTATTTTAAGACAGACCTAGTATACACTAAAATGTTTTTGAAAAGTGTTATATGGTTTAATCTAGAACAGGTAATTGTAATAAAGTTCAATCCAGACCAAACATTTACAGGTATTTGGGAAATAAGGGAGAATTTGATTAGATATTGTCATAATCTATGCATTAGGTGCATTATGTAGTCCAAATGGTAAATGGCGAACTGAAAAATCTTTCCTAAAACAATCAGTGTTCGTTTCGGCAGCCTAGCCAGGCCATATATGGCTTTCCATGTAGCCTCCTGACTCTGGTATGCCTGAACCCTGGCCTTACTTGGCAGAATTACAGGCAGAAAAATAAAACAAACTCCACTGTTCAAATGCAAGAAAGATTTCGAGGAACAGTTTTAGTGTCAACTCTCAGAGTCTGAATCTGAGGTCAATATGTGCTACTAGGGTTAATAGACAGAATGAGCCATTTCAGCCACAATTTCAGTTTCATCTGCTGGCTCCAGTCTGTCTCAGTGGATGACTGAACTTGAGTGGGAATTCTAAGTAGTCTTCAAAGACAACTCATTTTCACTTTACGCTTGGTGTGACCAAAAAGTCCCACTCTATTTAACGGTGTATGTATTCAACTTCAGAATTCCCACAACATAGTAAGCTCATGATGGCAACTTTCTTGGCCAGCTGCCTAGCATATCTGTGCCTTCCTTTGATTGGCTAAAACACATAATCATGCATGTTCTCATTGGTTGAGCCCAGTGTTCAGCGAGCTTTCATTCGCCTGATGCATGCTCATGATTCCCTTCATTTCTCTTCCTTCTTTCTCTTTTGCTTTCTCTCACACCAGCCTTTTTTCCATTTGGTTATCTGTTTGTTCTATCAAATAGAGTAGAACAGTTAGGTCCGATTTTAATATGAATCTCGTTGTAAAGAAGGAATCCCTTGGATGGAATGTTTGGCCTTTTTCAACACGATTCGGTTTCAGATTTAGTAGGTTTTCCGAGGTTTAGTCATATGAAATATCACACTTTATTGGCATTTAAAGTTCCATGTAGAACATAAATGGAATCTTTCCATTCCACAAAAGGTTCTTTATAGTGGAAAAAAGGGTCTTTAGATTATTAAAACATTCTTCACACTAAAAAAAAGGGTTCTTTTAAGAACCGTTTAATGGAAGCTTCTTTGGGGAGCCAATAACCTTTCTTCTGTTTGGATTATTATTATTATTATATTTACATTTTATAACATTTTCGTATATGAAGGTTAAAACTAAAAATATTTTTGATTTCATTGAGCTTCACTGATTACAATATATTTAGCATATATTTAAAATATATTTTCGCAAGAAAAAGTATATATCTTTGCGGTGTGGGTATTGTGACAATTGTCGTGGTCTATTATCATGTTGATAGTTAATTTTTGAGAAACTTGAGGAAAACTGACTGCATACATACATTAAAAATCACTGCCTTGCCAGCATAAAATTAAAAATATATAAATGAAAATATATTAAATAAATAAATTAATTAAAATACAATATATTAATTGAAAGTATTATATTAAATATTATAATAATATTACACTTCCCTTTTATTTTAATAAAAAAAAATCTGTCTAAATGATTAAACATCAGCGATTTTATATAGGAAAACATTATTCCTGGCATACCATAATTCCAGAAATGGCATAATTTATGAGGCCACACTTCTGACCTTTGCACATTTGGATAAACCCCCAGATTCCCCAGGTTCCATTTCCCCGCTCGCATACTTCCTGTGTTCTGCCAAATGGCAGTTTTTCCCCCGCCCACGTCATCCTTCCCTGGCTTGAGGCTGAGAACAGTACTTCCCCTACATATGTGTACACTCAACAGCAGCCCAAATGTCTCTGGTGTCTGATTGGTGGCTGGCTCTGATCACGCTCCTGCTGATTGGCCGGATGCTTTGAGCGTGCTGTGATCACGCTGTGAGCGTGTGGCAGCATCTCCTGTCTGACTCTGGCCTGTTCTGTGTAAAATGTGGGTGTCAGCCTTTTAAGGAGCATGGCACTATCTTATAGACATAAACATGGAAAGATTCTTTCTTTCTTTCTTTTTTTTTTTTAGAAGATGCTTTAAATTGATCAAAAGTGGCATTAAATACTTTTATAATGTTACAAAAGATTCAAATTTCAATTAAATGTTGTTCTTTTGAACTTTCTGAAAGAATCCTGAAAAAATGTATCAGGCTTTTCACAAAAAATATTTAAAAAATATTATTTTTAAAGGATCATGTGACACTGAAGTCAAGTCAAGTCAAGTCACCTTTATTTATATAGCGCTTTTAACAATACAGATTGTGTCAAAGCAACTGAACAGCATTAATTAGGAAAATAGTGTCAATAATGCAAAATGACAATAGTAAACACAAATTTTTCAGTTAAAGACAGTTCATCATTGAATTCAGTGATGTCAACATCCAGCTCAGTTTAAATGGTATCTTTGCAATCAAGTCAACGGTATCGCTGGAAATGAAGTGTCCCCAACTAAGCAAGCCAGAGGCGACAGCGGCAAGGAACCAAAACTCCATCGGTGACAGAATGGAGAAAAAACCTTGGGAGAAACCAGGCTCAGTCGGGGGGCCAGTTCTCCTCTGACCAGACGAACCAGCAGTACGGAAAAATCAATTTAAGACGTAATAAAACAGACGATGAACACTATTAACAGCAATTATTATATGATGCAATCAAACTTATAGCAAAACTTCTGAGTAACATTGAGAATATCACTATATATTGTTGCAACACTGAAGACTTGAGTAGTGGCTGCAGAAATATATTGCATTTTAAATCATGTTAAAATAGAACATAATATTTAAAATTGTAATAACATTTCCCAGTATTACTGTTTTTGCTGTATTTGTGATCAAATAAATGCAGCCTTGGTGAGCAGAACAGACTTCTTTAAAAAATCTTACCGACTCCAAACTTAGGAAACGGAAGTGTATGTGTGTTTTAAGTTTTATATCTGTAACTTTGTGTTTTATACTGTATACGATCTTTAAAATTGTTTCAATTCTCTGTGTTGAAACCAACATGTCAAAATCTATCCTGTACAGCAACCTTAAGAACTTGTTGAATGTTTTAAATGGGGAAGTGAAGGTCGCGTTACATGTTGTTAAATAGAAATAGCTGTCTCAACAAATTCAGGCACAGAGAACTGAAACAAAGGCAGATAAACTGATGAAAGACAGGGAAATGGGATTTGTCCAGATCAGCACAGTTAGTGTTGTTTTTTTTTTTCAAAACACTGTATGCTGACAGAAGACATTGTATCCTGACGTACTTGTTACATAAAACCTACTAAAGTTCCAAAAAGTCACAAAAAACGTGCAAAATGTTGTAAACAACTAGACAAACTTTGACTGTTGCACAGACGCTCATTATTGCATCATTACAGGCCAGTGTTGTTTCCCATCCATTGACCCAGTGTGCCAGAATTCACGTGTGAAATTATCAAAACAGCTGGAGGGCTCAGAACGAGCTGCAAAAATGCACACAGACATGTTTTGCGATTGCCTGTGTTGCTGTGCAGGAGCATCTACTGAGCCGCAGACACACTCCTCCCATGAGATCGGAATGTTCTGTTTACAGTCAGTCGAGCAACAACACTTTGAGAAAGAGGAAATATCAGCTTTTCAGCTATCCTTGACCTGTGCTGTACTGCCTATGCACTGAGATACAACCATGCACAGAAACAGAAACAGCATTGGTGCATGAAGGTAAACATCAAAGTGAGTCCATCATCCTAGTTTACGTACGTTTATCATTTTTTAGGAAGCATGCACAAACTATTCAAATCAGTTTAAAACGGAACAGTAACAGTTTATTTTTTTTTATTGAAAGTAACTCACAATTGCAAAGACAGTCCTCTTTGGAAAATATAAATCAGGAGATTCCCAGCTGAAGGTTTGTGATTGTGAACCCCTAGAGGTTTGTAATGGAACTGCAGGGAGTTTGTGGAATTTTGATAGAAAGCCATTGTTAATTAAATTAAAACACACACACACACACACACACACACACACACACACACACACAGGTAAGCATTAAAGGAACACTAGTCTTCACTTAGAAAAGTCTGCAAAAAAAAAAAAAAAGGAAATGTGTGCTAACTTAATGGAAAATGACCAGTAATGACCAGTATAATGTTACAAAGCATCATTCCATTTAAGAAAAATGCTGTTGTTTTTCACTTTCTACTAGTCTTAAGAATTTTGAAAAAATAAAAAAAAATAAAAATAAAATCAGATTATAGTTTGGCTCACTCAGCCAAGTTCAGGTGCATCCTGGGACGCTTTTAAACAGCACCAGAGTTATGAAATGTATTTTCTTTCAGTGTATCTTTTGAAAGGTCAGGACATTAGGCTGCTTAAGATCCCAGGGCCTGCATCTGTCACGTGTCACAGGGGTTCAGCAGATGCTGGGGAAGTCCTTGGCACAGAATATGTGGCTGAAGTGAGCAATGGTGAGACAGCAAGAGTGTGATATCACATATCACATAATTCAGCAGTTTCTAGGTCACTCTGCCTAAGACAATAGAGCACAACCTTTCTATTAGTAGCACATGATCGTATCCAGAAAGGCTGGGTTACAGGATCTGGAGTGTAGAAACAGTCACATCATGTACCTGTTTTTCCCTGTAATTCACTAACATGGCTCCACTCTTAAAGAAACAGTTCACGCAAAAATAAAAAAATTGCTGAAACTGTATTCACTCTCAGGCCATCCAAGATGTAGATGAGTTTGTTCCTTCATCAGAACAGATTTGGAGAAATTTAGCGTTGCATCATTTGCTCACCAATGGATGCTCTGCAGTGAATGGGTGCCGTCAGAATGAGAGTACAAACAGCTGATAAAAACATCACAATCATCCACACCACTCCAGTCCATCAATTAACATCTTGTTAAGCAAAAAGGTGCATGTTCATAATAAAATGTGTTTGCTTCCGGCAAAAATATGGGTCCACTATTTATAATATTACTTCCTCTAGTGAAAAAGTCGTTTGGCCTTTGTCAATACACATTGACAGAAATATGCATTGATCAAGCACCGTTCACAAGCCAAAAGAGTCCAAAACACTCCTAAACTAATATATTGGTGGATTTTGATGTGAGAGGACAACAGGAGATGCACTTTTTCACTGGAAGAAGCATTATTATGGATTATGTCCAGAAACAACAGTTTGAAGTTAAGACGACTTAATGATGAATTTGTTTCTAACAAACATGCAGATTTTCACTTCGCAAGACATTAATTGTTGGACTGGAGTGATGTGGATTACTTGTGGATTATTGTGATGTTTTTATCAGCTGTTTGGCCTCTCATTCTGACGGCACCCATTCACTGCAGAGGATCCATTGGTGAGCAAGTCATATAATGCTAAATTTCTCCAAATCTGTTCTGATGAAAAAAACAAACTCATCTACATATTGAATGGCCTGAGGCTGAGAACATTTCCAGCAAATGTTAATTCCTTTAAATATTGTATCAAAACAGACCTGCGACCCATATTTGGGCAACAATGCACCAGTTTTGAAACCTTGTCATTGGGCATCTGCATTCATTTCTATCATTTAAAGACTCATGCAGAAATCAGTGATGTTCAAAGTCAGATCAAAGGTCGCACAGTCACCTCAGCTGCTGAATAAGCCGTGACTCAGTCCTTCAAGCCAATATTAGAAACAGCGGCAACAACTGCCAACACTTGTGGCTTCATTTAGGTGATACACCACGAACTGACGAGCTGCTGACAAGCCCTGGTGTGAGGACAGTGTCATGGTATATCACAACCCTACTGTCAGCAAGAACTAAGCTGACAGTGACACAACGAGGAAGTGAAAGCACTGAAGCATTTTTGTTTTTTTTACCGAATGCGTTGATTTGGTACTATGTTTGGCACTGCTATTATAGGCAGTGTGTCATTTTCTCCTGAAGTCAGCCTGTACGTATGTCAACATTTCAGTGCAGCATTAATTAGGATTCTGGAAGGACAAAGACATGAGTGAGAAAGCCAGAGATAATGTGCAGCGTAATGCCATTGATTACGTCTGTGTCCTGCTGTGTGTTTAGTCTAAAGTCTGCTGATTCCCCTTCAATGCCCTAATCAGAGAGCTCGACGCAAACAATCACCACATCTCCCTGCTTTCACATGGTGTCCCCCAAGTAATATTATTGTTGTGCTTTTCGAACATGAGAATTTTGAGATATGAGGATCGTGCTGCATAACTGTCATGTCATGAGTCTGATACTGCAGTCAGTGATCATTAGAAGTGCCTGCATCCAGGGTTCATTACAGTATGGGTCACAGCAACTAAACAGTGCTACACTGTAAAAACCTGCAATTGTTATCTTAAACAACTATTTCTACATCATCTTAGCCATTTTGTTGTTGTAACCTAATGTATTTAAGTTGATTCAATAATGTTAAACAGCATTTTTGATTTTAATAAAAATCTAATAAATTACGTTACCACACAAAGCAGGTTTTTAATAAAAAAATCACTTAAGTGTAGTTAAAGAAAGTTCACTTTCATGACTGTTTGTTAAAACACATAAGTAGCCTACACTTTAAAGTGCACTTTGGAATAATGTCAGTAAATGTTTTACTTTAAAGTTAAAGTTACTTAAAGGTTTACTTTAAATAAAAATCATTGTTTTAATAATAACTTCTTTTGATGTGTTGAAGAAGATGGCTAATATATTTTAAATGTACTAAATTGCAACTTCACCACATATTTAAATAGATGACATTGAAGTTTCAGTAGAAATGACATTAAATCATATTTCAGTTCATCATAAATGCTTGTCAGTACATTCAGCAGTACACTTTAACCATATATCAAAAACAATAGAAGTAATCATGAAATTACATATAAAGATGTGCTTAAATCCTACTTAAGTGGGTCAAAAACCATTCAGCTAACTGCATTTAATATAGATTTAAATTATAATATTTAATTATTGCATATTTATTAAAGGTAACACTTTAGTATAGGACCAGTTCTCACTATTAACAAGTATGCCTATTATTAAAATATTGGCTGTTTATTATTACGCACATATTCTGCTTGACGTTATTCTACATCCCTAATCCTATCCAACACCTAAACTTAACAACTACCTTACTAACTATTAATAAGCAGCAAAGTAGTAGTTTATTGAGGCAAAAGTCATAGTTAATGGGTTATTAATAGCAAGAATTGAAACTTAAAATAAAGTGTGACCTTATTATATTAATATAATATTTAATAATTGCCTGCAATTAAATCTCCAGAAATATTATATTTAATTTACATGCACTTATATTCTTTCTTTTAAAGTATAATATGTCTGTAATAGGTACTTTCTTTTTAAATAAGGGATGCTCCATGTGGGAATTCAGTCCTATTGTAACTAAGCAGATTTTGAGTTATTATTTGTGTTCATAGTACAAATAGTGCAGGACAACTCATGCACTAAAGTTCAATACTTAGGATTGGGGACTTCTCTGTCCTCAAGTATGTGCAATAGCAATTATAATACTTGTCCAAATATATATTATTTCTCCTTATTAGTGAATTTATTTTAGAATCTTTTTTCAAAGTTTCTGTTACTAATTGATATGTCATGACTTTCAATCAGTACTAAATTACCTGTTAACGCTGCCAACAACTAATGAAAAAGGAATGCTGGCAAAGCTTTACTCACACTGTGACTGTTTATTGCTTTACTTCAGTTTCATTAACTGGACTGTTTATTGCAGTAACAAGAACATTGTGTCACTGAATAGAATCAATGCCAGATCCCGAGTGAGGAGGAAGTGAGAGCTGTTAACTACGCAAACAGAGGAAGCACACTGCAGTACTTCACCTTCCCTCCGAGCACAATAGAAGGGCTGATCCTGGATCTGAGGAAGCAGGAAAAGGGTGGCGCTGACTCAGCTCTCCCATGGGAGTCAGGAGTTACAGCCGCTTTCGGAGAATCAGCAAATAAATGTAGATAAGCGATTGCTGTACAAAAACATACAACTTTTGTGGTTTGGTGGAGTCCTTGGAATGTAGGTTTACTTGTTTCTGGTAAAGTAAATTCAGATGATTACTGTGGTAATGAAATGATGCAGCACATGACTAACATGTGATCAGAGTCAGAGTTAGAAGAAGGGAGGATTTCATAGCTGTGAGAGCTTTGCAAAACCTGTGACACACAATATTGTCCATAAATACCCTTGTGAAAAAGAAGTGCACTTAACTGTATTGAATGTGCACTTGTAGTGCCACTTACGTGTACTTAAAGAGACACTTTCATATAGGTTTGTTAACACTCTTAAGTACATTTTACAAAGTGCACTTTGTAATAATGTTAAATTAAAAATGTAACTTTAAAGTGCATTTTAAGTATTTATTTATTGTTGTGCTTTAAAGCAGTGCGTTTATTTTGATGTGTCGACTAACGGAAAGTACTTGATTAGAATTTAAACTGCAGTAGCGGACTGGCAAACAGACCTCCTCTCTCAAGCGGGGGCACCATAGTTCGCCCCCGCCCAGCGCTGTGGAAGTTGTGGGTGTGGCCCCTGAGAGGGCACAACTCGTAGCTTCCGGTCTCTCAACTAAGGTTGTTAAGACCATCCTCCAAACCAGAGCTCCCTCAACGAGGAAACTGTACGCCTTGAAGTGGAAGCTTTTCACTTCTTGGTGCGGAGACTACCAGCTCGACCCAGTTAACTGCCCAGTTGGTACAGTGCTGGAGTTCCTGCAGGCCAGATTCTCCGCAGGGTTGACCCACTCCACCTTGAAGGTTTACGTGGTGGCCATTTCGGCCTACCACACCCCTCTCGGTGGTCAGTCAGTGGGCAGACACCGCCTAGTTACACGTTTCCTCCACGGTGTGCTGAGGCTGAGACCTCCGGTACGATCTTGTGTCCCCCCCTGGGACCTAGCTGTGGTGCTAGAGGCTCTCTGTAAAGCCCCGTTCGAGCCTATAGAGAAGATATCTGATCGTCATCTCACTATTAAGACTACCTTTCTTCTAGCGATTTCTTCTCTCAAGAGAGTTGGTGATTTGCAGGCATTCTCAGTGGCCCCTTCTTACCTAGACTTTGCGCCCGGTCTGGCCAAAGCGTTTCTCTACCCGCGAGCGGGCTATGTACCTAAAGTTCCCTCCTCTGCACCACGGCCTGTCATACTTCAGGCCTTCTGTCCTCATCTCTTTCTGGGTCCTGACCAGCAGAAGCTTAACTGTATATGTCCAGTGCGAGCACTAGACGCATACGTCCACAGAGCTGCCCTGTGGAGAAGAGCGGACCAACTGCTAGTGTGCTATGGTCCCCCCAAGAGAGGTCTTCCTGCTACTAAACAGACCCTCAGCCGGTGGATAGTAGATGCCATTTGTATCTCTTATGAGTCCTCTGATCTCCCCTTGCCCTTGGGGGTCAAGGCTCACTCTACCAGAAGTGTGGAAGCCTCCAACGCCTTTCTGGCAGGTGTTTCTATGCAGGACATCTGCAACGCTGCGGGTTGGTCCACGCCCCTTACGT
>NW_015555730.1:819250-829016 GCF_001515605.1 Sinocyclocheilus anshuiensis
TTCCATGCAGGACATCGGCAATGCAGCGGGATGGTCCACACCCCTCACGTCCGTCAGATTCTATGATCTAGATATGCAAGCCACTCCTGGCTCTTCTGTTCTCTCGTCCTAGCTGTGCTCTTCCACACTAGGCAGGGATTTGTAAGTCTGGCAGCGTGGGCATACTCGTTCCCATAGCGTTTCAATGCAGCTCGAGTTCCTGAAGGCGAACGTCTCTAGGTTACGCATGTAACCATGATTCCCAGAGGGAACGAGAGGCTCAATGCAGCGGCTCAAAAGCGCTCGTCAATGTCAAAATGTTTGAAATAGCCAATCAAATCGAAAAAGGCGGGATTGACTGTTTACAGACGCCGAGCTACGCGGCATTTGAATGCGAGCTGAGGTAAGCAGCTGAATAGCAAGACGATTCAGCAATATTTGCCAACTGTTTCCGATAAAAAAATGTTAAACGACAGACATTAATTTTCAGGGATATAAACTACTACTGGCATTTTCAAATTTCTTAATGCCATTTACATTATTCGTCACAATATAAGAAAAGAGTGAATGTTTGTGAATCTATATCCAGGCTTTCTTCTGTAATTTCATGCGTCTAAGAAAATGTTTTTAAAAATCCGTAAAATATCATTCTCAAACGTACTCTAGATAGAACATTGTAAATCTGAAGGCTTAGTAACAACCATCAAGTGCCGTGATTAGGAATTATAGCTTAATACAAAATATAATTTGCTAGCCTGTTTCACATGCATCACACACTGGCGGTCAAATGTTTAAAATAATTAAGACTTTTTATTTATTCATTTATTTTTTGAAAGAAGGCTGAATTTATTTGATCAAAAATACAGTAACAAATATTAATACTATGAAATATTACACTTAAAATAGTGGTTTTCTATTAAACATATTTTAAAATGTAGGCTAATTTATTTCTGATTAAAGCTGAATTTTTAGCATCATTACTCCAGTCTTCAGTGTCACGTTCCTTCAGAAATCATTCTAATATGCTGTTTTACTGCTTAATTATTATCAGTTATTATTTGTGATCAATTATTACTAATGGTCCTTATTATTATCAATACTGAAAACTTATTTTTTTTTATATATGCTTTTGCTTAATATTTTTGTGGAAACTGTGATAGGCCCTACTTTAATTTTTTCCGGATTACTTGATAAATACAAAGTTAAAGAATTCAGCATTTATTTGAAATATAAATAATTTGTGATAAGTATAAATATCTTTACTGTCACTTAAATTAATTTAATGCGACCTTGTTAAATAAAAGTATTAATTTACGTATATAGGCTATGTTTTTAATCTTACCCTAGACTGAATGGTAATGTATTATATTTTCTACAAAAATATTGAGCAGCACAACTGTTTTCAACATTGATATTAATCAGAAATGTTTCTTGAGCAGCAAATCTGCATATTTGAATGATTTCTGAAGGACCAATAGAAAGGCACCTTAAACCAGTGCACATTGTGCACTACATTCCAAGTCTTGTGTAAAAATTCTTTATTATTATCTTTATTAAAAATTATTTACTATTGGACATATACACAATGAAAGACAAATTATAATGTAAAGAAGTATGCCAGTCATTAATGATAATGATATAAGAATTTCAATAAATAAAAAAAAGATGCCATTTTTATTTCTGCATTGTGTTATATTTTTATGTTATTAAGAGAGGTGTTAAAAATGCTCTGTGCATAATGAGCTAGTGGGTTTGGTGGGTTTTTGTGGATCGGGTGTAGTGGGCCGCTCTATGCCAGAAAGTCCAGGGCCACTTTCTAGCCCCAGTCCACCCTGCTGTAGTGTGTTTTTCAATATTACATTTAAAATAAATATATTTTAAATGTACTAACTTGCAGCTTCATCACAAATGTGTAATTACAAATAAACTTAAATACATGACATACAAGTTGCAATAGAAATGACATTAAGTACATTAATTATATTTTATAATTAAAATATTTTAATTATATTGATGATGCTTGTCAGTACATTCAGCAGTACATTTTAACCAACAGAAATAAGTATGAAATTACATATTAAGATGTACTTAAGTCCTACTTATGAGTCAAAAACACTCAATTGCATTTAATATAAATTTAAACTATAATTAATTTTCTTTTAATTGTAAATAACATGCAATTAAATTTCTGAAATCATTAGAGTATATTGTTTTATTATGTAACAAATGCTGTTTTTTAAAAGTATGCTAAGTTTACTTAAACTTACATAATTATTATACAAATTAAATTATAAAATGAAATAATATAGAGTAGATGTAATAAAATTATATATTAGTTAGATATTACATTTGTATACTTATTTCCTATATACTTGTGTTCTGTATCAGAATGCAAACTCCTAATGCAACACAAGTATGCAGTGCATTTTATTGTTACCCATACAGTGCACATTAACATAAACTGTATTCTTCTACAATCAAAATTATATTATTTTGTCTATTAGAAACGACCTGAACAAAATCTGCAAGCATGCTTCTCTCTTTAGTCTTTACAGGGTCAAATTCAGGCCAGATGTAGCAACAGATGAGGAGATCTGATCTTGTCACTTGCCTTAAAGTACATTTAAAGTATAATGAAATACATTCAAGTTTAATCTGAGCACAAGCCTGTGCAGACGTTCACACTGCTGTGTTGGCCGTACCTCACGTGAGAGGCCCGTTTCCCAGGCCTTTCTCTTTCTCACCACAGCAGAATTCTCTCTCTTAGATTAGTTAATGGGATTGACGCAGCACAGCATGATGGTTTAAATCCGCTCGTCCTGACCTCATTTTGGCATTCTGCCATGAAGCTGACTTGTGTGTGTAATACCTAGAAGTTCACCAGAAATGGCCTCGGGGCGAGAACGTCGGGTGATGACAAGAGTGACAAAGCAAACATCCAAACGACTAATCTTGTCTCCTCACTTCCCTTTTCAACAAGATTAACTGAGAAAGAACAAAAAATGACTGCTGAAAATGTGTTTATGCGGTTTAAGGTTAAAAAAACACATTATTTTCCACATACTGTACATTATTGTTTCTCCTCTATGCCCCGCCTTTCTGAAACGCGTCGATTTTTACAAAGCTCATCGGTCTGAAAAGCTAGGTGTGCTGTGATTGGCCAGCTATCCAGTGTGTTGTGATTGGCCGAACACCTCAAGCGTGTGACGGAAATGTTACGCCCTTACCATACTGTGATGATGCCCTGAGCGACGAGACAAAACCAATAAAACCCATTACAAACGAGGCATTTGTTGCATGCATCCAGTGGGGACATAATTATGCATTATAATGACTTATACAGTCTTTTTAGGCGTCACGTTGCATCGCGCATCGCGCCGCGTAAACATAAAACCATGTCTGCATTTGTGATCGGAGAAACAACAAACAACAAGCGCTTACTCTACACTGCCCAAAAAACTCACTTTAAGAGAAAGGACAAATTGAAATCGCATCATATGACCCCTTTAATGTCATTTCTACTGAAACTTGAATGTCATTTAATCAAATATATTTGTAATTACACATTTGTATCGTATTGAGGAAGTTGCAATTTAGAACATTTAAAATATGCTAAATTAATGACATTTCTTTAAATGTAATTTCAAGTAACTCACTGCAGTATAATTATTAAAGTGCTTTACATGTGTTTCAGATGTTAGTCAACACATCAAACCAGCGTACTTCTTTAAATCACTACAAAAGATTATTAATGCACGATGATTTACACGGCAAAGTAAATCTATTAATTTGACATTATTATAAAGTGCATTTTGTGTATTTAAGTGTGTTAAGAAACAGTCATGAAAGTGAACTCTCTTTATGTGCTGTCAGACTCTGTTCCATGTTTTGTGTGTGTCCTGCTCCCCATGTGCCTTCCCATGCCCTTATTTGGTTAGTTTCCTGTTCCTGTCCTGATTAGTTTATTTCATTTGTCCCAGGTGTTTCCCTTGGTTTTATTGCTCCCAGGTGTGTCTCGTCATCCCCTCCTCCTGTGTGTGTGTATAAAGGTGTTCCCAGTCCCTAGTTCTCTGTCTGCTGTTGTACGTCTTTCTGTGTACGTCTTCGTGGAACGTCTTCCTGTGTTCATCTCCCTTGGTTCCTTGGTGCAAATAAAGTCCTGTCAACATATTCTCCAGCGTCTCCTCGTCCCTCGTGTGTGTGCAACGTGACAGAACAGCGGACCGAACAGTAAGCGGCATCCCTTCCCCGTGTTTGATTTCTGGTTTTTGTAAGTTTTTGTTTTGTCCCTTTTTTTCCCGTGCGCTCCTCGTGTGTGTGTATAAAAGTGTTCCCAGTCCCTAGTTCTCTGTCTGCTGTTGTACGTCTTTCTGTGTACGTCTTCGTGGATCGTCTTCCTGTGTTCATCTCCCTTGGTTCCTTGGTGCAAATAAAGTCCTGTCAACATATTCTCCAGCGTCTCCTCGTCTCTCGTGTGTGTGCAACGTGATATGTGCACTTAAGTGGCCTTTTATTTCAAGTGCACATTCAATACAATTAAGTGTGCTTCTTTTTTCCACAAGGTGTTATTCATTTAGCATATTATATTTTGTGCCTTCATTGCATAATAAATTACAATGATTGATTTTAAGGACATTTTAATTTTCACGTCTAAAAATGTTGGTAGTGTCGCCATAATTTACATTCATGCAAATTAGCAGCATCGTGATTCGCCAACAACCAATGGGAGAGCAGCCAGTGTCTCACCAACACAAATCCTTCAATTATACACCTATAATAACAAAATAAAGTTACATAATGGTGTTACAGTACCACCCTGGGAAGGAACTCGGATCAAGATTTGGCGGCAATCTGTCATGTTGAAATGAGTGACGCTGGCAAGTTAAGTGAACTGGGAGGTTATGCAGGGCATATATGTGGGGTTTATTATCTTTAGCATTAGCATTCAGCTTGATACTGACCTACAGAACATGTTGTGTGAGTTTACTTCACTTTTATGTGCATCCTGCTTATCATTTATGACGTTCAAAGCACTGGTTTTATGTACCAAACAAATAGCAGTCAACATCTGGTCAGTTGATCTCAGGTAAAGTGAGATGAACACAGCAAAAAGGACGTGTTCAAATGTGAAATGCATACGTTTTGTGGATGTACACCGTGTGCTCTCTGTCTGACCACAAAAGCACACTGAGTGCACAAGCAGGGCTTCTGCTGAGGAGGAAGTCACACAAACACACGTACACGTTCACACATTTCGTCAACAGGCAGTTTCACCTATTTACGTAACCAGATAGCCAAGAAACATAATTTAGTACCATGAGTCTTACTAATGGAGAATCTCTACAATTCTTCCTTGTCAAGACCGCCTGCAGTATGTGTGCTTATGAAATGCCATGCATGGCATACCGAGACATATTTTTGGGGTCCTCCACATTAAGCTTGCTGACAGGGTGAATGGTTGTGAAATATATGGGAGCTGTTGGAAGCGATAAATTCACAGACCCCTGCCTCACTACAACACAGTTTGGTCCTGCTGTCATTTGCAGACTTTATCAGCTATCATTTGGGCCGAAAAATGTGTCAGCCAAACAACTTTCATTGATAAAAAGATGAAGGGTATATTTAATGAAAGCATAAAATGGGTAATGCATAACCTTGTAAATCCACATTTAATGACAAAGACATTATGTAGAAGTTTTAATATGGAAAACAACCAACCCAGATGCAAAGCTTGACCATATAAAAGCCTACTGCGTCATATTTAATATGCAAATGTCTCTAAATTAGTAATAGAATTGAAACTTTCCTGAAAGAAACCTGTTGTACACAATCAACTACAGACCTTCTTTTGTCTGACTGATAATTCATACTTAATAAAACAAGTAAAATGCCTTTTAGTATAACTGCCGTGATTCATGTGTCTTTTTTTTCTGTGAAATCTTCACAGATTTTAGAAAGTAAATGTAAAAATGTCTTTTAGATAGTTATTAATATTTCAAGATGAACACTTACTGGACTGAAGGAACTTAATTGTCCATATATACACCATTTTGTGCAACTAAAGAGCTTTGATCATAAAACTAAGCATACAAAAATCTTACTTAGACATATAATTGGGAGAATTAGAGTGACAACTGACATTTGATTTACAGTGCAAGCTATGAGAAATTCATCTTACTTTTTGGTCATATTAATATTAGCATCTGCACCAAATTGCATATGTTGCTCTGTTTGGGCATTTGAATAAAACTGACTTATTTTTCCTCCTCGAATATAAGCTCTATATTCTCATTATCGTACTTATCACACATATACAAAACATTTTCTTCGTTTTTTAAAAAGATTTTGTCCAAAAGTTCAAAAAACTTTTCCATTGAGAAAAAAAAGTAGTTATACAGTTTATGTTAAATGTGCATTTATCACCTTCAGGCATTTATCTTTGCTATAAGCAGTGCTCCATATCTGCTTATTCAACACAGTCACATGCTGGTACAGACAGCATAAACGTCTGAGTTTGCTTCAGTTTGTTGACTTACATTTCCCACCCGTCCTTCACGGTGTGCGACATACATTGAATAACATGTTTTCCTCAGGCCCTGATGGAAAATGCTGCATGCATATTTTGCACGCTGTAGGTGTGTATATACAACTGCGTGTAGGGGCCAATGTACGTGATGCAATGCATGCACAGTCTATAAGAGCTAAAGAGGACAGTTGATTGAGAAATGGATCAGTTTAAGTCAGAGGTTTCAAACAAATGCATGCGCCTCAGTTTCTCTGATTATAACCCCATGCAGCACGTCAGTTGTTTTTCTTCTACATTTCACTGATTTCAGTCCACTGAAATGGAGCACATCTGATTGAACACTTTGTAAAACCTCAAACCTCAAAGACCATCACTGTACACACATTCCAGTTTTTTTGTGTTCAAGTGTCTGTTATATAGATTTATGTAAGTGTATATACATAAATCTTATTTTTATTATTATTCCATTAGTTTGAAGCTATTTTTTTGCCATTGTTATATTGCATATTTTCTTTTTCGTGTCATTACTTACATATTTGTATAATGCTTTGGCAGAATAGCATGTGAACACAGTCATGCCAATAAAGTACTTCAAAATTATTTTAAATGAATTAAGTTTAATGTTAGAGGGGAGCTGATATTTTTTTGCTTAACTTTTAGCAAACCACATAAATCTGTCACTGAGGAATGATGCAGTAAAATAAGATGAATATCATTGCACTAAACACACCCTGGACTATAGCATGCATTTCAACTGAATAATAAAAAAAAATTAAATAGATAAATAATAAAAATAAAAAAAATAGCAAAGATGCAACAAGTTGACGTTTTGTAAAGTCCAGCATGTGCAGTTCTGAAATCAAAGCACTAACGCTTATGTTATTTTGATATTGCTTTGATAAATCTTGCATGCACTGTAAAACACTGGTTAGTTAAAGCTCTATAATCAGGTGATTTATTGTAAGAGCTCATTATAGTTACAGTTCATACACTGAAGAGAAATATCGCCACCTGCCGGCTACCTGATGATACATAAGAAAAACTCTACTCTTAACATGAAAATGTCCTCATTTACTTACATTCATTATAAACACGACTTTCATGGAAGTGAATAAAGACTGGGTTTGTCAAACTACAGAATAAAAATGCATCAGATGACTTCACATGCTGCCTAAAAATCTAATTTTCTGTACCATTAATTCATTTTTCCATATTTATTATTCTCACACACACACACCAAGCTTAAAACAGATGAAGTCACTCTTACAGGTGTACTTCACAATTCAAGGGTGTAAACGTGAGATGCATTAAATATGCAGGTCTGTATTGTCCTCCCCTGTCTGACAAAAAGGAATGATGGCTTCTGTGCACTGCCTTTTTAATCAGAGCTTTCCAATTACAGTAATAAAACAGAAATTAAAAGCAGACTATCTTTGAGTAACATCCCAGCACTGTTGGAATAGCAGCAGTATCTGTTTATGTGAAGCAGCTTAGAAATGCCAGAACAGCATCTTTAGTAGCAGCACTGACTCTCTGGATCTTAACAACATTAATCAGTCACAATCAGATTCAGCATGTGTCAAGATAGCAAATGAATTAAGACACTTCTTCTTGAAATATATACTTTCAGTCTCACTCATAGACACATTCAGTGGGAAGAGCTTTAAATAAAATGCCTCTTAAAACACATTAGTAGACAGCTTCATCCATATTGTCCTCACTGTCTGCTCCGAAATCCTCTCCGTTGTCAAAGTAAGACATGATGTAGTCTGTCTCCTGAAACACAGCACACATATTCTGCTGTTAAAAATGCTTTGCTAAGTTGCTAGGATATTACAAGAAGGATAATTACCAAAAAAAAAAATATATATACATTTCTGCCACCCTACAGCCTCATTATTTGCTCTGAGGAACACAAAAGAAGATATTCTGCAATAAGGCTAAGACACTTTTTCCATGCAGTGAAAAGTAATAGTGATTTATACTGCCAAAAGACTAAAGCAGCATACAACAAAAATCTCCTTTTGTGTTCGAGAAAAGGAAAAGAGGGAAAGAATATATCATATACATCATGACAACACCACAAAGAATGTATGTTCTGATATTTTTTCTTACATCTTCAAGCTCCTCTTCATCATAGTCTTCATCCGCATCTGGCTCCTCCTCATTCTGTTTCTTCTTCTCTTCATCCTCCTCTTCCTCAGAATGCTGCTCTTCTTCTCTTTTCTCAAGTGTCTAAACGTCATTCCACAATATTAACATTACTAATGTGCTGCATACACATTAAACAGCGAGAAAACATTGTGTTTTCTGTGAACATATACCTCTAGTTTTTGGAGAACCTCTTCTTTACCAGCAGCTGCTTTTGGTTTTCGTGTGAGTTGTGGCTTGGCACCTATGACTTAAAATGGAGCAGAAGTATTGGAAAAACTCATATTATAACATGTATTAGCATTAGTATCAAGACTGTGAACCCACACACATTAGTAATGATAATAATAGAGTTTCTTTCACCTGTTTTCCGTGGTTTCCGCACTTTAATGCAAAGCTCTTTTGGCATTCGGCTCCAGTCTGGAATGAAATTGAATATTTTTTAGGAAGAACTGACTTTTAAAAGCATTTGACTATAAAGCAAGTCAGCTGTAGCACAATAACTAAAGAATGGTACTGATAGTACTCACCTGGACTCCATTCAATGCAGTTGTTCTTCGTCTCTCCATTTTGATATTTATCAGAGTAACGAGCCACATCTTAAAAAAGAAAACAATAAAGAGAGCCGCTCAAACCTGATCTTCAACGATCAATGCCTGAAGGGTCGTTGGCTTTGAATATCTCAGTGACTGCCGACAGTTCAAATGCAAATCCAGGAGACCTCGCTGGATCCGCATCCGTTGTGCTCAGAACTGGCCACTCTTTATACACCAATGTATCAATGAATACACCTCTACCAGTCTTACCTGTCTTTGTTCTGGCTGCTTTTATGTGGAACGGCAGGTTCTTGCTGGAGGCTCTCAGCTCCTGCTTAAGAGCGAGCATGTAGTCCACCTCTTCTCCTGTATGCAGAGGTACTGGCCTAAACTGCATAGGCTGAATGAAAAGTAATATGATTATTTATATTAAATAATATTACATTTACATTTAGTAATTTAGCAGACGCTTTTATCCAAAGCGACTTACAAATGAGGCCAATGGAAGCAATCAAAATCAACAGAGCAATGATATGCAAGTGCTATAACAAGTCTCAGCTTAACGCAGTACACA
>NW_015555730.1:829141-829386 GCF_001515605.1 Sinocyclocheilus anshuiensis
GACGCTTTTATCCAAAGCGACTTACAAATGAGGACAATAAAAGCAGTCAAAACTAACAAAAGAGCAACAATATGTAAGTGCAAATGACAAGTCTCAGCCTAACGCAGTACACGTAGCAAGGTGTATCTATACATATACATATATATACACACACATACATACACATATACATACATACATATACACACACACACACATACACACACACACACACACACACACACACACACACACACATACACATA
>NW_015555730.1:832631-865802 GCF_001515605.1 Sinocyclocheilus anshuiensis
TATACATATACATAGTATACACACACACATATACACACACACAAAGAAAAACAAGTAGATAGAATAGAAAGCTAGTGTTTTTTTTTTAATAAAAAAAAGAGGATAAATATAGATAAAGTAGAATTAAAATAGAATAGAAAGTGCTAGAGTTAGAGGGTCAAATAAAGGTGGAACAGATGTGTTTTTAGTCGTTTCTTGAAGATGGTTCAAAAATATGAAATAATTATAGTTTTAAAAGTAAGTCATAAAGGTAAATGAAAATTAAATAATTAAATAAAAAGTAATTAAAATTATTCTACATATAATAAATAAAAAATAGTTAAATAAAAAAATACTAAAACTACAAATAATTTTTTTTTAATTAAATACAAATAAATTATTACTGCCAAACGCAAAAAAGAACCAAAAACAGCAAACACCTTCTGTGTTTAAAAGAAAGAAAGAAAGTCATAAAAGTAAATGGGCTAAATAGCATAGGCTAAAGGAAAAAAGGAGTATAGCATATTCATTTTTAAATAAAAAAGTAATTAGATAACAGTTCAAGTATATTAAATTATTACTGCCAAACGCAAAAAGGACCAAAACAGCATACACCAAATATCTCTTTTTGTGAAAGAAAGAAAGAAAGAAAGAAAGAAAGAAAGAAAGAAAAATGGCATACATTGATTGTCTTAAAGAAAAACAAGCTTTTAAAATTTTAAGAATAATTAGAAATTACAAATTTTCTCAGAATAATCAGTTTTTACAAACCAATCATAAGACATTTATAGCACAATATATGTGTAATAACAACCAATGAAGTTATATTACAATGTAAAGACACTCGCTTTGCCATTAAACACTTACAGGATAAAGAGGAGAAGGTGTATGTGCAGAAGAGGGTAAGCAGTCACCTCTCCCAAACCCCAGCGCGTCCACACTGAAGCTAAACTGGCTCCTGCCTCGACCTCTGCTGCCTGCCATGACCGGACCTGTATAGTCACCACGCGTCAGCGAGTATATCACTAGCCATTAGCAACAAAAACATTCACAGCCAGATCCACAAAGGCTGACTTTATTTAAAGCTTGGATTTAGATTAGTCACTAAACAGCTTACCTCAAAATGTGTCTCGGGTTCAATGGATCGCATGCATGGAGTTGTCCTTCCAACCCAGCCTCTTATGAGCCCAATAAACATGCGCGCAGATCACCAGCTGCCTGCTGAGTGTGGGGCCATGTGTACGGCACTGGCACTTGAGCACGTGGTAGTTGTGTTTACATCCGGCACATGTGCACGTGTCTTCCGCCTCAGTTTACAGACCAGACACACACACTGCTCGCTACGAAGTTCCTAGTATTACAAATTATTGCTACTACATTGTATTAGTAGTACATTGCTACTACGAGTGTTATTAAGAGGTTATTAACAGTTGTGAATAGGATTAAAAAATAAGATTGATCTTAATGATGCTGTAAACTTTTTTGGATGCGGCATATAAAATATCCCTACCTGAGACATATCACTGAAATAAGTGTTGATGAGAAATATCGAGTATATCTGTTACAGTGCGAGACTCCTTCCGTGTGTTTCAAAGGCTGCGCGTCATCGGAGGGCGGGGTTTGTACCGGGGGCGTGGTCTAACTTAGTAGTCGAGACATATATAGATAAACGATGCTGAATATCAAATGTCAAAATATATAAATAATAGTTTAAAGGTGTTGTCACACGGTACATTTTACCCAAGTGCTCAACACTGCATGCACCAATCAGATTACAATATAAGACTATTATAAAAGTTAAAAGATTCACTTAATAATTTTTATAGAGATTGTGCGGATTTTCATATATAAGTCAAGCACTAATCCTGAAACACTTAAGGGTCATAATAGATTTAAACGATTACAAAGTCTTGAGATTTGAAGGCGCCCCCTGAAGGAGAAGAATGTGTTGCATTGGAAACAGTTAAATACAGGGTGAACTCAGTAAAGTAGGACACTTAAACATGTCATTTTAGATACCAAGAGATTATTTTCTTTATTCTTTTTATTATTATTATTATTAACAATTATTCAGCAACATATTTAACAACCCCAAAAAACATATATGAGTAAAGTTCATAAGTTCACTCAATTCATGTGTTAAACTCAAAACAACTCTCAGAGTATGTACTAAAATAAACTCTACAACATATTAAAAATGTGACTAGAACATGTTATAACAAGTAGGCTAAACAAAAAACTGAATAAGTTTCAACAATTAATATATAACCATATGGTAAAACATTTTTTTCCCCTGTCTACATTTTCTCTAAACACTTAAAATTAACTTTAATAGCAAGTAACAATATTTAAAAGCTTTATACTCTGCATCTACATTTTTCAGCCTTCAATTTCATGCTTCCCCTTCAATCCTTTTCGCTCTTCTATTCTAACCTTCCATCTCTGACTTGAATTTACTGACTGCACACTCATTTCTGTTTTCTAAAAAGTCAGTTATGCATGTCTGTTATACAATAATCAGAAAAATGTTTTTTTTTAACGACCATGAATAGAATTAGTGAAGGTTCAAGGTGGCCCACTTTATCTAGCACACAGAGTGGACCAGTTATATTACTAAATGTGCATTTTAATCCATGTTAATCTGAAGTAACAAATAATACGAGTACTGTCACAATAATATTTGTTTACATTTAGTTAACAACAAAGAAAATCTTAATGCCGAAGTGTTTACTACGATAAGCAAGTCCTCCTTTGTAGCCACAATTACCAGTGTCATATTGCATTGGCCAAACTGTTTTATTGTTTAAAGAAATAGTGTCCCTTTAATTAAAGGCCATTATTATGCTCTGAAAGTGAAAACAGAAGAGTAAAGAAAGACCTACTTTACCTGAATTCACCCTAATGTTTGTCCAGCAGGTGGCACAATGGTGGCTTGTACTGTACTCATATGGCTTGACATCAGTGAAACTGTGTTGGAGGGATCTGGCGTGACCAGCATATGCCCTTTTTTGCACACCCTTTGTTATAGCTGTGTGGGAGAACTTTATTTTGCCTATTGCTTAAGTCAAATATTAGGGTGGAAACCTGAGTCACGGAATGTAGTTTCAGTCTGACATGAGAGTAATATTTACCCAATGTACCATTGAATAAAGAAAGACAATTAAATAACCATTATACATCCTTTATCAAACCATGTACAGTATACAGTTGTGGATGCAAAGAATTCAATTCAATAAAACTACACTAACAAGACAAGACATTTTTTAATTAATAGTTTTTAAAATTATTATTAACATTTCTCTGTTAACTTTAGTTAAGGTGTTTTTTTTTTTACCATTTTTTTTAGTTTTTGTTTACACACACACACACACACACACACACACACACACAGTTATTTAAGTACATCAAGTTAAACTAAATGAAAATTTGCAGTTACACTTTATTTAATGTGTCCTTGTTACAGTGAAATTGTACATTTAAGTACTAATATTACATTTACATTTAGTCGTTTAGCAGACGCTTTTATCCAAAGCGACTCACACACACACACACACACACACACACACACACACAGTTATTTAAGTACATCAAGTTAAACTAAATGAAAATTTGCAGTTACACTTTATTTAATGTGTCCTTGTTACAGTGAAATTGTACATTTAAGTACTAATATTACATTTACATTTAGTCGTTTAGCAGACGCTTTTATCCAAAGCGACTTACAAATGACACACACATATACACACACACATATACACACACACACACACACACACAAAGAAAAACAAGTAGATAGAATAGAAAAAATAGAAAGCTAGTGGGTTTTTTTTGTTGTTGTTGTTTTTTAAAAAATAAAAAAATAAGATAAATATAGATAAAGTAGAATTAAAATAGAATAGAAAGTGCTAGAGTTAGAGGGTCAAATAAAGGTGGAACAGATGTGTTTTTAGTCGTTTCTTGAAGATGGCTAAGGACTCATCTGAAAAAACTTCATCATATTAATAAGCTACATGTACTTACTATATGTTAGGGTTAAAATTAGGTTTTGTCTTAGGGTTACTTGCATGTAATTATGCATAATTTATTGTTATTATAATAGTAAGTACATGTAACGCGTGACAAGGACACCTTAAAATAAAGCATTACCAAATTGGCGTCTAGCTGAAATAAAGAAAGGTGAAGGTTTTTATATCAACTAAAAAAAAAAAAATAAAAAATAAAAAAAAAAGTGTTTTTAATGTTTACTTTATTTGAAATAGCTTATTAATTTATTTCAAATTTGTTTATTTAATTTTAGTTAACTACAGTAACCCTCATACACAAATTTTCAGTAAAAACTCGTAATCATGTCTCCCCACCAGATTTGTATTATGCCGGAAATGTGATGATAAGGAGGTCATAAAAAGCCCCGAAAAGCATTTTCTCATTGTTGGCCGTATGTTTCCATGGCAATACATCCTGTGCAGTGAGATAACCTGTGTCCCTCTGGTGAGGGTGCAGCAGACCATTGTCAGGCACATTAACCCCTGGTTAAACACAGCCAACATACAGCGTTTTGACGCAAACACATTTCACAGCAGTGCAGTGCATGCAGGTCAAACAGAATGGCTTTGACAGCAGTCCACGGGTCTCACTGAAGAACAATGAGAAAGAGGATAGAGTAAAACAAAGGAGTTAGTATGATTCATCATCTGTTACTAACTTTAGGTTCATAAAGCCACGCCTCCATCCACGACTGATTGACAGCTGACATTCTGTCTCTGGATAAAAGCTGTGCAAATAAAGGATCAGCTTCATTTACCATCAGTACCTCTCTAGAGACTATTACAGAAGCTCTTCAGCCAGAGGAATATCATTCAGTGAACTTAATTCCATTTCTCTTTCTTCAGGATGAGGAACATTCCATTATATTATACTGGGGCTGCATTCTTCTTCTTGCTGTTCTCAGCAACAGGTAAGTTATGACTTTTGCATTTAATCAAATCCTGAGGATTTCACTATAGAAATAACAAACTGAGTTCATATGTAACTCATAATCGTGTAGTTTGAAGAACAGTTTAATACTTGAAACATTCACATCTGTTCTTTTTTGTAAATGATAAAGTAGGCTATATGCTTAATTACTTATACTATGAAAAATCTGTGTTTGTAACAGGTCGTACTTGGACAAATAAATTAATCAAGAACTCAAATCAAGAAAAAAGTAAGAGAAATGTGCTAAAATGGCAACACTTTACAATAGGGGGCCATTTGTTAACATTAGTTAACTACAGTAGTTAACATAAACTAACAACAAAAAAACTTCTAAAGCATTTATTCATCTTAATGTTGATTCCAACATGTATGATCCATTATCAATTAATGTTAGTTAATAGTCCTGAGCTAACATGACTAACTATGAACAGTTGCATTTTTATTGACTAACGTTAACAAAGATGAATAAATACTGTAACAAATTTATTTTGTAACAAATTCACTGTAACAAATAAATTGTTAGTTAATGTTAACGCATTAAATATAGTTAATCAATGGAACCTTAAAATGTTTTGTGTGCTAGCAAAGTTGGAAAATCAATCATGTTTGTATTATAAAATAACATGAGAGTAAAACAGCTTTCAGTTTTTGTAAGAAAAAAATAGATTATATAACATATGCTATTTGCATTTACAAAATATCTGATATCAATACATTTGAGATACATTTATAAATCAATAAATACATACAATTCAGCATTGTAGGTACTGGTTTTGTATCAAATTTGAAACTAGTGTCAGTAGTCTTGAATAGTTACAAATACACTTATTTTTGATTAAAACAAATTGAATTTAGATGTCAAAGGTCATGATCTGACATTGACGTGAGCTGAATTATGGGGGAAATGTCCAAAAAATGTCCCCACAATGTCAAAATTTACTATCCTTGTGGGGACATTGGTCCCTGTAATGTAGGGAATGCCAGGACACGCACACACACACACACACATGGCAATGAATAATCATTTAACGTTTCTAGGTGCTGAGCCCTACAGCCTTTTAAAAATTCTGGAGGGCCTCCAGGCAGAGCCACAGAACTACCCTTCACCCCGGTACTCATTCTCCCTCTGCATGGAGATCAACAACCGCGTCTTCAGCGACGCTCTCCTCAGCTCTACCTCACAGCAGTACAAGCGCATGTATGCTGAGGTTGCTGGAGTTGTAAGTGTTTCCCGTGGTTTACGAATGAATAAATGTCAGTGCCAGTTTTATTGACTAGAGCAGCCATTTTATACATAATACCAGCAACAACATATTCAGTACATGTAAGCTGTTGACCCTAAGAGAGATCCTGTGATCCTGTTTCATTTTCGCAGCTGGACGTCGCCTTTAACTGCTCTGACTGTGACACAAGAGAAACCTATAGAGGAGTGACAAACATACAGTTCAGGTAAATCTCATCTCATTCTTTTGCTAAAGGTGTATTAGTCCCAAATGACTGTGGAAAATAAATGAGTAACAATAAATTGTGATATAACGTTAATAATGTTAAGATAATATAATGTTAAAGTTCACTTTCATGACTGTTTCTTAACACACTTAAGTAGACTTTTTGTTTTTAAAAAGTACACTTTGTAATACAAATTAAAATTTTACTTTAAAGAACATTTAAAAATCATTATGTTTTAATAATCTTTTGGTGCACTTGTTGACTAACATACTAAAGCACGTGTAAAGTACTTGATTAAAATTTTAACTGTAGTGTGTTGTTTGATATAAAATTTAAGTGAATATATTTTATATATATAGCTACTAAATTGTAGCGTCATCATTACAAATGTGTAATTATTACAAATATATTTTTAAATACATGACCTACAGGTTTTTAATAGAAATTATTTTAAAGTATTACCATAGCTTAGTTTACTATAAAGCCTTGTCATAATTCAGCAATACACTTTAATCTTTATCTCAAAGGCAACAGAAATAATTTTATATAAAGATATACTTAAGCCCTACTTAAGTTGGTCAAAAAAGCTCTCTAAATAGTTTTTGATATAAATATAAACTATAACACATTTTCATTTAAGTGTCAGAAAACATTAAATTCACTCCAAAAATATATTCCTTTAAACTAGATTATTTCTGTAATAAGTACTTTTATTAAAAGCATCGTTAAAGGGTTAGTTCACCCAAAAATGAAAATTAGGCTGCGTTTTACTCACCCTCAAGGCATCCTAGGTGTATATGACTTTCTTCTTTCAGACGAATAACGCAGCCTAATTTTCATTTTTGGTTGAACTAACCCTTTAAGTGTACTTAAGTGTTACTGCATTAAATATTGCAATCAATCAAAATTTTGTTTCTCATTTGATTACAGTAACGGGTCTGTGATCGCAAATTGTACCCTCCAGTTCCAGACCATTTTTATCAACCATGTTGTGATCAAGCATTTGTTCCTGAGGGCCATAGATAATAACACTCAAGTGAACGGTCTTGCAGTCAACAGACAGTACACAGCTGGTGAGTATTCATCATCAGACCCATGCAGAATGTATGAATTTGCTCCCATTAGATTCATCGATGTAAATGTAAATTATTTTGGCCACACCAACATTCAACAAACACAGGTAAAACATGGGGAATTTCATTAGTCCAACACGTTTATGTTTATATCTTGTAAGTCTGCTTCATGGTGTTTGAAAACCTAATTTTCTAACATAAATGAATTCTAAAATGTATATATTTTTCATGCAGAAACAGTCACACCTGCCTGGCTTTTTCCAAAGTCAACAACTTTTGCAGAATCTAGTGCTGAGGGTCTTCCTGGTTGGGCCATTGCATTGCTAGTGCTGGCATGCATCATCATACTGCTTCTCTTCATCATCTTACTACTGGTAAATACTTTACATTTACAATTTACAAACTCACAAATTAACAGGACAAATGGTCAACACTACAATGCTGTGATGTTATCTAATCTCATTTCCATCTCTCCAGATATGCTTTTGGTGCTGTAGGAGAAAAGAAAAAAAGGAAGAAACACAAACTGTTGCTCCGTATGAGAGAACGTCTTTCAAAGAACATCTTGCCAATCCCACATATATGTCACACACACCTGAGAGGAGCCCCAACTACCGGAGCTTGGTAAGAACAGCTTCATTTCATATGACTGTGATATAAAGTGAACTAAGTCAGCTTTTTTGTTATATTACCTTGGCATTACAATTCAGAAAAATATTTAAAGAAGAGAAAATTAGCTGAAAATGTATTCACCCTCTGGCCATCCAAGATGTAGATGAGTTTGTTTCTTCATCAGAACAGATTTGGTGAAATGTAGCATTACATCACTAGTTCACCAAAGGATCCTCTGCAGTGAATGGGTGCCGTCAGAATGAGAGTACAAACAGCTGATAAAAATATCACAATAATCCACAAGTAATCCACACCTCTCCAATCCATCAATTAACATCTAGTGAAGTGAAAAACTGCATGTTTATAAGAAACAAATCCATCATTAAGATGTTTTTATCTTCAAACTGTTTCTGAAATATGAGTCCTCTATCCATAATACTGCTTTCTCAAGTGAAATAGTTATTTCATCTAAATCAGGAGAGAAATATGCACAGATCAAGCACCGTTTACAAGTGAAAACAGTTCAAAACAAACATGTGGGTGGATATAGATGTGAGAGGACAACAGAGGATGGACTTTTTCACTAGAAGAATCTTTATAGATTTTGGCCAGAAGTTAAAGTTAAAAACATCTTGATGGATTTGCTTCTTAAAAACATGCAACTTTTCACTTACAAGATGTTAACTGATGGACTGGAGTTGTGTGGATTATTGTGATGTATTTATCAGCTGTTTGGACTCTCATTCTGACGGCACCCATTCACTGCAGAGGATCAATTGGCGAGCAAGTGATGTAACCTCATTTCTAACCTCATCTCCATCTTGGATGGCCTTGGGGTAAGTATATTATAAGCAAAATTTTCATTTTTAGAGGAACTACTCCTTTAAGGCTAGCTGTGTGAGTGTTTCTAATACAATGGCTGAGGGAGCGATGCCAAATCTTTCTCTTTTCTGACCACCTTAATCATTATCTTGATTTTTCTTTTGCTATTGGAGTAAATCTCAGAAATGTGAAAAGTGTCCATTTTTATCTACGATTTGTGCAGTTTGAAATCTTGGAACTGTCGCAAATGGTTTGAGCAATCAGATTATCAGAATATTTGTGTTTATTACTCACGTGAAGTGTATCTTTTATGCTTAGATTGGTACAATACTCTAGGGGAAAATAAATATACTTAAATGTATTTGAAATACATTTATTTCATGCTAAGTATACTACAAATACATTTTCATATTTATGTACTTAATAAAATACACTGCAATTGTACTTTTAGTATACTAAACTGGTATACTTAAAGTCTGCTAAATTGGAACAACTAATTGTGTGCTTAAGAGTGCGGAAGTAATGCTGAAGTCCAATTAAAGACATACTGAAGTATATTTGATTGTGCTAAAGTGGAACTATTGCAAGTATACTTAAGGTACACTTTAAATATCTTGCATTTAAAGAACGATATTATTCAAAGATCATACAATCCTCATCAGTAGAGACATTAAAACAAAAGTGACATTAAAACACATTTTAGACTTAATATTAAGAAATGTGTGTTGTGAACATGTAGTACTCCAATTAAAGTTTAATTATAGTTTTTATATCAGTAAGTCTTGAGTTATCTGTCAGTAAATATGTTAATAGATTTGAACTATACTTAGTATGAAATAAGTGTATTTGAAATATATTACTTTAGGGTATACAATAACTTAAGTGTTTAAATCTTATTTATCCATTATTCATATAATTACATAAGATGTTTGTCTAATGATTCTGTTATTACAGCTGACAGACATGATCTCTAATAAATCGTTTCTTCTACAGGGAGAACCAGAAGCACAACATGGCAACCGATCCGGGACGTACACGATGAATCCTCAGAGATGAAAACCACAACACTGCTATAAGAGAGGTAGAAAGAAATCCTTTATCAATTAACACTTCTACAGACAACCATTATAGGCGTCCATACTTATATGTTTATTATATGGGCATCTATATACAGAATTCCTGCATTTATCAACAAAATAAGAATTATAATGTAATTACTTTCTCAAGCTGGCCTCAGAAACTAAAGGATAGGTTTGGACTAACAGGTTTGTCTATGATGGAGGCTTACAGGTAAAAGTGTAGTTGCAGGCGGAGCAGATCTATTCAACATGAACAAAGAAACACAATGCAGATTAAATTCATAAACTGGGTTAGTTAACATGAGGTGAAGCCCTTCATTCAATGAACTGTTTACCATCGTGACCACAATGCTTGCTCAATATAGCAATACAAAGATGGGATTTAATGCTAGTAAATACACTTCATAAAGCTACCATTGACTTAGGATTAAACACAATACGTTCAGTTCTTTTACACACGATTAATGCGCTGTCAAATATAAACGGTGATGATTTATAGCTATCGCTGGGAAAGGCTTTATGCTGGTCATTACAGATTGCTTTAAACTCTGTGTAACTATTGTAATGCAGTGATGAGTGGTTTAATTGTTTGAGATTATTTAGCTTTAATTAAAAAGTCATACTGATTCTGAAACAATTATTATTTCTAACATTATGTGCGTGCCAGCTATTTGAACAATAAATCCATCCGTCAATGTATTCTCCGAATTGGTGATCAGTAAATGAATGAATAAAACTCAATGAGTCAGATTTATATACCCTGGTGCATTTAAAGTTCAGGAATCTATTAAAACTCACCCTTCACGTGTCATTTACTGTGCAATATTTCACATATAGTTTACAATACAAAACTTTCTCTGACATGATTAATCATCTTGTTAACATTAAACACTGAAAACTGTGAAACTGACGTCACTGACAACTTTCAGGAAAAGTGACACTGCACTCGTCGAGATCTGTCTGGTAGAATGTATACTAATCTAAATAATATGGTCTTTGTTTCAGAGGCATGGAGTAACGGATGCTATGAAGGTCAGGATGGTAAAGTGGTTTCTCTCATAGAAGATGCTGGTTTCTTCAGCAAGTTTCTAAAAATGTGGACTTGTCATCATTACCATGTGTAATCTAAGTATTATACTCAACTGGATAGACAATTATTTATTTCTGTACTATTTATGAAGCACAGATATGGGCATTTGGGTCTGTGAACTTTTGCATCTCTGACTCTATTTCAGTGTAACGTAGGTAAGACCGGGGCTAGTTGTCACACTTTATACTCCACTAAATATTGACCAGGTTAGGTTTATTCTTAAGAAAGCCTTTGAACATTTGCACTGTTTCAAAAATATTTCATTTAAAGTGTACTTTATGATATTCAGTGTATGTGAATGTAAAATCTCAGACAGTAAAACAATTATAAAACAGAATCATTTATAAAACAGCAACAAAGATCAAACAGTCAATACACATCAAATATCAAAACAATGTTTTGGCCAACATTACATGTAAAACATATGTGACAATGCTTCCCGGTGCGACATCTTGCCCCGGTCTCTTTTACACTTTATCTTAGGCTACAGAAGAAGAGTAGGTCTCTTAAATTTAAAGATTTTATTTTTGATACTGTACACTCTTAAAAATAAAGGTGCTTCACGATGCCATAGAAGAACCTTTTTGTCTAAAAGGTTCCATAAAGAACCTTTAACACCTGAAGAACCTTTCTGTTTCACAAAAGGTTCTTTGTGGCGAAAGATGGTTCTTCAGATTACAAAAAGGTAAGAAAGAGATGGTTCTTTAAAGAACCTTTGACTGAATGGTTCTTTGTGGAACCAAAAATGGTTCTTCTATGGCATCGCTTGAAGAACCCTTTGAAGCACCTTTATTTTTAAGAGTGTATGTGGCGGTTTGGGATCTCCAGATTACAAGTCTATCAATTCATAAATGTCTTTTGATTTGTAATTTGCATTCGTGTTATTTGTATGGTCATTTACACTTATTTACACACTTTCTGTGGGTAGAGCTGTTGTATTCTATGCACAATACTTCAGCAAAACAATATCTTACCAGGTACATTATAAATAAATAAACTGTATGCAATGTATGCAACTGTATGTGTGTTTTATTTATTTGCATGTTTATTTATTTTTTGAAATATTTATGTTTGATGAATGGCTATCCTCTTCTCAATTTTGTCATTTCATCTGAATATCTGTAACGGGGCTGACGAGACGTGAGACGTGTGGATCCATCTGCAAGCTTTATTAAAGAGACGTGGTAAACAGGCAGGGTCAAACAATGGCAAACAGGTATATGGCGGGCAAAACACAAGAATAGTCCCAGGGCTAGCGTAGGTCACCGATCGGCAGACAGAATCACAGGGGCGAGACGAGAGGGAAAAATCCAGGAAAACAGGCAAAGATCAGAAACCGCGAAAACAGGCAAGGCAAGGCAAAAACAAGGAAAACTCAGAGACTCGGAATGGGGTACGGGCTAAACAATACTCAGCCGAGAAAGGTGGTTAGAGTGGGTGTTATATAGTGAGTGAGGTGATTAGAAACAGCTGTGTGCAATGAGTGCAATCAGTGCAGTGTGCAAATCGTGCAAAGAATGATGGGATATGTAGTCCGGGGTGCTATGCAACAGTTTGTGTTGTGCGAGAGTCAATGTAATGGAAAGGGTGACCTCTGGTGGTGAATAAACGGAAGTCCATGGACCGAATTCGTGACAATATCAACATTTATGGGATTTAGTCAGTCAAAACAGATTAATTGATCTAATTTTGTGTCTTTGGAAAATTGTGATTTGTGATGTTGAATATCAATAATTTTTGTGTCTGTTTAATAACGAGGGATTCGTGGACACTGATGTTTTGGAGTGCTTTATGGAGTAAAACTTACAGTTTTATTTTGAAGTGAAAAGATGAACTGAAGTACTTATTCCATGAATCACTCAATAATAAGCATAACGTACTTACAAATCATTAATAAAATAATTAGTTTATAGTTTATTCTGAAGTCTCTACATTGTTAGTAGGCTGTATATAAATAGTGAGTTTTTCATTCAATGTCACTGTAATTAATACAATTATTATTGTTTAATTAGGTCTTAGTAAAGGAATTGTTAATTGGCAGGAGTGAATATTTGTAACTTTAGATTGGGTCACGGAAAATGCGAAAATGTCATTAAGTGCTTTAACCTTTATGGAACAACACACACACACACACACACACACATATACATATATATATAAACAGAAATAGACAAAATTTTTATGTACAGTTTTTATGTATAGTTTTTATTACATTAAAACCTCTACATTATCAAACTAACCCGAGATCAGAGTAAACAACACGAATGTTAAATGTAAAATAAAATGGTCAAAAGCCACATCTTTACGTTTTGTGACCATACAGAATTTAGCTTTCAAAAAACAAACCCACTGTGTATTAAACATGCATTATAAGCAGCGTAGCCTAATTTATATTTCACATGAAGCAGGTTCAGTCTGGTGTGCTATTGAGGTGGGATACTGGTAAGGTTATGGGACAGGTTTGGTGGTATGGGTAGGTTTAAGGTGAGTTAAGTTGTAAGGGATGTGTCAACAGTGTAATTATAAATGTTATTCCAGAAATTCATTGTCATTCAGATGTAATTACATGCAGGTATTTTTTTTTAAATATAAATACAATGTAAAAACATATATGTACACAATACATGCATTGTTTTAAATTATTAACTTAAATGTACTGTAGTTAAGGCCACTTAATATAAATTGGGACCTTAGCGGTTGGATTAAGGGATCTAAATATGGTCATGCAGAATAAGGCATTAATATTTGCTTTATAAGTACTAATAAATTACCAATATGCTAGTAATATGTATGCTAATGTTAGATCGAGTCTCCACGGCAGATAATAATTAGGATCCAGCCCCGGACCCCAGATCCTGTCAGAAAATATCAGTTTGTCCGGTAACAGAACAACTAGTCAGCAGAGCTGTCGATACCCAAACCCTGTTAATAGCATGTCTTGTCTGATATCCAAAAATACCCAAAGCGCGTGTTTAACAGTCTTCTGTCAGTCAAGAAGTTGACTGAGGAAAGCCAAAGAAGAGCAGAAGCAGGAGACGAAGTGATAATGGTAAAAAGTAACAGAGTTTATTGAACAATCTTAGTTGCGTATGTCTCAATGTTTAAAGTGCGTCTGATGAACACAAATTCAGCAAGTAATGATATATCAAACTGATTCACAACAACATCCCATAAACCTTATTGGGTTTCCATAAATATTCCCTCTTATCTATCTCTTATTCATACAGACAAAACAGTTCATGAAACCCCACAAGCATGAGATTGAACAACAATGGAAATGCATAAGCAAGAAAAATAATAGGAAATATAAAATACAGAAGCATAATAAAATAATAAGTGAATAAATGATAAAATACTTAAAATGATATAATGATAAATGATAAAAATAATCAAATAATAAATCATGTGAATGATTAATGATTATAAAATGATTATGTGAATAAATGATTATAAATGAATAAAAAAAAAACATAAAAATTTTGATGTGAGGATCTAAGGATTCTTCACTAATAAGCAATTAGTTAATAGTGAGAATTGGTCCCTAAAGTGTTACCAAAGTAAACGCATGTTGTTCTTAAGGGTGGCATATTTCTCCATCTTACCCTTTAGTTTTATTTTGGATGTGCTTAACTAGGTTACACACATCAAAGTTCATGAAATGTGAGGTATCTGAGAATTAGAAAGTTACAGAATTCATATTCAATTCAGTCCCACTTAACTAAATATTTCAGCAGGTTACTCCAAAGGCACTATGTCTTTATTTAGTGCAATTTTATTTCAGATGAAGAGTCTGATGATTTTCTTAAAGGCACAATATGTATTTTTATTAAAATATCCAAAATCCACTAGAACAGTGTTATATATTTTGCTGACTTGTGTCTTACATGATCCCAAATGTTTAGAAGAATGTTTAAATCCAGAGAAATAAGCAATTTTAACTAGTGACACGGACCGTGTCTATAGTGTCTTTGTGTCGCCTGCCAATGACGTCATAACCCCTCGATTTCCGTTTAGTTTTGTAGAAAACATGGAAACACCAAAGACGCTTTAATATGTTGTGTGTTTTAATAGACCGGTGACGACCGCACAGAGTAGCATTATAACAGAACTTTCAAATGTATCTAGTATGATAAAACAGCGCTGCTTTCCCCCACATACGCACGACCAGAAGCAGCGGAAGCAGTCGACTGTGGCATAATAAAAGCTCCGCTGCTTTCCAGCCGTGTGTCACGCTCGTTCAGCGGCCTCGTTTCGCTTCGACATCTTTCAGCCTCACCCTGCTTCATTCTACTACGTTAATAAATCATTAATACATTAGTTCATCCATGAACATGATTTCTGCCCGAGTCCCGTCGGATTGCATCGGCTGTGGGGATGAAGACGACAACTCCCATGATTTCACACTCAGTCACGGCATCAAACTACGCCTTTGTCTATTTGTTTATTTTGAATACGCGCCCTCTAGTGGCGAAAATTACATATTGTGACTTTAAAGTGCAATTAAGTGATCAAATATTTATTTATTGTTGAAAATCAAACTTAGCTAGATTTTTTAGCAAAAATGCTAGAATTAGTAATCATCTCAAAGTACATAGATGATTAAAAATAATCAGTACCCTAACTCAGCCACTACATCTTTCATGCCTCTCCAAACTATTCCACATTTTCCTCTGCAATGTTAACATTCCCTCATAAGTTTAAGATAATATTATATATATTAAGAAATTGTATAACCTAATAAAATCAGTCAGGGATCAGTAAATACCTTCATGTAAGCTATACCTGCACTCAGATCCATATTAAATGTAATGGTAGAGTTTGCTTCTATAGCAGACATTTAGATATTTTAAGCATACTTTTAGGGCTATTATCATATAATATTTACACGTTTTAAGTGGTTCACCAGCAAATAATGAACAAATGTTACATGTAGAGGCATGTGTAAAAGATCACATAAACCTGCTTATCAGTGTGCTCTGAGTAATCATGCCAAAGCAGAAAGAAAACAACTGCAATCTCGGACAAAACCCTTGATACACTCTGCTTTCAACAGAATGCCAGTTGTTCCATATACGATGTGTTTTATAAGTAGTCAGCTATTGTTTGTGTTTGATTTCCTGGCTGAATGTCAGAGGTGCTGCGCCTATTCTATCTTTAGTAACAGTTTTGCGTCACAAGGTGATCAGAAAAAGTAAAGTCATTATTTGTGGATTATTAATCAGAGAGAATTTTAAACAGTGATATTTATACAGTCTGTTTATAAAACACTTATGGGAGCAGGGAGTTGTACATTTCCGATTCACACACTTGTGTAAAAGAAGTGTCCTTAATTTTTGATTAAATATACACTTCAAATGTTATAAGCACAATATATATATACAAAAGAAAAAACTGTACATGCATACACTGTAAAAAATTATTGTGATTTTAACAGTAAAAGACTGTAAAAATGCTACAGTAAAAACCTGTTAACTGGTTAACAGTAAGTTTCCATACTATATTCAGTGAATACATGTAATTACATTTAATGTGATTTTACAGTTACTGCTGTTAAAAATACGGTTTTTGGAAGTGAAAAATAAAAAGTCATTGTATAATTTACAGTGAAAAACCGTAAATTGACACTCCCAGAATTCCCTGCATGACACTTCATATTTGATTTTTTTAATTATTATTTTTTTTAAATAACATGTTTCTTCTTAGTTTTTTCTTATCAGTTGTGTACACTAGGGTTTAATCTTACATCTAATGTTGTTAAATTAATGTTTATTGCATTATTTCAGTATCATGTGTGTCACCATGATGGGGTTTAGTGTTTGTATATACCTTCTATATATAAGTATTGCCCTCCTCAGCTCGTAGAAAAGCTGTTTGTGATGAGCTTTGGTTCATCATGTAACTTTCTCATCACCACCAGTTTTTGGTGGTTATTAGTGTATTACAATGGTTCAAAACAGATATTAGTACTTCAATATGTTGGTTTATTAACATTACATCAGTTAATGAAATACGGTATTTTATTGTGAATTTAAGTCTGTAAAACCTAAAATGTTGCTACCATATTTCTTACGGTGAAGTTCTGGCAACCACAGCTGCCGGTATTTTACTGTAAATGTCACAGATTTTTTTTTTACAGTGTATAATAGCCTATAATAAAATGAAGGGCCACTAGAGTGTACTTAAATAAAGTTAATTTTTATGACTGTTTGCTAACAGACTTTTAAAAAGTGCACTTTGTAATAATAGCAAATGAAAGTTTTGCTTTACAGGATGTTTTAATTCCTGTTTTTGTTTTAATAATTTTTTGTCATGCTTGAAAGTACTTAATTATAATTTTAACTGTGTTATATGATAAAACATTAAAAGTTACCATATTTTAAAGGTACTGGATTGCAACTTCATTGCAAATATTTTAAATACATGGCATACAAGTAGAAATGACATTAAAGTATATTTGAGTTCATCATAAATCCTTGTCAGCACATTCTTCAGTACACTTTAACTACACAAGAAAATACTTCAGTACAGTGAAGTTGCATTTAATATAAGTTTAAACTATAATGTCATTTCATTAACTGCAACTGAATCAAATATGGCAAAGTGTTCTATTTTTCAAAAGGGTATATATAGCAATAGACAACTCACCTGCATGTGGTATGTTTGTTTGCACGTTTGCTAGATGCTTCAGATTGCTTGCGTTTGTTTTTAACACAATCTGTCTCCAAGTGTTGAAGAACACAGATACAATCTACTCATTAGCAATCAGTTTGGTCATTTAAACACTAATGAGGAATAGATAAAGAACTTATCTGGCTGTTCTACTTTCTATTAACCTCTCCATATCAATCTTTTGTGCATGTGTGCATGTTTTTTTTTTTTGTAGCCAGAGAATTTGAGTAAGATGAATCCTGGCAACCATTAACGTCCTACACAATCATAAGAAGAGACTGAATAATAGTATTAAAAACTGCGATTCTATTACAACATTCAAATTTTAAAGCAATAGTTCAGCCCAAATAAATACAATTTGTTGAAATGGCACACACCCTCAGGTTTGTTTTTTGAATTAGTTTCTTCATCTGAACAGATTTGGAGACATTTAGCATTACATCACTTGCTCACCAATGGATCCTCTGCAGTGAATGGGTGCCGTCAGAATGAGAGTCCATACAGCTGATAAAAAACATCTCAATAATTTAAACAGACAATATTAACTTGCTAAAAGTATCGACAAAATTGTAAAATTAACAATAGAATAGAATAGAGTTTTTTGCATGACAGCAGCATGAAAAACACCAATTTACTGCTACAAGATTCTATTTATACACTAAAAAGTTCAAAATGTGAAATATGACCCTGGACCACAAAACCAGTCTTAAGTGTACATTTTTCAAAATTGAGATTTATACATCATCTGAAAGCTGAATAAATAAGCTTTTCATTAATGTATGGTTTGTTAGGATAGGACAATATTTGGCCGAGATATAACTATTTGAAAATCTGGAATCTGAGGGTGCAAAAAAATCTAAATATTGAGAAAATCACTTTTAACGTTGTCCAAATGAAGTCTTTAGCAATGCATATTACTAATCACAAATTACGTTTTGCTATATTTACGGTAGGAAATTTACAAAATATCTTCATGGAACATGATCTCTACTTAATATCCTAATGATTTTTGGCATAAAAGAAAAATTGATAATTTTGACCCATACAATGTATTTTTGGCTATTGCTACAAATATACCCCAGCGACTTAAGACTGGTTTTGTGCTCCAGGGTCACAAATAAGAAATAATAATCTCACATTGTTGGTGCATAAAAGTGGTTTAATAAATCCATTCAGCACCTAAAATACACTGCACTTCAAACACTATGAGAATGTGCTACAATGTCACACCAATTCCTTTGATCCCCATCTAGTGGAAACTCACAGCAGCATGCTCAAAATTACAATTAAACAAGAGGTGACAAGAGTGAACAGAGCAGAAAATACACAGATGTTGTGTAAAAGAGGTACGAAAGTGAATAAACCGTAGAAGAGAAACAAAATGCTTTGGTTTATAAGATCTGTAATAAAATGCTCCTTGGATTATGACTGTATTGTAACAAATTCAGATTCTTGAGAGATACTAAAAATGACAATCCGTGAGTCTGGTGAGTGAGTAACGTACAACAATAATAACTATTAGCTGAATTATTAAGCTTTGTGAAACAACAATGGCAAAAAGCTCTATTCGAACTCTCCCCATTTAAACCTGGTTATCCTCTCTCTCTCACCTATTTATTGGTAATTGAAGGATACAAAATGATTATATGAAAGATGAAAGCATGGTTTCTCACACACAAAACCTCATCCTGCGCTGAAATGTATTTTTTAGATGTACTAGTGTACTAGCACCAATGACATTAATCAGGAATATACAACATATCAACAGGGAAATAACTCATGCCACTGTTTGATATTAACAGTGAACACAACATTTTTTTTTTTTTAATAGGATGTAAGAGATCAAGCCCAACTTATCTGGTAAGATATTATTACTATTTTTCATTCTCTTGTGAGCATGGAGGTCCAATATAGATAGTGTTATCAGATTACACACATTACTAACACTCAAGAGGCCAAATGAACTGTGGGAATATTTTACATGATGTAACATATATTAGAATATCATACAGAGAATTTTGTTTGTTAGTAGGTTAGCTCAATAGAAGTACTCATTATTGCAGATCAGTGGTGGGTTTGATGCCATTTTTCAATTAACATGATATTGCCCGCACTATAGTTTGTTGGTTGTAGATGACAGCTGACAATGATTTAAAGCTGTCTTGCATTAAATGGATCCAGCTATGCATGCTTGCATTGTTTACATACATTTTTCCCTGCAAGATGTGCAACATTTTTTTTTTGTTTGAGCTATGATTACATTTACACCAATCATGCTATGATCTTTCTGCATTCGTTAATGTTATTTTTTTCATCATGTACTTTATTCTGATACACCCTGCAAAAACGGCAGAGTTTGCAAGGCAGCAAAATAATTGTCAAGCTTCCCACGGACTTTGATCAATGAATTTTAATAATTTTATTTTTCAGTTGTTACTACATAAAAAAAGCCATTTTATAGAGATTGCACCTAGAATATTTCTAGCAAATAAAATATTCTAGATCTGTGCATTATTAGAAAAACAAAATTCTATATTCACTCATTTCTATGACTTTTTCAGGCCTGGAAATCACAATGTTCAAATTCCCTGAAATTCCCTGAAAGTTTTACATGTTTGTGGGAAAGCCAAATACAGTACAATTTCTAGCCTGTGCAAAATTTAATTCACACAGAACCAAAGCCTAAAATCGAAACATCGGTTTGATTCATGCTACATTAAAGCTGTTTTGCCATTGCAAGCATCAATATACACAGCACACAGTGTAAACGATTAATACATAGACAGTGTGAATGATTAAATATATGCAAGGAAGAATGCAAGCATTCACCAATCACAATTCATTATTCAAACAGATGCAAGAAAGAAGACCAATCACCATTCAATATGCAAATTATATGATGACATCTGTGCTCCCAGTTAAGTTTAAGTGATTCTATCAAAAGGAGAATTATCTTACTTTTTTAAGGATGAAAGTTAACAATAACAGATAAAACAAGCAAGGTGAAATTAGTGGTTCAGGTTAAATTAATTGGAGAAGTTTCAAATTTAGGGTTAAGTTTTGACCCTGAATATTTGAAGAATATCTGTGTGCTGCTTTGCAAACACTGCAAGTCTTCAGTTGTCAGACAAGAAGAAACTCTGCAGGTAATACAATGTTAAACCAATAGTTCACCTCAAAATGAAAATTCACTCTCATGTCTTTTGAAACCCACAACTTTTAAAAATGTTTCTTTAAAGATGTTAAAGAAGAATGCAAAAGGATAAAATAATAGTAGGATGTCTAAATTGCTCTTTTCATAACATGAACGGGTGATCACAGTAGTCAAGCAATATTTTTAATGGCTGCCATAAATGTATGACTTCAAAAGACTTGGAATATTGTGCACAAGTTATACGAACAACTCTTGTTTTTGCTTTTATGGTGATTTTTTGTCCTTTCTGGAGCTTGACAACCCTGGTCCCCATCCATTTTCATTGTACCAAAGAAAGTCAGGTAACACTTTATTTTAAGGTGTCCTTGTTACACATTACATGTACTTACTATTATAATAACAATAAATTATGCATAATTACATGCAAGTAACCCTAAGCCAAACCCTAATCCTAACCCTAACCATATAGTAAGTTCATGTAGTTAATTAATATTACTCAGTACTTAATTACTCTGTAACAAGGACACCTGAAAATAATGTGTAACCGAAAGTCATGGGTTTGGACCAACATGAGGGAGCAAATGAATTTCTATTTTTGGTTGAACCATCTTTTTTAAGTATGATGATAATGGCCTATTTTACAAAGCCCTATCATGTTGATTTCATACATCACTAAAATACAAAAACCCTTGCTGCTAAAACCTCACTCATCTCTACAATATACATACAGATCACATGAGTACAAAGCATCAAACGTCTGTTAAAGAGTCAATGGGCGCCACTTGAGGTTCAGTGGGAGGGCTGGGGATTTCTTCTATCGGTTCAGATTTGGGTTCAGGTTCACGCTCAGGCATTGGCTCCACCTCTGACACCAACACTTCCACCTGTAGGGTTTGAATGAGTGGGAAAAAGCAGACGTTTGATTGGTTGAAAGGGTCAAGAACTAGCAGAGAGTTAAATATGAGAAAGCAACGGATTGACTAGCTCTAACTTCACATTAGATGTTTTCCAAAACCAAGCAAGGTTGAATCCCAACTGAAATCTGGAAGTGCTCCTGGGTGTACCTGAGGTTGGCTAGGGGTGACGGCCTCGGGCTGAGATGGGGAAGCACGCTGTCTAAAACCAGGAAGCTGCGGAAAAACATAGAGATCACTGTATTATATTAGTTCATCATGAAGATTGTGAAGAGGAGATCACAAAATACAAAGAAAACAAATAAAAATATTTCTGAACACCACTCTACATGCTAAGTTATTTTAGAAAAAGAATCACATTTATACTAGAAGTTTACCAAATCTGTTACACTAATTATCATGTAATAAATAAAATGCAGGGTTGGAAATGAATGGGGGCTTGGGGCAAAAATGCCACCAAAATGAACTAAAACACCCCACAGATTTAACAAACGTGGCAAAAAATGTCTCTGCAGCATTAAACTAAATCTTATGATTGTTGTGATTAAAGTGAAATGCGAAATGACATGGAAAGTGTTGATTTCGGCATTACATTTAGTTCTACTTATGTTTCATCAAAGATTTAGTTTTACGTGTTGTTTTTTTGCAGTATTATGGCCAGTCACAGATGTTTACGAGTACACGAATGGCCAATCAAAACCACTTAGATTAGTGCTGAAAATTATTTTTGTTGAGTGTGCACATTCACCGACTGAATTATGCACTATTGTGAATTCTGTCATCATAAACAACAAAGTGCAGATACTATGCAAAAAGAGATACATTATGCACTGTAGACAGCTTCGTTCATTATAACAAGAGATCCCCTTCTAGGGAACTCGTGCTGCGTCCTCATAGTGTACGTTAAAGGAAGCAGTGTCTCGTTCCCTCTCAGGGAACCATGGTTACATGCGTAACCCGAGACGTTCCCCTTCTAGGGAACTCACGCTGCGTCCTCTAGCGCAGGGGTCTCCAACCTTTTTTTCACCACGGACCGGTTACATTTGGAAAATATTCTCGCGGACCGGCTGGAAGCGGGGTATATATAACCGACTGAATTATGCACTATTGTGAATTCTGTCATCATAAACAACAAAGTGCAGATACTATGCAAAAAGAGATACATTATGCACTGTAGACAGCTTCGTTCATTATAACAAGAGATCCCCTTCTAGGGAACTCGTGCTGCGTCCTCATAGTGTACGTTAAAGGAAGCAGTGTCTCGTTCCCTCTCAGGGAACCATGGTTACATGCGTAACCCGAGACGTTCCCCTTCTAGGGAACTCACGCTGCGTCCTCTAGCGCAGGGGTCTCCAACCTTTTTTTCACCACGGACCGGTTACATTTGGAAAATATTCTCGCGGACCGGCTGGAAGCGGGGTATATATATATATAGCCTAATATATATATATATATATATATATATAAGGCTATTATAAAGTATTATAATATCATTATATAGTGTTTCAACGCATTATATTGTGGGTTGAAACACTAAGAACAGCGCGTGAGTAACGAATTGAGCTCTCTTTCGTTTCTCCTTCTTGTGGTTTAAAATTGCTTGTACATGTAAATTGGCAAATTAATCTGTGAATCACGTCTCATCCATACCTATTACAGATCAACTGCGACCGCACAATAAATAACAGTGTGTCATATCTATACACATTTTTCCCAGAACATTCTTGCGACCCGGTAGCAATTCTTCCACGGGCCGGTAGTGGGTCGCGACCCGGTGGTTGGGGACATCTGCTCTAGCGGACACTATGAGGATGCATGGTCTCCTTTGCTCTCGGGGAAACATGGTTACATGCGTAACCCGAGACGTTCCCCTTCTAGGGAACACATGCTGTGTCCTCTAGCGGACACTATGAGGACGCACGGTCTCATTCCCTCTCGGGGAAACATGGTTACATGCGTAACCCGAGACGTTCCCCTTCTAGGGAACACATGCTGTGTCCTCTAGCGGACACTATGAGGACGCACGGTCTCCTTCCTCAGGGAAACATGGTTACATGAGTGCATAACTCAAGCTACACTCTTAAAATAAAGGTACCAAAATTGGGTTATTGCAGTGATGCCATTGAAGAACACTTTTAGGTTCACCAAAGAATCTTTCAGTGAAATGTTCTTAAAATAACCATTTTCCTTAGTGCAAAAACAATTTAAAGACCAGCAGCTGTCAAGAACCTTTTGTGTAATATAAAGGTTCTATGGATGTTACTGGAATCATCAATGCTAATAAAGAAAGTTTATTTTTAAGAGTGCAGACTGTCATGGTCCCCTTCAGTTATGGGCAAACACTATAGATACACAAAGACGGTTTAGTTCTATACTTGGGGAAAATGGCAAAGCGCAATATGGCGGAATAGTCCTGCCTTAAATGAAAGAGCCAACTGCTGACTGAATCATTAAATCACTGCAGCTGCCATTAGAAACTCTTTTTTTCCATAGAAACCTGAGAAACCGCGCTTATGACTGCGCATTGGCTGGTCTAGCCTGAAAAATAAGCTTTTAAATGCTATTTGAGCATAATGAACAATTGTTATGGGGCCGTTCATTTAAGATTTTGTTGCTGATTAGAAATATGTAATTTAATTGTGAGCTCAGGAGACAATTTGTTCCCACTTTATATTAAGTGGCCTTAACTACTATGCACTTACATTTAAATTAATAATCTGGTACAATGCTCTTATTGTGTACATACATGTTTTTACATTGTACTTATATTTTTAAAATACCTGCATTTAATTACATCTGTAATTAATTTCTGGAATTACATTTATAATTACACTGTTGACCCATCCCTTACACCTTAACCCACCTTAAACCTACCCATACCACCAAACCTGTCCCTAACCTTACCCGTATCCCACCTCAATAGAAGCAAAAGTGTTTTGCAATACAATATGCAGTCCTTGAAGTGGGCCGGTACACACCGGTAGTGCCGAAATTTGCACCCTGCCAGATTTTGCACCCCCTAGTATTGGTAGGTTTAGGAGTAGGTGTGGGGGAGGGGTTAGGATTAGGGGTGGGGTTGGGATTAGGCAATCAGGTAGCGACTTCAACGAGGGGGTGCATAATCTGGCAGGGGTGCAGAATTCGGCACAACACCGGCACTTCTGTATTTTAGCCTTTAGCGTACTGGCACTTTTTCGTGCGTACCGGCACTTCTGACATGTTGCCGGTACTCAGAGTCAAAGCGTCAGCGTCTGGTGAAATAACAGTATATAAATCACACTACCAGGAGGGGTCACCTCTCATCTCGACAAATCGCGTGAATGAACGCAAGCGGAGTCGGTCTACCGCAGGGGTTGTCGCTTTTCCACTGTCTGGCCAGTGCGAGCCAGGGCTAACAACGAGCCGGGCGGGGCCAATTACGTGTGCTTTTAAATATTGTTATTTTATGAATTGGCTCTGCTCTGTCACTGTCACTCTTTGTTTAGAGTGACAGAGACAGTGACAGAGCAGAGCTCTGACAGAGCCCCCCTCCCCCAAATTGTGCGAGGTGCAAAAGCATGTCGGGAGAAGTAGAATAATAATTAAATACTAATTTGAATCAGTACATTATAACGAAAACAAGACCTTAACAATGAAAAGAAGCAGTTTTTGCGATCATTAATGGAAACCGATAAACTCCTGGAAAGTCCAAGGATCCAGTAAGCAAATTCAAACAGTTGGACAAACACAGCGCTAATGCAGAGAAATTCATGAATTTCTGATGAAACACGGCCAATTTCATCAGAGATTGTGGAGAGAATAGTGACTCATGTCCAGATGTCAGTAAATTATTCTTTTCATTGTGTATTTAGATTAAAAGCAAGAATGTTTATAATGGACGCTGGCTGGCTGAGGTGTTATGCGGTGGTAAGAAGTTTAGCGATTCTGAATGTATCCAGTGGAGGTTTAGTGGTCTTTGACGTCTCCCTGTGGTCCTGTTTGGTATCGCAGCTTGACTTGTGGTTATTTGTATTGAAAACGTTTGTGTAATTACTGATTGATTGCGGCACTATACATAGCCTACATTGTGAATTATGAAAATTAAAAAGTAGTTATTTAATATAAAAAATACAAATAAATAAATTGCAGTACCTTCAATTCTTTTTTTTCCACTTCAAGCACTGATAATATGAACACAATAAGTACATTGTACTTATTATTTGATGTACGTTCATAGTAGTTAAGGCCACCTAATATAAAGTGGGACCGAGATTTTTGAGATTTCAGGATTTCCCCCATTTATTCAGATAGGACTGGGTCTTGGATGCACGAAATAGCTTCCCGAGGCATTGCAAATATGGCTGCTGAGTGAACAGACTTTCCTTGAAAGGGACTTTGGTGATGGGCAATTTTTTTTGCTCACTTTCTATAAAATTTATTGCTAGTGTGAAAATACATTTTATTTTTCATCTTAGTAACATGACAAATGTGAAATCTATAAATAATAAATTCTATTTATCAACATTAATAATCATTGTTACAATATCAACAGTAATAACCAACAAATAATTTTTTTTTTCAAAATGTTGTTCCAGTTTTTTAATTGTATAATTTATATACTTTGTGTAGGCTATTTAAAATCATAATTAAGCTCATATCATTATGCAACTGTTATGTAAATACATTACCAATCAAATTTAATTGGTAACAATTGATAGTATTCTGATTTAAGTATTTGACATGAAGACAGACAACACAGATACATTCAAAAATTTATTAATTTCTGACTCTCCCATACAATCACCAAAATCAACATACTCTCTCAATCCTACTATTTCATTGCACATGTGTTTAACTGACCTGCATGCCACCTTTAGCCAGAGCATTGAGTCCAAACAAGATGGTTACAATGCAGATCGCCAACTCCACCACCAGAAACAGAACCAGTGTGGCCAAGAAGCCATCGATCAAGAGCTGACAGCAGCCAAAAGAGACAGAAAAACAACAATCTAAGGCATAATAATAGACACAGCCATCAAAGCTGACATGCTTGTCCACATGTTTGTAAGATGCCAAAGAGATTTCCTCTTTCAGTAAGTTACAAACATGGACAAGCACATAGGCTAAAGCAGATATTGTTGAAATATTGAAAAAGATTAGCAAAAGAGCGGCCATCTGAGTTTTAATAGCACATCTGCAAATAATTAAAGGTATCTTTCATTCTGAAGCATTTTCAGACAACTGGCCCAAAGTGCAAAACTGACAACACAATCTTCAAAATAACCCACACCCTGCTACCACATGCATTCACTCTCCTTCAAATATACACAAAGCTACTGGTCATGTTTTTTTTAAAAAGATCCTGAACTGTAGAGTGAATTCAGGCAAATTGGACCAATTTTTGTGATGCTGTCACACTGGTGACCCAGTTTACCTGAATTAACATACTATGTTTTATGCTTGAATTGCCTCCTATTCAATTGACCTGTTTTTTTCTCTTGCATTATCAGCATATAATTAAGCACATTCATGTAAACAAAGGCAAACATAAAGGTAAGAATTACTTACTTTACAATTTCTCTCGACAGTATAAGTGCACTTCCTGTAACAATATTGTTGCTTTGGAAAAGCAGACACAAAAGACAAAATTATGTTGAATTTTGTAAATGCAGCTATAAAGCTATTATTCATATACAAATGTAGCTGCAAGCACACCCAATTAGCCAATTTAGAAAAACTGTTATAGTTTTTTGGCTTCCTTGACAAACGACAGTGCCCTCAGAAAGGTTTTGAACTTCTGAGATTGGAACAAGCCCCATTGGACATAGACATAATTGGACAGCTAATATTAAAGATGTTTCTTACTGAAAGAAATTATTCACTTTTTTTCCCAGATACCTTTTGAGTTTTTAATTGGTGTCAGACCAAGGACCAGATTTACTAAACAGGGCAAATTAGCACGAGAGTGCAATCCCATAAAAGTGCTGATGGGAGTGGGAGGTTAATATATGCTGTTTCTGGATGTTAAATGATGGTGGAAATACCAGAAAACTGACAAGCGCATACATTAGTAAATCACCTTGCATGATTCATTTAAATTCACTGCGTTTTTAATGTTTTTAATTCCAAAAGAGGGTTAGTGCTGGTGCAATCTGTTAGTAAATCTTGCCCAAAGAATGTTAATGTGGCTTGCCATCACTGGGATCAAAACATAAAAAAGCAATTACAAACATAAGCATCAGTCAAAAAAAAAAAAAACCCCAGACCAAAGACAACTTCAAACCAAGAAAACGGCAATATTCCATCTTAATATTCCATTTTATAATTTTATATTTTAGCTTTCAAGACCATTATGGAAATTCTTTTCATTTTCCATTTTAGATCTAAAATAATTTGTGTTTAAAATCGTTTCACTTTACTGTCCAAATACCTTGAAAGGGCACTGATTTGATTCATTTTCTCCTTCATTGGAAAAAAAAGTCTGTACCAAGTGCAAAGGGTCTGTATTCTACTCTGTTATAAATATATTTTAAGACAAAATGTACATTACAAAGCAGTAATAAATTAATAGGAGAGATGTGAAAGTATCATTGTGATTATGCCAACAACTCATATCTATCTATATATTTCAACAATTAAAAATGATGATAAACCAATTACAATTATACATTCCAATCGAATTGCTTAAATTGCTTTCCAATTTAAAGCAATTTAATAAAGTATAAGTTGCATATACACAACCCCACATCAAATCAGAAGTCAGTACCCCAAATAACAACATTACCTGTCTTTTTTCTCTGTATATTTCATCCAAAGACTTTAAATTCATTCCAACATAATCCTTCAATTTATTAAGCTCCTACACAGGCTAAAAAAATTAAACAGAAGGTCTAATCAAATGGTACGTATAATTTTAATGTCAGGTTTAAGCAAACCAAAATTGTACTATGAAACAACTTCCAACTTTGAAAGTACTAATTTGACTTTATATAAAAAAGCAGACAAACAGGTCTTTACTGAAGATTCACAAAAATTCTTCAACCATGTGAAGTATACGAACCTGACTTTTTGACAGACACACATTATAATTGAAACTTTTGAAGATGCTATGTTTTGCACTTCGGTACAGTCCTTTGAAAAGGCATCAAGGAAACTGCTTGAAGAAAAAACTGTAACAAGAAAGTTGATGTGGCCAGTTCCTCACATCATCGCCCACTTACAGTGTTTTATCCTTCCCACTGCACCCAAAACTCACCCACATGCATTTATCATCAATATAGTGTATGCATACATATCTACAGGACTATGTTTAAATGTGCAAACCCTTCCCATAATGCAAGGCGCTCAGCAGTAGCAGATGTGTGAGCTCACCACAGCATAGATCTCCAGTCTCCTGCAGTGCTCACAGTGGTACGTGTCCTGACGGTAAGGCAGGTGACGGGACAGCAGCCCAAGAACAGCAGTGGAAAACGCTGCACTGACCAGGTGAGCAACCAGTGTGGCTTTCACCTTCACATGGTGGGACAGAAGTTACTGTGCAGCTCATATAACTCATTTACTGTCATTTGATAAAACACTGAAAAATGAAAGCCAATGCAGTACTGAGAGAAAAAAACTGAAATACAATGCCAGTCAACATACTTTTTTTATGATGATTATTTTCCACAGTCATCAAACTATGAGATTGGAAGCATGGGAATTATGTAAAGACCAGATCATAACTCTCTTGTACTTCTCTCTTCTTCTTTGTATAGATTAAAGCTCGACAGGTTTCAAGTAGTTCACATGAGTGACTGATATGTAATTATGTGATTGTTGGCTCCAAACCAAACGCCTGCCAACCTGCTACTAACGTTCACCAACTGCTGAGACCATCACAACTTTCAAAAAGCAGATGAAGACACACCTCTTCTGCAAGCACTTAACTACCACACTTGAACACACTCTTAAACGAATGCACTTAAAAAACTGTTCTCTAGCTTGCTTCCTAATCTAGTTGTCTTTTTTCAATCCTTTATGCATAAGCATTAGGCATTCTCTATCTGCTCCAAAACCAAAATAAACAACACAAAACAAAACAAAAAACAAGAAAACAAAACACCAAAACCACACCAAACATAACAAAAACAAAACAACTTTTAAGAAAATCAGTATTTATATTTTTCTACAAAATTAATTTCAAACATTTATGCATAAACATTAAGCATTCACTATCTACGGAGCCCCGCACATGACATGCAAAAATAAATAAATAAATCATGCGCACAATTTACTAATTCGTTCTCTCAATTCATAAATAGTGTGCACGATTTAGCAAATCGAGGGAACGAATTAGTAAACCGTGCACACAATTTATAAATCGAGGGAACGGAATAGTAATCGTGTGCACAATTTATAAATCGAGGGAACGAAATAGTAATCGTGTGCTCGTTTTAGTACATCGAGGAAACAAATTAGTAAATCATGCACACGATTTAGCCTACTATTTTTTTCCTGCATGCCATGTGCGGAGCTCTGTAACTATCTGCTCCAAATGCAAACAAAACAAACTTTTAAGAAAATCATAAACAGTCACTATTTCTATTTTTCATAAACATTCACTATCTGTTCCAAAACAAAACAAATTTTAAGAAAATCGTAAACATGACATATAAACATGACAATTTTTTTCTAAATAACTAATTTTCATCAATTATGCAAAAGCATTAAGCATTCATTATCATCTCCAAAACAAAACAAAACAAAACAACTTTTATGAAAACCATAAACAGGCATTATTCATATTTTTCTACGGAAATAATTTCTATCAATTATACATAAGCATTAAACATTAACTATCTGCTCCAAAACAAAACAAATAATGTTCTTTTTAGCAAAATCATATGACCCCTTTAAGAAAATCGTAAACAGGCATTATTCATATTTTTCTACAGAACTAATTTCAATCATTTATGCATAACATTAAACATTCACTATCTGCTCCAAAACCAATCCAAACAAAACCAAAACAAACAAAAACAACTTTTAAAAAACATAAACGAAAAAGGAGTCTTTTTTTTTTCTACAAAACTAATCTCAATCAAATTCATAAGCATTAAAAAATAAGAGAAACATAAATTTAGTCAAGCGTGTCCAAAATGTTGACTAGTAGTGAGGGTTCAGGGTGGGTAGGTGAGTAGGTTAGTATAGTTTCATTAACTCTGCAAACCTTGAACTTGTACTCACCCAGAACAGAGACGGGAACCGTCCAGCATGGATTAAAATGGATCCAGACACAAGCAACTGATAACAAGAGAATTCTTGAAGTTTGCAACATCCTTAGTGACAACTGGATTCATAATAGATTAAACACCCTGCTTTTAAGGTCCATTAGCACGTTCAGCTTACCTGAACAACGATCACTACCACAACAATGACATCAGGAGAGAAGTGAACCTCTTCATAGAGCTGAAGAATGGTGATGCTCAGACACAAGCACAAGACTGCAATGATGATCTGAATGGACTGAAACAACAAAACAACAAACTCAATTAACTTAATGCTGCCAAATAGGCCATTTCAATGGTTTTATACCAGAAAACCATTATACTTTTATTTGATGTCAAAGATTCAGTTTGTTTCGAGAAATATTTTTTGACACTCTAAATAGCTTCAAACATTTGCATAGTCACATTATTACAAAGCCATTCATGCAATCATATTGTATGAAATGTGCAACACAGTGGCTTACAGTATAAGAACGAACTCTGGTGCATGGAAGATATTCCTGTGCACTTTTTTATGCATTTGGTGTGGGATTTGTTGCAGTGAATGTAACACTCACCCCCAGTGCTTTCGGCTCCACCTTCTGAAATGTCTTGACCTGCTTTGGCGTCAGGTTTCCTGCAGGGCGCGTGGGGCCCTGACTCTCAATGCCCATGCTGAGGTCAGTCAGTTTGAGGCCTGGCTATGCTAAAATCAAGAGAATCAGTTGGAGATAAGAAGTGTAAGAATAGCTGGTTTTGAAGAAGAAACTGAACTGAATAGGGAAAAAGAGAGAAATAAGAACGAAGACAGATAAGGACAGTGCATGACAGAATGAAAAGGACAAAAATATGAGTGATTGAGCATTAAATCACATTAACGCTCAAAAAGGGTTTGCTCATGGTATCATTTGTGCCTGAAAGTCCATTAAAAGGTTACTGTTTTTATTTTCCATATATTCCATATCTTTTTTCCATGCTATCTCTGGCCTAAAGGTCCACCATAGAAGGATGCAGTGATCAGATTAGCCAAATATGGGTTTTACAATGGACTATTCTTAAACTCATAACCCACAACCTCAAATGTGGTTACTGACTTGTAAAGTTATTTATCGTTACTAACCCTAAACTGACAAAGTGAACACAACCGCTATAGCAAACATCATCACATTACATCCCAATATTTAGTTAATACTCATGTGCTTAAAAAGGGTGCTTAATAGAGAATGAACTTTTAGAAATATTATCAATTTGACTGCACTGACAGGACTGGATGAGAACTGAACTGAACTGCTTAATGACACTGTTGTCTTCAGTAGAGCTGCCATTGCAGTCGTTTTATTAATAAGGAAATTACTGAATAGATCTGAATCAAGGTTCAAGTCAATTAATCTGAATAATGACACTATTGTTTTCTTTAGAGCTGCTTTATAGCTGGACAGAATTTGTTTCATAATTTGATCAACTCTGTAACACTGACACTGTCATTGAACTGAATCGAATCACTTAACTGACTTGACCTAAATAATGGTAATTATCTTCTGTAGAGATGTTTTACAGCTGAAACTGAAGTCATTTTTATAACTGCTGAAACTTTACAATGCTACTAAATTACTCCTGTGGAGCTGTTTGAAACGGTATTGTATAAATACCTATCTGGCTACCAGTAGCTGCTCGCATTAAATTCAAGGCATTAATGTTTGCCTACAAAACCACCACTGGCTCTGCACCCATTTACCTAAACTCATTACTTCAGAGTTATGTGCCCTCTAGAAGCTTGCGTTCTGCAAGTGAACGGCGTATTATTGTGCCATCCCAAAGAGGCACAAAATCACTTTCATTGACTTTTTCATTAACTGTTCCCTCCTGGTGAATGACCTGCCCAACTCAATCTGAGCAGCCGAGTACTGAGTCAAGAAACGACTAAAAACACATCTCTTCCATCTTTATTTGACCCTCTAACTCTAGCACTTTCTATTCTATTTTAATTCGACTTTATCTATATTTATCTTCTTTTTTATTTTTATTTAAAAAAACAACAACAAAAAACAAACAAACACTAGCTTTCTATTTTTTCTATCTACTTGTTTTTCTTTGTGTGTGCGCGTATATTTGTGTGTGTATAATATATGTAT
>NW_015555730.1:865832-877553 GCF_001515605.1 Sinocyclocheilus anshuiensis
TATATATATATATATATATATGTGTGTGTATGTATATGTATATGTATTATATATGTATGTATATATATATATATATATATATATATATACACCTTGCTACGTGTACTGCATTAGGCTAACCGAGACTTGTCATTTGCACTTATATATTGTTGCTCTTTTGTTAGTTTTGACTGCTTTTATTGTCCTCATTTGTAAGTCGCTTTGGATAAAAGCGTCTGCTAAATGACTAAATAAATAAAAATAAAAATAAAGCACTATATAAATAAATGTGATGACTGACTTCACTTCATGTGAAAAACTCATCTCTTTTTTTTATTTTCATGTCAATAAAACTACATTTAGGAAGAACTCCATTTTCTATAATCCATTAAAATAGAACAGTGATCAATGGAGACACGCAAATTGGCTCATATTCTGAATTCTTGAATTTTTGTGCAAAATAACATAACACTGTCATAACATGGCATCAGTGTCACATCACTAATCACTGTAGAAATAACTAGGCTTAAGTTTATATATCTTTTACTTCACTTTGTAGAAAGTGTACTTTGCTAGTATTCCATTATGGAACGCTTTTAAAAGATATAGTTCACCCAAAAATTACAATTTTGTCATCATTTAATCACCTTCATATTGTTATTAACCTGAGGAGATATTTTGAGGAATCTAACTAGATTTGAATTGAAGTTTTTGTTTCCAAAGAGTTCCATCATATTTTTGTCAATATAATGGAAGTCAATGGGAACTAAACTGTTTGGTTACCAACACTACACACAATATTTTGCGCTCTGCAGAAAAAAAGATAATTTGGTGATGAAAAAGTCATACCGTTTTTGAATGACATGGGTGAGTAAATGATGACAGAATGTTAATTTTTGAATGGACTGTCCCTTTAATATTTTGTAGAGATGCATCACATGACAAGATGATTTTTTTACCGTCAGTCATTTATACTTCCACCAGTCCAAAACCCATCCTAAACAGTACACATCCCTCTGAACTCTCATAAGCCTCTCCAGAGAGTGTCTAGACACATTTTCAAATAAGACAGCCTCTCTGAGGAATAAGACAAGCCCACACGTTCCTACAAAAACTGGTTACTCCATTAACCCAATCATAAAGGAGAGGTTTTTTTAGTTTCATTTAGTATAAAATATGATATATACAGCAACTAAGATCTTCAAAGGGATTCGCCAATTTGTCAGTTTGAGAAAACCCCAAATATAGCCTCCAGTAGGCATATCTTTACAGTCGACTCCTGCATACAGTATTACATATTTCATCAGCACTAGACCATTTTACATCTATATAAGGATTATAACATTTTAAGAGCGCATTTTTACACATTTCTGAGTCTTCTGCGTGCATTTTTTTTAATCATATACAGCTGTTTCGCATTTCACATGTTCAACGGATGAGATATTAAACGGTTTCTTGGCCTCGAAGGCAAGAGGCGCAGACAAAAATAGACGCAGCTTCATCAGTCTCCTCACATCCGCAGTGTCCCGCACTATGACAGCATGCAACTTTATCTCGGAGCATAACTGCGCCACGAATAACGCCAAACAGAGCGACTCACCCCAGTGCTGTATTGTCTACTGCTTCCCAAACCCTAAAGGCGTGTAACCTTCAGCGCTGTCATACATAGGTGGGGCGGCGCGCGCGTTCGTCCTGTCCCAAATCGAGATTCATTCAAACACACGTGTGATGCCACTTACCTCTGAGGCGCAAGAAAAACGCGTTGATTCTGCGTTTCTTTTTTAAAGGCGAAAGTGCAGCCTTCAGTTATTCCATCCGCGTTGCGGCTGAAGGGAAACGACTAGTTAATTGTGAGGTGTGTGACACGCGGCTCACGCGCAGTAAGTACCGCAGTGAGGAGGCAGACTCAAAGTGATGCGGCGCTATGGCGACTTCCAGCACTCACTAACGCTCATTAGCAACCAAGCGCGGGGTATATGGAAACGTTTGTCGGGTCACTTCTCTATCATTATATATATATATTTTTTTTGGTTACACGTTACTTGAAGGGGTGTGCATAAGACTGACATGACACCTTCATAATCATAATATGAAGGTTTTTTATGCATGTTTATGACAGCTGTCATTAAGTGTCATTCGCTCAGTTATGTCATTTTTAATGCAAAGATGACATTGTTTGAGATGTCTTTGTTATGGGCTATGGTTAGGGGTAAGGGTAGGGGTAGGGTTAGGTCAAATAATGTCATATTTGCATTAAAAATGACTTAACTGAGCGAATGACACTTAATGACAGTTGTCATAAACATGCATAAAACCTCCTTCATATTCATGACATGTGTCATGTCATGATTATGAAGGTGTCATGCCAGTCTTATGCACACCCCTTCAAGTAAAGTGTTACCTATATTTTTTTATCATTATTATTTTCTTCCATTTTTAATACCAGCAGTATAACAGCAGTTACAGTTCAATAAACAATATCTAGTAGCTTACGTTTCAGACAAAAATAACTTATTTTATAGTCTATACACTTTTAATGCGAGACCAACCTTCCGACTAAAAACTATAGCCTACTATTCTGAGTAGCAATCAATTAATTTACACTGCCGGTCGAAAGTTTGGAATTTTTAAGTTTAGATTTTATTTTTATTTAAAGTTTTTGAAGTCTTTTATATGATCACCAAGGCAGCAGTAATCTGCTTAAAATACAGTAAAACATTAATATTGTGAAATATTATTACAATTTAAAATAGTTGATTTCTATTTGAATATATTGTAGAATGTAATTTATTCCTGTGATGTAAAGCTGGATTTTCAGCATCATTACTCCAGTCTTCAGTGTCACATGATCCTTCAGAAATCATAATAATATGCTGATCAAGAGGCATTTATTATTATTATCAATGTTGGAAACAGTTGAGCTGCTTCATATTTTTGTGGAAAAGTTTAGGATACTTTGATGAATCGAAAGTTCACTGAACAGCATTTTATTGTAATAGAAATCTTTTGCAACATTATACATTTCTTTACTGTGACTTTTGATCAAGTCTGCTGATTACAAGATTAAATTTGTTCTTTTTTAATGTTACACTACTATTCATAAGTTTGGAGTGAGGTTAAAAAAAAAGAAGAAAAAAAAAGTATACTCGTGTTCCGGAAGGACAAATTTATAATGTTGCAAAAGATTTCTATTCCAGTAAAATGATGTTCAGTGAACTTTCAAATTCATCAATCATGTCAAAAATACATCACAAAAATATGAAGCAGCAAAAACTGTTCAACATTGATCATTATTAATAACATTATTGCAGAAACATTATTAACAATTAAACATCAATAAAATTTAAGCAGTTAATAAGCATATTAGAATGATTTCTGAAGGTTCATTGATGCTGAAAATTCGTCGTTTGCTGCCACCTAGTGGAAAACAAAGTGGATTAAAAAAAAATAATAATAATTTCCAAGACTTTAAATCAGCATCTTTTATTTTCAAAACAGCCTGCTTCTCCATAGGCTATAAAAAATAAACAGAATCTTTCAAAATCAGTGGCGTGCAGGAGAATGCATCTAGTCCTGTGACAGGCTTCACATACTGGGCTTCGACTGGACTCAGTTATCCAACTACAGACAAATCAATCAATGGAACTGTTCTTTGAACCACTAGACAGAACAAGTTCTCCGTCATTTCATTATAAAACCCACATTTGGCAATATCACAATTTACAAGTGATTTCCCCAGAATGAAGACTTCAAATCCATACCGTTCAGTGACAAACCACAGGCTGGGAAAGAATAAAAAAATAGATGCAGGTCACTCCCAATATAGTGGATGTAGCTACAATCAGGCCCAATATACTGCTGTGCAAACGCAAAACACAACTGCCTTCCCCCCCCCATCATATTTAAGAACAAAATCAAGTTTCTTTGACTATGATTTTTCCTGTAACAGATTGGCTCAACTATCTCCCAGTGCTTCGAATATAAAAACTGAACAAAATTCAACCCAAAAATCCTTCGAAGCCATTTTCTCAGTTCCAGTGTTGAAGTTCCTGTGTTTTGTGGTTAGGGCAGAGTGAAGTGGTCAACACTGAACGAGGTAACCAGGCTACATAGTTCTATAACAGGTCCAAAATACCGAAATAACACATTTGAGTATTATTTTTATATTGAGATATTGTTACGCTGAAATATGAATTATAGAGAAACATCTACCCACACCTGCACATTACTGATCAGCAAAACTTAATGCATTACAAAATACTTATTTAAATTAAACCACTTGAAAAGCATCTTTGAAAGCTTCATTTTTGCATTGGTGCAACATTCAAGAGATAATTCACCCAAAAATGGAAATTCTGATATTTACTCACCCTCATGTCATTCTAAACCTGTATGAGTTTCTCCAGTGCACAAAAGATGATATTTTGAAAGACATAGTTAAACAAACTGTTTCTATTCCCATTGTCTTACATTGTTTTTTTTTTTGTCTTTTTTTACAACATACAACAAAAGCCACTGGGAACCGAAACTGTTTGGTTACCAACAATCTGAGGGCGAATACATGACAAAATTTTAATTTTTGGGTGAACTGAAAGGGGAAAAAAAATCAAGTTTAACAGACATACCTCGTCTTTAACATTCAAAAATTGGAAATAGATAAGAATAAGGAACAAAGGCAAAGACTAAAAAAGATGTGCGATATAGCAACTCTGAACAATGCAGACAGAGTACAGGAAACTGAACATTTGATCAGAATGGAAAATATGAAAATTCAAGCAAGTCTTTGAAGTTGAAATTAGCAGATGATCAGCCGCCTCTCTTAGGAAACTTTATTACATTTTACTTTTAAGGTCCATCAAAATATGTAATATAAAATTATTTAAAAAGTGTATTTCAAACTGAGCTGACTGAACAGCTTCTGATGTCAATTAAAAAGGTTGAAGAGATCAATGAAAATCTTAAACTGACCATCTACGTTTATATGTGATTTTAGAGAGGCATAAAATCTGATACACTTTAGACTGAAACAAACAGTCGTCACATAAATTACAGCATAAATATGAACAAACTGATTAAAAAAAAAGGTCCGATGTGCCGTTTTTACCAGTTTTTTTCCTCTCGGAAAGCAAAATGGTTCAGCGACAGGGCTTGATACAGCAGAAGCCCAGTTTGGCTCAGAAAATAGGTTCACCGTGAACCCAGAAAACTAGAGGAGTGCATCAGATGGGTGTGTTGGGCAGGTGACCGTTCGAGTTGTTCAGCATGCTGTTGCTCAGTGTGATGGGAGATTTGCCGTTATGTGCCTGACCATTGTGGGACTGTCCGTTAGGAGCTTGTCCGTTCTGCTTTTCCAAACGAGGCGAGTTTCCTCTGAGAGACTCTCTCTCCTGGGGCGTCGCACTTCCGCCCTTCTCGGTGTCCCTGCGAGAGGAAGGAGTTTGCGGGACCGTCCTGCTACGACAAAGATGCCTGAATCTGTTAAGAGCGATGGTTAGCAAGGCGCTGACGCACAGAGCTAACAGAATGGACACCACTACAAGCTCCTGAAAGTAGCTGGGCTTGTCCGCTTGCTGGAGGTTTTCACCAGGCTCGGTCATTCGGGAGTCTTCCTTTTCCGTGCCAAGCAAGGGAGTAAAGTTCCTGCTTTTTCGAGTGGTGGCCACCGGCGAGTCTTTGAGTGTGACTGTAGGATGCACTTCGTCTGGTTTAGGCCTCGGCTCTGTTTGTTCAGGTGTTATGAGTCTGGTAGTGGAGACGGGGGTTTTAATTCCCGCCTCGGTGGACGGGGTGCTGTATGGGCGGTTCGGGGTGGCTGGGAGGATGGTGGGGTTGCTCTTCTGTTTGACGTGGTAGACGACCAGTGTTTGGCTGTAGCCGTTCTCCACAGCCTGGCACAGGTAGTGTCCCAGGGTGGACGGGGTCGCCACAAAGCTGAGGCTGCCGTCGTCCGACTGAATGTAGATTTTGGGCGGGAGTTGGCTGTTGAGACGCTCCCAGTGGCGTTTGGCGAGGTGTGATGCTCCCGGACACTGCAGGTGCACTACTTCGTTTAGAGACACGGACACCACTTCACCTGGAGGACACACAGCTGAGGAGGTCAGGGGTCAAGGGTCAGCATACACACCACACCACGACAACAACACAGATAAACCAGTACTATGTTCAGCACATCAATAAGTACTAAACAAGGCTTGAAATGCTGGATGAATTTTCCAAAATAAAAGTCAGCACAGGAGGTGCTTATCTTTCTGAAAATATTTCATGTTCACCTCATTTTTGCAACTGTTACATCCCTGTTACCTTTACCTAGGACATGACTAAACAGTTTAAATTTGTGCGATTATTTTCTAGAAATACGCTAAACACAATACAACACACGAAAATTACAATTAAATGAAAACATAAAAAATTAAGTAGAAAAAGAAGTATTAACATTTATAAGCACAATAGAATGGGCAACAAGTGTTGGGGGAAATGCATGTGAGTTATGTAATCTGACTAGTAAAGTAACACATTACTTTTACAACAAAATATCTGAGCGAGTTTTTTCAAATGAGTAACGCCAGTTACTCTGTTTTCCATTTATTCACCGACAGCTCTCCTGTCCCCATGTTTAGAGAAATCGGGAGTAAGTGCAGAGGTGCTTCCTTCAGACTGAGGCTTATTAATTTCACTTTTGGTGTGAAAGGGCCTTTACAGTTGCCAAAAATATAACCTTTGGGTTCTTTGTAGGGATGCACGATATTGGATTTTTGCCGATATCCAATATACCGATATTTTCTAACTCATTTTGGCCGATACCCATACTGATACCGATATATTTCCTTTTGTTTGGAAACAACACCAAGTCTCTCCTGTGCAGAAATTATAAGCAAAATATTTTTAATTTTGGTTAGTTTTTAACAAGAACTTATTTGTTAGAATTAAATAAACAATAATGAAGGTTTTTTTGACAGTACATTGAAGCTTTGAAAATAATTATAAATAAACTATATATCAATCGCTGAATTTTTTCCCCCCAGAAAGATGCAGTGTTAACCCTAACATTTTATTTTAAGATTTAGCATTTGTAGATGGTCTAAAGCAAAAGAGTAGTAAAAATTCTGAAAATCTTTTAGAGCTTATGATTTGTTTAAAAAATAAAACATATGACACATTAATGAATAAATCAGTACATATAAAATTATTTAATTTACAAGTGCCATGTTTGTGATTTTTTTTCATGCAAGCTATAGCTTCTGACCTTTAAATTAAAACATACTCATTATTTTATGACATCAATTACTGCTTTATTTAATCAGAAACACAGTCTAAATGTTATTTGTGTAGGCTATTTTACTTTTAATTTAATTAAAAGTAGGCCAACAGCGCCCCCTACAGATTAAAACTCCTTACAGAACGGGGCGTTAGGACCCGGGGGAGGCTGTCACTGCTGCACGTGCTATTACTGTTGACACCATCATACACCAAAGGCATCATTCTGTACTTGCTTTCACAGATTAAATGCAGCGATCCAAAAGAGTGAATCTAATCATCATTCAGACAAAACTTTGCTTCAAAAATGAGTCACAATACTGATGTGATCTAATCGCTAGCACACCCTGAGCACATGTGAGTTAACGTATTCTTCTTATCGGCAAGACATATCGGCATAATTTTTCATATCGGGCCGATGCCGATATTTACATTTAAAGCCATTATCGGCCGATTCCGATATCAGTCCGATAATATCGTGCATCTCTAGTTCTTTGTTATTAAAAACAAATGAGCAAACCTAGCTCAGGTGACAAAAAGAAATGCATCACATTACTTTCTATAAAAAGTAACTAAGTAACACAATTAGTGACTTTTTTATGGAGTAACGCAATATTGTAATGCATTACTTTTAAAAGTAACTTTCCCCAACACAAATTTAATGTTGGTTTGCACTTTCTGATATATTTTATTTACCATAATTATTTTTTTTATCATTTTAACAATAAAAGGGTTAAACACTAAAACCTGCTTGAAAATTAAAATAATGCTGTAGATGCCACAAGTTCATGAAATGAACTTTTTTTTAATAATGGAAAAATTATGCAGCAACAGGGTTCTGTATAAAATGTGTGACGTTGCTAAATATTAAATTTTTGGTTATTCATTTTTTTTTCTAAAATGAAGGAGATATTTAATCAGATTGTGCCAACAGCTGTATGATGTTATTGTTGTTAATTATTGAATGCAGGATGGGAGGTGGGAAAGGTCAAAAGTTTGTAGAAAGTGCCATAAACAGTACTGAACACACTCAAAGATCTAGTAAGAATGAGACAAACGATAATATGTCAGGGACTTCTATTGAGCTGGCAGAGTATAAGATTTGCAAATGCAATTAATTAATTATCATATATGATGATTTTAATTATACATGATTAAAAACTATTACTACACATAGATTATTACACAGAAATTATACATGAGACTTGTGGATTAGAAATCATTTATACATTGATGCCTAAACATTATATACATGAACTGTACTCACTTGAAGGGGTTCGGGACTGGCCGGAGCGTGACCTGGGGGTCACATATGTACACTGCGCTGACACATTCCCCTCATCTACATCCTGGACACTGTGAAGAGTAGTGAAAAAAGACATTAAAAACAGTTTGGAATGCACACAGTTTTCTGATGTAACCTAATGAGTGCGAATGCTGAAATCTGGAATACAAGCAATACAATTCATACAAATGAAACCAAGCTCATATTTGACATTTAGTATTATTTAGGTATGAATACGTTTGGCTGTGATGATACTTACAGATGGTCGTGACTGTGTATGTCTGTGCAGAGCTTCATCACAGGGTCCCAGCCACAGAAGGGGTCTCTGGCTAAAACACACTCAGCACAGCTCAAGTAGTAAGAACAGTTGGACATGGGCACGGAAACGACTCCTTCTGAAGAGCCTATCAGCACTGCACCCTGGGACAGAGACACATTTATACTCAACTTTTTCTTGCTCAGCACAATAAACTTGCAGATTCATGAGTAAATTAAATCACTATGTGAGGATGAAGCTGTAACTAGATGCACTTATTATATTATGTTATAGATGTTCATTTCAAAAGAAACAGTTCACAGGCATACAGCATATAGCTCTGTGCTTTCACTGTTGATGGCCTTCTATAGCTATGCCAATCTAAGATTCTTAGCATGAGGCTACTCTGGGGTCATTCCTTAGCTTCTAAACAAAGGTCTAAGCAAATAAACACCACACTAGAAAACCTCTTGCAGATCAAATTCAATTTCTGAGGAAAAGTGACTGCTCAGGTCAATAAACCCAGGCCTGCAGACTACAGCTTGTGGGTCAGTAACACACAATCCATTTGAACACTTTGCACAGTTTCCGTTTCTTTATTAAAAACTGAATAAAGACACAGTGTCTAAATGTCTGTCATGAGGAGCTGGCCTGTAATTGGCTGAGCAGTGTGATGGGAGTGGTCTAACACACCATCTGTGTCTCACCAGTCACCTGATATTTAAACCAAAAGTTAACATTAGCACCAAAGCGGTCATAACCAAGGAACCTGATTTAATGTCTCAGATTAAGATATTGTGAATATAGTGACTTTGTGATTGTGTCAGAGTGTGAAATGGATTAAATACAGACACACACAGATGCTTGTTCTCGCAAGTGATGGTACCTTTGAGACTGACAGCAGGAGGTTTTTGACCGGCTGAGGTTGATGAAACACTTGGATCTCCTCAATGATGTGAGCTCCGTTCTCCAAGAGCACAGCTTTGTGCAGGAAGCCCGACTCTACAGGGAACACAGTAAAGGTGATATAAGGGGAAAACATCCATGAGGGGATAATTCTAAGAAACCTTACAAAAAACTGTACATACAATAATATTTTGGAAAATGTAATGTTTTCTTTGTCTAGTTTGCCAAACAACCAATGCACTTCATTTTAGGAGTATAGCTATTACTCCTATTGCAACTGCCATTAGTTCTCTCTAGCACATTTTACTCTTATCATTAGCTCTTATGGTGTTTAGGAACAATTTTCTTTTTTTAGGTTCGATATGAAATAATATCTTTAGTATAGGGACCAATTGTCACTATTAACTATTTGCTATTATTAACATATTGGCTGTTTATTAGTACTTATAAAGCACATATTCTGCTTGACCATATTCTACATCCCTAATCCTACCCAATACCTAAACGTAACTACCTTACTACTGTACTAACTTAAATATATCTATAAATATTTTTAATTATTCAATATTTTTTAGTTTCTTAATTTGAATTTAAAATGTAATAATTTGTTTTTATTACCTTTTTAATATTTCTATTTAGCTTAAAATAATGTAGCAACTTAGTTTCTGAGGCAACAATTCTAATTATTATTGAAGTTTTTCGAATTTTAGTTTGATCAAATATTTATATTTTATTTTAATTGCTGAAAAAAAATTCAGCAAGTAGTAGTTAACAAAACTGTGTGCAAGTAATTTAGTGTGGAACAGTCCCTTCAGGTTTCATTTAGCTTTGTCCTGAAATACCAAGCACCATGATACTTCATGATACTATTATTTAATAATACAACTACATTTCCACTATCAGTAGAACTGTTAATTGTGATGCTGACAGTGAGGCGCCAGTATTTACCCGTGAGCAGGTAAAGCAGAGTGTAATCTCTGCCGCGTGCTCCACGGACTCTCTGAACTGCGATGTTGCTGTAGCTCTTATCAGGTGACACCAGTGTCAGGCCCTGAATGACCGGTCGAACACTTTTATCAGCCAGGAAGTTGTCCTTAACAAAGCGCAGAGTGTTGTCCGACGCATTATGGAGGCCACACTGCAGAGATAAACAGCAGAAATTTGAATAGTTAGATTTAAGTGCATAAGAAAACAGAACCAGAGAATCAGAGAATATCGTGTCAAAAATACAACATGAACAGTAATAATCTTAAAATCTTAAATGACTGTTTTTTAAAAAAATGTTTTATGTAATTTACTCCTGTGATGCGAAGACTGATTTTTCAGAATCAGTCTTCAGTCTCACGATCCTTCAGAAATCATTCTAATATGCTGATTTGCTTCTATATTTGAGAAGTCACTTTTGATCAATTTAATGCATCCTTGCTGAATAAATGTATTAATTTCTGACTTTTGAGCAGTATATAATACAATAAGTGTCCTCTCAGGACGCTTTCATGACACTAACCTCTCCAGGGTTTGCCATTTGCTCCTGTACCCGTGTGCTCCATTTTAAAGTGTCCCGATTCAGAACCTTGTAACGTCCTGTAAACACCTTTTTAATGTCTTTGAGGCTGAAAGCACACACGGCTGAGCGACCCAAGTTGACTTGCCTAAAAAAAAAGAAAAACAAAAAGAAAACCGTTTTTTTAAAAAGCAAAACAGCTAATTATAAAATAAATCCTCACCAGTTACTTTCATAGTAATTATTTGAAGCATGTTTCCTCACCACTGAGAAGTGAAAATCCCATAGAATAGAGTTTGGTCCTCAGATGCGCCCTCTGGTGGCGTAAGGCTGACAATGTCCTGCGAGTCAAAATAAAAAAATTAATTACACTTACAATACAATTTTCCAAAAGATAGCTTTGGTCATTAAAGGTAGTTGTTATCACGCTGATATATGTTCAATTGTTCGTTTTTGTGATAAGTTTGATTTTAGCTAGTAGTTTGATGCTATAAAAACGGGGCGTGTCGTTATGGTTGTTTGGGTCTGCGGGGGTTT
>NW_015555730.1:877953-878430 GCF_001515605.1 Sinocyclocheilus anshuiensis
CGCCCATCTTTTTTTACAGTCTATGGACTGTACACATACCGGCAGCGCGCAGCTCCTGCCACCACTTAATTACATTATATTTGTCCCATATTGTCATTAATATACATACTGACTTCAACTTGGACCACTAAATAAATAGACTGCTATTGTTATGCAAGTATGAGGGTTAGATTATTTAGTGAACAGGTCATTTCACGAGTGATAAACAAAGTGATAGAAAATATTTATTTTCATGCATTTTAAATGTTTAAAAATGTGGAAACCACTCATTGTATCACACCACACCATCTCCTGACTGCATTATTATTTGTAAAATAGGGGCTTTATGGAGTGTGTATAGCCTACTTGGTTATAAGTAAAACAGTTAATATTTCATTAATTTAGGGAAATGAACAAGTGTCTTAGCCCTCAAGGGACTATTTGGCCAACCAGATTATTCCTGCTTGAAAAGCAAAATGTTATTGATAGTGTAAAAAA
>NW_015555730.1:878518-896039 GCF_001515605.1 Sinocyclocheilus anshuiensis
GTTTAAAAATGTGGAAACCACTCATTGCATCACACCACACCATCTCCTGACTGCATTATTATTGTAAAATAGGGGCTTTATGGAGTGTGTATAGCCTACATGGTTATAAGTATAACAGTTAATATTTCATTAATTTAGGGAAATTAACAAGTGTCTTAGCCCTCAAGGGACTATTTGGCCAACTAGCTTATTCCTGCTTGAAAAGCAAAATGTTATTGATAGTGTAAAAAACATCAACTTTGAAGCACATGTGATTGATGGACTAGCATTACTCAACATTACTTACTACCTTACAGCAACACTACATTCAATGAAGGTAAAATAGCAAAAAAATAATAATAGTTCATTTAAATGGAACCGGAATCGGAACCGGGAAATTTCTAACGATACCCAACCCTACTCTCCATCTAAAATTCTTTCATATTTTAACATGAAAAATTTGTTTTTTAAGTGGAATTTGGTGTGATTACACTGCATGCATTCACTTTTATACATTTTAAGATACCAGTTTGTGTTGATGAAATGTCAGATCAAAAACATGTCAACTGTGGAGTTCCACGAGGCTCAGTATTTGGTCCTTTACTTTCCTCTTTGTATATGTTTCCCTTGGGCAGAGATGATCAGGAAACATGGCATAGTTTCCAGTAATGTAACACTCTGTTTTATATTTTCAAACCTGAGCCAAGTTAACAGAGTGTATTTGTGATTTCAAAGACTTGATGACTAGTAATTTCCTTCTTTCCAAGTCTGCCAAAAAAGATATTTGTTATTGGACCAAAAACCTCTGAAAATAAGACAATAGAATATAAACAAAGCTCCATTAATTTATAATGCAAGTCTATTGCATAAGTCTGTTGTATAAATATCTAGTTCAGTCATAAAATTCTAGATGTCATTTAAAACATCCTTCACATGCAATCTGCTAGCAATAGCACAATTCACAAGCTGATTGGCCTCTGCTTATTCTGTAGCTTATATATAGCATATATAGTCTGCCAAAACCAACTACATTAACACTGTCATATCCATTAACATGCTACAACTGACTGAAATTTGTTTATAGTGATGTGTTTTCACAGGCTCAGCACCAAAACTTAACTTCCAGCTATGCTTCTTCTACACAACACTAATGCTGCTCATGTGAGCGATGTGAATACTGTAACCGGTTACAGATGCTGAAGTAAACACACACTATGTGCGCATGCTGAATGAAACAGGCCATATATGCGAGCTTGTTATGTTTATGGCAGAGGAAGGATTCTTTTTTTTGTAACTTTCTTTTTATTTTTTATCTTTTAGAAATAAAAAACAACAACATACAATAACATCTAAACAACAGAACAGTCATTTGGTCACCTATACATTCTTACATAAACATATTGATGGAAGTATATCTCAGATGATACAGCAGACAATAGCCGTGTCATAGAGTCATAAACACAATCCATTTTTCCCAATACTGTAAGTATTTATCCATCCTTAACTTTAATGCGAACGTCATCCTCTCCATGTTTTGGACACTGTTCACAATGTCCAGCCATTCAGTCTTTGTTGGAGGTTCTAATTGTAGCCACTTTCTTGTTACAGCTTTCTTACTGGCTGCTAATACTATCTTTAAAAGGTATTTATCTTTCTTCATCAAATGAGCTGCTAAATTGCCCAGATAAATTGTAGAAAAAGAACAATCAATTCCCTCACCGAAAATTATATGTATTACTTGTATTATCTCCTGCCAATATGACTGAATGGCTGGGCAGCTCCAGAATACATGAAAATGATCTGCCAACTGTTCCCCACATTTCCTCCAACACAGACCACTTCCATTCTCGCCAATCTTAATAGATTTTAACTTGGGGGTTGTAAAGTATCTAATAATATTTCACAGCAGAATTCTCTCCACATACCCGAGCTGGTAGAAGTAGCCTGTACAGAACAGATATTCAGCCAGTCTTCCCCTGAGATGCTTAGACCGGATTCTTTCTCCCATTTTAAAAAGTTTTTCCAGAATATATGTATCAGAAATATCCTGAAAGCTATCTAATTCTCCCTTTGATGAAATTGAACTAAAAGAGGTGATGCCAAGCCTATACCAGAGCTGAAACCTCCCATCAGCCCTTGCTGGTTTAAAGTCAGGGTCGAAAGCAACCCATTTTAGTAGTTTAGATTGTCTTACAAGTAATGTTGATTTGCATTCTTTAAACCAGATTCTGAGAGGAACTTTAGTCCACTGATTTAAACTTTTAGAATACTGTCCATATAAGATTTTGCTACCAAGTACTGATTGCAGTGGTATAGCAAGCTGAGAGATCTCCAAATCCTTCCACTTTGCTATATATTCTGGATTACAACAGCATGCTAAAGATCTTAGCTGGGCAGCTTTGAAATAGTCTGAAAAACATGGTAGTGATCTACCCCCTTTCTCTTTAGATAGCTGCAGTGTTTTAAATTGAATTCTTGGTCTCTTACCCCCCCATATGAATCTTGAAGTCCACTTATCCCATTCAGTAAATTGTTTTAATGGAACTTCAACTGGTAAGGATTGGAAAAGGTATAGAAGTCGGGGAAGCACGTTCATTTTTACTGTATCTATCCTGTTATGCATCTCTAAGGGCAGTTGGGACCACCTATCTATATCTGATTTAATGTTCTTACTTGTAGGACCATAATTACTGTCAAATAATTTAGAAATATCCTTTGTTATTATAATCCCCAAGTACTTAATACTTGATGAGTTCCAATTAAATTTAAACCTACTCGGCATGTCATTCTGAGGGGTGTAGTTATAGAGGAAGGATTCTTACCCACAGTTATGGCGGTGTTCTTCTGGTACGGGTCATAAGGACAGCGGCCTCTGCCTTCTTCTGGCTTACCGCTGGGGCCTGTAGCCACGGAAAATGTCTTTGAATTCTGTAGAGGTGAGCACATAAAGCATATGTGCATTAAAACACTGATCACAACTTGAAGCAATTAGACTAGGAGAAAGTTCACACCACATTTTCAGCCCTGCTGATTGTTCAGATTTGATCTGAAGACGCAATGAGAAAATTAATAAAATCCTTCACAGGCTGTGGTGGTTTCATTCAGAAAGCTTTCTATTTTGCATGCACATCCCCCACGAGACACGCACATGCACACACACACACACACACACACACACACACACACACACACAGATCTTCTTCCTCTCACACTCATGAAAGCACAGAATGAGGAAGAGGCACTAAAACAGAGTGTTTGCATGACAGTATCACAGAATGCTCAATGGCATGTGAAGGACAGTCACGCAAGTTTCTATCTTTAAAGTGCACTGAAAGCACTGAAGTCGTAAACTAATCAAATCTTACTATAAAAAGTTATGCGAGGGTTTACACTACATGAACTTGGGCCCTTAGACAGTAAAGCAGCCTTCCACTATCTCAAATAGATTGTTACTATTTGCCCCCTAGTGGTAGCCACACAGAACTTTTAAACCGGTTCTGAAGCAGCTGCTACCCTCCACTAATTCACCATTGTAAAATAATTTTTACATGAATTTTAAATGCATCCAAACAATGCACACAAAGCAACTGATCACCAATATGTCTAAAAGAAAAACAGGTCATTTTCACCCTGCACTCAAAATTTTTTATTTAGAGCACATCATATCCGCTCTGGTGGTTGTATACAGTCTAGCTGCAAGTTTAAATATTTTTACACAATGGAAGCTCTAATTTAAATATGAAAAGCTGTAATGTAAATATGGAAATTCTGCATATAATCGGAACTCCATGCAGCTTCTGTGCTACTGCAAACGGAAATGCACGACTTTCGGTCTATCATTTGTTGCAAACTGAGAAAAGGCGGCTTAATGGGAGTAAACCAAGGGCAAAAATAACTGTGAAAAGATGGATACTGTCTGTCTTACGATGTAGATGCAGCGGGGGCTGAAGGCAAACGTTCCACAGGCGTACATATGGGTGGAGTTCAGCACTTGCAAAACCCTCACGAAGTTATGACAATCCATCTGAGGGTGGAAAGGGGAGGTTAGGTTAAACACCAGCTTAAGAAGACCGATATTTTGCTAAGTTTAACATAAGGGTTAAAAAGATCAGACCGTTTAGCACTGGATGGTTTCCCATACCTTCATTTTGCCTTTCATGGCACAGTCAGCAAGATCTTTTTCTGACGGAGACCAGTCCAGCTGAAATTTGAGTTTGAAAAAATGGGTCAGATTCATCACATGCATATATTAAAGCTGATATTTATTCATTTAAAATCGTATAAAAAAGCTGCAAGAAAACAAACATTAACAACACAATATATACATATACATACGTGCAAACTCATACACATATATTAAATCACTTTAATTTTCAGAGCACGCTGATTACTTAAAACAAATAAAAGTTAACAAATAAAACTTAAATAACACAATGTATTTATTTCAGTGAGAAAAATGCTAGTATTTATTGACAAAATAATTTGTAGCTTAATCTATGCAAGCAATAATGTATGAAAGATCTTGCTGAATTTTGATTATAGTCATGACTACATGACTCTTTTTAAGTCACAAGTACAAAAGTGCTTTATTGCTTATATAAAATAGTATATAAATTAAAAAACTATGTCTCTGACATAACAGAAGGTTGCTATGCAGCATAAATGTAGCGCCCCCTTCAGTCCTAGGTGTATCTACACTTTGGAATTGTTGACGCTAGAACCCAGATTCGTTTAATTGTGTCTCTCGACGTGATTTTACTTAGTCAAAATGTGACCCTGCTTTTTTATACTACTTCTTACAAAGTACAACGCTGACCCCTGTAAATTGCTTTCCAAAAAATATAGCTACGTATCAGTTCTTTTTAAAATGACACGCTATGTAGCAGAAATATACAATGAATTTATTTAAAAGAAAATAGACAAAAGGAATCAAAGATTAATCGAAATCTGTTCTCTCAACTTATAAATAAGCTCTCAGTGGTTCTTTTTGTTTTCTTTTTTTAGCTCTAGACCTAGTTACTGGCCTTGGAGGAACTTCTTGTCTCTCACCCAACTTTGGCATCCGTACTGAATCTCCAATAGGTAAGAGATGATCCCTGTGCATTGTCCGGACTCCTCCTGTGCCTTTCTCAGGTTTGAGTCTGTAGACGGGTAAATTGTCAAACTTTTCAAGAACAATGTATGGGGCTGAATTCCACCTATCCTCCAGTTTGTGCTTTCCTGTGAAACTCAGTTTTCGAATTAGCACACGGTCCCCAGGCTCTATGTTTTGGTATTTCACCTTTTGATCATAGAGACATTTGTTCCTCTGATGATTTTTTAGTGCGGTCTCAGAAGCTAGTCGGTATGCTTTCTGAAGATCTGTCTTCAGGTTTTCAACATACTTCTGGTATGTCTGTCTTTCTCCTCCCCCTGAGGAAGTACCAAAGCACACATGAACTGGCAAGCAGGCTTCTCTCCCAAATAAGAGAAAATAAGGTGAGTACCCTGTAGCCTCATTTTTAGTGCAATTGTATGCATGTACTAATTTGCTGATGTGTTGACTCCATTTGTGTTTTTCTGCAGCATCCAATGTGTCCAACATGGAGAGCAGGGTCCTATTAAATCGTTCAGGTTGTGGGTCTCCCTGAGGGTGGTACGGTGTTGTCCTTGATTTTTTTATCCCTAGCATACCCAAGAGTTCTTTTATAAGCCTACTTTCAAAGTCTCTGCCTTGGTCTGAATGTATACGAGCTGGCAGTCCGTAATACACAAAGAACTTCTCCCAGAGAATCTTCGCAACCATCACTGCTTTTTGATCCTTAGCAGGGTAAGCTTGGGCATAGCGTGTAAAGTGGTCAGTGACGACCAGGACATTGGCGATACCTTTGGAATCTGGCTCTACTGATAGGAAATCAATACATATTAATTCCATTGGCCCACTACTAGTGATGTTACTCAGGGGAGCACATTTCTGAGGTAATGTCTTTCTGGCCATGCATCTTCCACAGCTTTTGACATACTTTTCCACCTCAGAAGTCATTCGAGGCCAATAAAACCTGTCCTTCACAAGTTCAGTGGTCCGTTCGATTCCTAGATGTCCTGCATCATCATGTAAGGAATTCATTACTTGTTGATGGAACTGTTCAGGTAGAGCAAGCTGTTTTTTCTCTTTACCACAGGAACTTTTAGATATTCTGTACACCAGCTCATTCTGGATGACCAGCTTAGAACCTTGCCTCAGCAAAACAGCCATTTGTGGACTAGAACTTGCATCAGCGGTAAGTACCTTTCCCTGCTCCAAAGCTAGCTTCACCGGTCCAATAACTGGATCTTTGTCTTGTGCCAACTTGAGGTCAGCGACTAGCCGGAGTCCCTCTGGATACTCTTGGTTTAGTACTGCACCTAAACCATTCTGGCTTGCATCCACATGTAGGATATGGGTCTTGGTAGAGTCAGCGAATGCCAGGACAGGGGCATGAGTAAGGCAGTAGATAATGGTTTTAAAAGCTTCAGTACAATCTTCGCCCCACCGCTCACCAAACGGCTCTGACTCTTTTAAGTATTTCCCCTCAGTGGTGCCCTTTTCACCCCTTTTGGCTGGAGGACACCCTTTGGTAAGTTCTGTCAGGGGTCGCACAATTGCAGAGTAGTTTTTGACAAACCGCCTGTAGAACCCACAGAATCCAAGGAATGATCTCAAAGCTTTAACATCTGTGGGCATCCTCCACTTAGCAACTGCTGCTATTTTCTCTGGGTCAGGAGCAACACCATTAGAGGAGACAATATGGCCCACATATTTGACTTGTGACATACAGAGCTGGCATTTGTCAAGGGATATTTTCAGACCATACTCCTCCAAACGGTCTAAGACTTTCAAAAGCCTCCGTTCATGTTCTTCCAGAGTGGAACCAAAAACAATAATGTCATCAAGGTAAACTATCACTTCTAGCAGATGCATGTCCCCCACTGCATGCTCCATTAGTCTTTGGAATGTCGCAGGTGCTCCACTAACCCCCTGCGGCATCCTTTCAAACTCATAAAATCCCAGAGGACATATGAAGGCAGTCTTCTCCTTATCTTTGTCGGCCATGGCTATTTGGTAATAGCCACTTCGAAGATCTAAGACTGAAAACCACTTGCTTCCTGCAAGACAGTCCAACGCATCATCTATACGTGGGGTAGTGTACTGATCTGGAAGCGTTCTGCTGTTCAGTGTACAATAATCAATACACATGCGTATTGCTCCACTCTTTTAACGAACGATTACAATTGGGGAAGCATAAGGACTTCGGGACTCTTTAATAATCCCCGCAGCTAACAGGTCTTTGAGGTGTCGACGGACATCGTCAATATCAGCTGGAGCAATAAGTCGAGATCTCTCTCTAAATGGTTTAAAGTCACTCAGACGAATGTGATGCTTAACATCCTTTGCCAGTTCCACATCCCACTCCTCAACAGAGAAGACATTACCTCTCTCAGACAATTTCTGACTGAGTCGCTCTTCCCACTCTTTTGGAATTTCTGACTTATTGAAATCAAACAACTTCGGATCAATCCTCTTGGGCTTTGATGGGACATCAGATGCTGCAGTCACTGTATCGGTATGAAACATATGAGCAATAACTGTTCCAACTGGGATGGTTATATCTTTGCACGTCTCATTTTTAATCAGCACCTTGACTTTGTTCTTCTCCACAGCAGAAGAGGGCAGTACAACTGGTAGAATGAACTGTCCAGCAGGCAGCATATCATCTGAGCTTCTGCACAGCAGAAGAGGGCAGTACAACTGGTAGAATGAACTGTCCAGCAGGCAGCATATCATCTGAGGGTGATTCTACCATGAAAATTTCCTTCTCCAATTTGTTCCAATGATTACCGGCACTTGTTCATGGCCCTCAGGTTCAGGACAAACCAGCGCAAGGATGGAAACAGTTTCTTCCACACCCATGACAGAAGCTGGAAAGGAAACATCTACCAAGACATAACCTTTGTAGGGGTAACTGGCTGCACTAAGACCCCAAATAGATAGGCCAGAAAGAGGCTGAATGGGTACTGATGACAGATTTTTAGAGTATCATGACTCAAAGATGATAGTGACCTGAGATCCACTATCTAATAAGGCTTCACAGGGCTGCCCATTGATCTTCATAGCAATTGTCAGAGCTGGACCCACCAACCCTGCAGGAAGGCTACTTTTCCCAACCACAACTGTCTGGCTTTTCCGGGAGAAACTGGTTTTATCCCCAGTGTGTTTACCACTCTGATCCATCCTTTCACTTTTGGCCTTTCGTAATGATCGCACAAGCTTCTGTATCACCAGGCTGTAATTCTCAGTAGCTTTGCACCTTGGAGCGATGTGGCCATCTTCCCCACATTTGTAACAGAAGTAATCTTCATTAGTCGTTTCAAATCTGGGTTTCACAGATGTAATAGCCTGCTCGGGTGGTTGTGTTTCTTTTGATGACTGTGACGACTGTCTGACACTCAGTGAAGCCAGCTGCTCTTCTAGTCTTTGTATCTGCCTCCTTATTGCGTGTACTTCCAGGTCTGCTGGTGTGTCACCTCCTCTCCTACTTGGTACAGGCTTTGACTCCCACATCACCTCCGACACAGGTACTTTAAAAGGACCCTCTGTTACTTTTGTCCGCAGCTCTTGAATCTCAGCCTTCAGTTCTCTCACTGCAGCCAAACCAGCTAGTTTCTGTCGTGGTCGAGGGATGGGTTTTGCAGTGGAACCCAGACTATGTCTGGCAGCTTCACTTTCTTCAGCCTCCCTAATCTCATTCAAGAGAGCTAGAAAAGTAGGTGGATTCTCTCGTCTCTCTCTCAATCGCAACTGAAGCAACAACAAGTCAGATTCAACAGCTCCTCGAATTAGCTGCTCAATTCTTGTTCTGTCGACATTGTTCCCAGGCAACCCACCTTTTTGCGCTACCCTTGTCAAAGATTTTTCCATTCTCTTCAAGAAATCAGAAAGTGCTTCATCAGGATTCTGCCTCAACAACCTGAAAGCAAAATATAAATCTTCTCCTGATTCAGGAGTTCCAAAAGCACCCTCCAAAGCCTCAAGATACTGAAGGGAAGTTGTATCTGGATTAGCAAATCTGATAGCCTTCACAACATCCAGGGCTGAACCCTTTAGGCTTTCAATGATATGTCGACGCTTCTCTTTCTCTGAGCATTCACACTCCATGACCATCATTCTGGCTTGATCCATCCAGGTCTCCAAGGCTTCTTCCCCTGTTGGAATAGGAACAGTACCTGAAAAGGTTCTCAAGCGTCGGTATGCACTTCCATCACTAACAGGTTTCAAAGTCTTTTCCATCAGCTCACCCACCGCACGGATAATTGCTTCTGGAGACCCTGCATTGGAACTGGGTGAAGAGAACATAGCTTGAAGATCAGAGACAGACTTTCCTTCCTGTACTAACAGCTTTGATAGTTTCTCAGCAAATCTTTTTTGCACTCACACAGCACAAGTATAAACCCTGGTGTTGGCCCTTCTTTATAATCCCTGACTCTCACTCTTCCCAAAGCTTTGACTGCTTGGACAGTTTGCTCAATTTGTGCCACCTCCAAACCTGCAGGCACTTCCAACAGTAACACTGCATGTTTCTGATCAACTATTGCTTTCTGACACCATTCATCCAGTTCAGTTTGTAAGACAGAATCATCAGCATCCATTTTCTCCTGACTCACATGAACACCAGCTTTCCTGCAAGCAGAATATTCTCTATGCACTGACTTTCAAGCAGTACAACAGCAGGAATCGATCCCGGACGAGTCCCCACTTTATGTAGCACCCCCTTCAGTCCTAGGTGTATCTACACTTTGGAATTGTTGACGCTAGAACCCAGATTCGTTTAAATGTGTCTCTCGACATGATTTTACTTCAAATCAAAATGTGACCCTGTTTTTTATACTACTTCTTACAAAGTGCAACACTGACCTCTGTAAATTGCTTTCCAAAAATATATCTACGTATCAGTTCTTTTTAAAATGACACGCTATGTAGCAGAAATATACAATGAATTTATTTAAAAGAAAATAGACAAAAGGAATCAAAGATTAATCGAAATCTGTTCTCTCAACTTATAAATAAGCTTTTATCTTCAAATACAGCTAGTTTCTGTCGTGGTCGAGGGATGGGTTTTGCAGTGGAACCCAGACTATGTCTGGCAGCTTCACTTTCTTCAGCCTCCCTAATCTCATTCAAGAGAGCTAAAAAAGTAGGTGGATTCTCTCGTCTCTCTCTCAATCGCAACTGAAGCAACAAAAAGTCAGATTCAACAGCTCCTCGAATTAGCTGCTCAATTCTTGTTCTGTCTACATTGTTCCCAGGCAACCCACCTTTTTGCGCTACCCTTGTCAAAGATTTTTCCATTCTCTTCAAGAAATCAGAAAGTGCTTCATCAGGATTCTGCCTCAACAACCTGAAAGCAAAATATAAATCTTCTCCTGATTCAGGAGTTCCAAAAGCACCCTCCAAAGCCTCAAGATACTGAAGGGAAGTTGCATCTGGATTAGCAAATCTGATAGCCTTCACAACATCCAGGGCTGAACCCTTTAGGCTTTCAATGATATGTCGACGCTTCTCTTTCTCTGAGCATTCACACTCCATGACCATCATTCTGGCTTGATCCATCCAGGTCTCCAAGGCTTCTTCCCCTGTTGGAATAGGAACAGTACCTGAAAAGGTTCTCAAGCGTCGGTATGCACTTCCATCACTAACAGGTTTCAAAGTCTTTTCCAGCAGCTCATCCACCGCACGGATTATTGCTTCTGGAGACGCTGCATTGGAACTGGGTGAAGAGAACAAAGCTTGAAGATCAGAGACAGACTTTCCTTCCTGTACTAACAGCTTTGATAGTTTCTCAGCAAACCCAGCAGGCGGCGACTCAGATCTTTTTGCTGCAACCATTTTCCAAGGCTTCCCACCTCCTTCAGGTATTACTTCTACAGGTAGGCGAGAAGGATCAACCACTTCTTTGCACTCACACAGCACAAGTATAAGCCCTGGTGTTGGCCCTTCTTTATAATCCCTGACTCTCAATCTTCCCAAAGCTTTGACTGCTTGGACCGTTTGCTCAATTTGTGCCACCTCCAAATCTGCAGGCACTTCCAACAGTAACACTGCATGTTTCTGATCAACTATTGCTTTCTGACACCATTCATCCAGTTTAGTTTGTAAGACAGAATCATCAGCATCCATTTTCTCCTGACTCACATGAACACCAGCTTTCCTGCAAGCAGAATATTCTCTTTGCACTGACTTTTCGTCTCTCCCACCCCCGACTGACATCCTCGGTGGCCAATCACAGTTGCCCTACTTGACATTAGGCGGGATTAAGTCACTTTTCAACCAATAACATTAAATCAAACACAACTTCTTGACACAGACATGTCTGAACAGGTAAATTTTTTATATAAAACAAAATATAGAAACACTTCTGTCACAAGGAAAAAAAAAAAAGTAAATAAATAAATGTAAATAAATGCTAATATTAATAATAAATTAACCCAGGGTTACATCAATAATAATTTGCTATGGAAGCTGTTACTATATTGTGAAATATGAGACAGCTTGAATGCTGGATTGACCAAACAGCATCCAGGGACGATCCATTAACAATATACAGTATATGCTTTTGTTTAATTATGTTTGTTTCCATTACTCTGAATTGTTGTGCTGACACAGTGGATTTCTAGGTTATAACCTAGTACTAAATCAAAATTTCACTGACCTTCTCCTTCATGGCCATCGCATCAGTCTGACTGACATCGATTGAAAGAACGGAATCACGAGCTCCGATGAATAAAGTGCCCTCATCGTTGCTAAGCAACAGCGTGGTGGTGTTGTAAACATCAGGGTTTGTGAAGATATTGAGGGAACGACCTGGACTACCTGTGACGCAGCAGAAAAGAAAATCAACTATTAAAGAGCAGAAACATAATTGGAAAAATAATGGCAAATTACAGTCTTATTGCATAGTTACCACTAATTAATTACCAATATTTTTATTCCAATTAAAGAGTGCAAGAGTTGTGTTTCCCAATATTTGGGATCATTAAAGTGATAGTTCACCCAAAAATGAAAATTCTGTCATTAATTACTCACCCTCACGTCGTTCCAAACCTGTAAGGCCTTCTTTCATCTTCAGAAATTCATAAAACTAAGGTTGTCACATGGATGTCACATGGACTATTTTAACAATGTCGTTACTAACTTTCTGGACCTTGAATGTAGTAGTTGCGTTGCTGTCTATGCAGGGTCAGAAAGCTCTCGGATTTCATCAAAAATATCTTCATATTTGTTCTGAAGATGAAGGTCTTACGGGTTTGGAACGACATGAGGGTGAGTAATTAATGACAGAATTTTCATTTTTGGGTGAACTATCCCTTTAAGATGTGGCATTATTTTCATATTCCATTAATGAGAGTTAAGGGATGGAGTGCATATGATAAAAAAACGTATTATTTATTCTATTTAACTGTCCATCATAAGGCCTGATTTTCCAAATGCAATTATTATTTTATTCTGAGGTGATTTAAAACCCAGATAATTCTTCAGCATGATGTGAAAAGATGACAAGAGCATTTAGTTGAATGGGTGAATTTAATCTAAATTACTGCAGCTATGACTACAGGAGTCTATAAGAGCAGTAGTACTATTACAGCACTGCAAGCAAAACAGCTACATTTGGTACATATACAATGACTTTACTCCTGGATTAAGACATTTTTCCAAGCATATTAATGTGCCAGCTGATGTAAACTATGCCAAGTGTCACATGAAATTTGTCAAAACTGCTGGTTTCTTAAGAAGCAGCCATCAGATTCGCCTATGTGTTATAAATTAACACTGAGCCGCAGCCATAATGAGAGAAACTGGGATAAAATCATTGACAGCAGGGGGCAGCCAAGCCTCCACAGCAACAACTCATTATTAATTGTGGCAAAAGACAAAAACACAGTTCTCATGACAATGACGCAGTGTTTTGGTGAGAATTTGAGTCTGCAGGTTTTCTGATGAAGAGATTAGTTTAGCAAGCACAAATTACACAACTTGATGTATCAAATAGGGTTGAGATACAAGCTGATGTTTAAATTTTAGGGTTTGCGGTTTGTGCTATGAGAAACAATATTAGTGGTAGACTACTTATGAAATGTGAAAGACAAAAGAAATCTTGATTATGGTTTTGTTTTCAGCATAGCTACTGTTTTCGACACACCTAATCAATTACACACAAAAAAAAAAAATCTCGCTTTAAACCTCAAGTTAAAATTCAACACTATGATGAGGAAGTCTATCTCCCCAGATGAAAGGCACTGTAATTTCCAAGAAGTCTATTCGTGAAGCGTGCAAAGACAACTACGACTTCCTGTTCATTCTTTATAGGCACCATAGAGTGTGTCATAAACGTCTGCCGTGCTTTTGCTTGACTTTTATTAGATTTACAGTCGCAGTGAGGTTTTTTTCACCAGGTGACTGCCTGGTTCACCTCCAGTTTGATGTTTGTAAATTTAAACTGTTTTCTCAGAGCCTCAAACCTGCCATAGCAGCCAATAACTGGTTTCTGTAACGTGATCTTCCCCTAAAAACCACATCTCAGAAACATCACAGCTCAATCAGGTTCAGTCTAGACTAAGATAAGATGGCTAAAGCTGAAATGTCTCAGCAGACGGGCGACTGAAAACCACTCATCACAGTCAGTGATCTATTCAACACACGCACACAAACATTGTATTATAAAAATAATAGATAAACCACAATGCACGTCTGTGACAGCAGAACAATGAGACCGAGAACAAAATATGAAGGTGGCTGCATGAATTATTGATTGTATTTTAATTTGGTTTAATATGGCAGAACAAATATACACCATAATGCGTGCTGGGGCGATATCTGCCATGATCTACATGCAAAAACAAGCATGCATGCAGGCAGTAATGCTATGGGTTGAACAGTTTGGTGGTGGAATTTGCAAGATTTTTTAATATTTAAGTCTCTTATATTAACCAAGGCTGCGTTTATTTGATCAAAATACAGTAAAAACAGTGATATTGTGAAATAGTATTACCATTTAAAATAACTGTTTTCTGTGTGAATATATTTTAAAATGTAATTTATTCCTGTGATCAAAGCTGAATTTTTCTTCAGTGTCACATGATCCTTCAGAAATCATTCTAATATACTGATTTGATGCTCAAGAAACATTTTTCATCAATGTTAAAAACAGTTGTGCTACTTTATTTTTTTGTAGAAACCTCAATTTTTTTTTCCAGATTCTTTGATGAATAGAAAGCTCTAAAGAACAGCTTACATGTGAAATGTATTAAAATGTATCTTGTGTAACAAGTTTTCATGCAAAACAGTAACGCCAACCCTCAATTTAGTTTAATTTTAACTGTTCACATGGAACTTTGCTCATATTTAAATCAAGATAATCGTATGTTGATAAGTAGCCAAAATAAATGCACAATGGTTCGTGAGAATGTACAGACCTCAGAATAAACAGCTATGTGTTATGTTATTCTCAAGAACTGAAACGGTAAGTGGTTTAGTTAACAATGACAACCTAAATACCATATCTATAAATTATGTCTTAAAGTCTACAACTACAAAAAGAGTGACTGCTTCTCTGTTAGCATCCGTAACTATGTCAGCTCTTGAACAGGAAACTTGCTCGGGTCAAATATGAGCATAGTTCAATACCTAAACTGAAAACAAAAAAACCACAGAGTGTGAGAGGGGAATTAATTCTGACTTGATCAAAGGTCTGTTCTCTTTAACAGAACTCTGTGGATCCAATAAACTCATTTCACCCACAAGCTGGGAAAGAAGGGGGGTGAGGTGGTGTTACGCAACTATTTCAGATCTGAAAAGCTCCTGCCAATGCTTGCAGAAGCACACACCGCTATCCGGGCCTTCGCAGAGCGTTTGGAAAAGCGCCGACTGCAAGGATAGTGAGGTCATACAGGAAGCTCAACGAAAAAGCAAGCTTATTAACTTCTAAGTCACATTAAAATCAACACATTATTGCTCTAACCGCAGTTCTTATTCTGCCGAGAACATGCAAACGCCTTCCCCGCTCGCTGTCATGGCCCTGAGATGAAAACACTGGGCTCCGTGGGGAGGCTAATCCTAAAGCCGAGCCGCAGCATACCAGCTGTCTTCTCCAAACAGCCCTCTGAGCGAGAAGAAGAACGTCAGCACTGCTTTACCTCCTCCGACACTCACACGACACATGACAACTTCTGTGTAATTGTGGCTTCACAGAAATCTCCACAGAATTCACACCTCCTGACCCTGTGTCAAATGCTTTTGTTCATTTGATAACGATTAACGTGCTTCGTAACTGGTTTAAAACCACAGCTTTTCACCAAAATCAGTTCAAGAAATGACAATCTGCTTAAAAACATCTGATACATAATAAAAAAAGACATACTGTCTTCTAAAATGTTCAATGTTCTGGTTGCAAAAGGGGGGAAGGAAGAGGAATTTCCAAGAAAATCTTGGCTTATTAGCAGCACGTAATGGTGACTGTGGCCTCTTAAGCGGTTCACTGAACTAAAGTCCTGTAATTCCTCGTATCAGCTGCTCTCTTGTTTGTGAGGGCTGTAAAGAACGTGGATGTGACAGTCAGCACACGGCTGTGAAATTATGCAACGCCAGGGTACATTCTCTCAGTGCAGACCACAGAAATTTAAGTAGCGCTTCAGTTCATTCATAACAACCCAAAACTTTAAAACCTCCTTGACCCAGTTTAATGTAGAAGTACTTTGTCTTCTAACAAAGCACATGTTCCCCAGACTCTAAAAAATGTAAATGTGACCAAGCAGAGGTGCAGACTGCAAGTCTGGAAGTTTGCTTGACTACCTACTGTGTCTGTACCTCTTGATTCCTTATGCATGATTATGTAACATGAGATTTGTCTAAAAGTCACACGAGGAATCAAAACTTCCTTTGTCTTTTAAGATAAGTTCATTTTACTATAAATTATTTGGTCACGCTTTACTGTAAGGTCCAACTTTGCACTATTAACTAACAACTAACTACAACTTTTGCCACGATAAACTCCTAATTTGTAGCTCATTAAATGTTAGTAAGGTAGTTGAGTTTAGGTATGGGGTCGGGTTAAGGGATCTAAAATATAGTCATGCAGAATAAAGGCCCGTTCACACCAAGGACGACAACTATAAAGATATAGTTAGAAAAAATGTTCTCAATATTAAAGAATAGCAGAGTCCACACCACACCTATAATGATAAAGACAAAGAGAAACGATATCTCTGGAATCATTTTCAATATGATTTTTCTCCAGCTGATGAACGATAAAAAATTGACAGCCAATCAGAATCCATCCTGCTGTAACGAGCTCGAGAATTTAAAGCGGCAGAAGTACGTGCACTTAGAATAAACAGACGATATCGTTCGCTGGTGTGGACGCTAATATCGTTATCTTTATAGTTACCTTTCTTGGTGTGAACAGGGCTTAAGACATTAGTATGTGCTTTATAAGTATTAATAAACAGCCAATATGCTAGTAATATGTATGCTAATAAGCTACTAGTTAATAGTGAGAATTGGTCCCTAAACTAAATGTTACCAATTATTTTGAAACTTAGTTCAATACTTTCAGATCACTTTCCCACAGTAAAAAAAAAGACCATTTATTGCAACAAAGTAGCCAAAATGACTGGTTCCAAACTTCTACCTACATAATAATACAAAGAGAGTATGACAAACAGTCAAAAAACTAAATTATCACTATGTTATAATAACACTAATTCTCATCAATAATGAATCCAATCTGATTTCAGATTCTAAAAGTTGCATATATGAACCCTAAACGTTGCAATTGAATTCACATTGATTATGTGTGAGTTCAGAACCAAAGACACTGCGATAATTCAACCGGAGCTACATCAGCATTATCGCCATTTCTTGATGACATATCTAAAAAGAAAGCTGACATACATCAGAAGAATTTTTTTTGCAAATATTGCAAAAAAATATTCCTCCACTGAACAGTTTGTTAGACGTATATATGACAAACCAACATAAGCAAGTTTGTAAGACATACGGCGGCACTGCACAAGTGCACAAGATATTTTTGAATCTGAATAAAAAGATAGTCGGATTAAAGCATTCGCATGCTTAATTTTTTCCTGTTGATCATATTATTGAAGCTACACTACAACCTTCAATCAAATCAGAATTTCATTCGGATCGATGGAGGAGAATACGTGAAGAGTTTTTGCAATCCAATTGAGCCATTAATCTGATTATTAACTGATTATTTGGGTGCACATAAATGTTGCTACATTCACAAAAACTTACTTGTAATAAATGCACACATAAATTCATAAATATATAAAATAATGATATGACCATTTAAAATATCCACAACCTAACGAAATTACCGATGCAAATATACCTGAAACAATCATTTACATACATACTGCTAAAAATAAAAGGAAACACATATACAGTGGGTACGGAAAGTATTCAGACCCCCTTAAATTTTTCACTCTTTGTTATATTGCAGCCATTTGC
>NW_015555730.1:896049-897779 GCF_001515605.1 Sinocyclocheilus anshuiensis
GATTTTAGCAAATGGCTGCAATATAACAAAGAGTGAAAAATTTAAGGGGGTCTGAATACTTTCCGTACCCACTGTATTGACGCAGGCTACTACTCGTTTGATCAAGTCTGGTGTTCATGTTTCTGCAGCTACAGCAGCAAATGATCGGTTTGCAGGTGTCATCATCATCACATCAGACTCAATCACCTGCATGAGTGTGATCTGACTCACTCTGACACGGCTGTAATTGGTACTGTTGGGAAACAGAGACTCAGTCTGAATTAAGCCCTGTAATCTTCACACTCACGTCTGGCCATTTATATGACGAGTAAGCAAACACGCTCAGGTCAAATGACTGATCCTGAATCAGCGAAACTGATGTATCTGCATGTCTTAAGCAACCGTATATCCATCTTTCAATTGTTCAGATAGACAAGGAGAAACTCCTTTTAACAGATTCGCGTGACTTCTGCCAGGTCAGCCTGATTCTGCCCTGCTTCGCCAGCTCACAGACTGGCCTCCTCTTATCAAATAACTGTGGTTCAGAGAACAAGGGCCTCCATTCATTAAGAAGAAACAAAATAACCACTTTCAACTACATCAGCGAATTCATCTGTTTACTTTCTTGTTTCTCAAAAGTAGGCTGTTTCAACTTCCTTGTCTGTGACCCAGATTTATTACCCTAAAACCACAAAGCGCATTATTTAATGTGTTAGAGGGTCAAATTATTTGACCAAGACATTTATTTGTACCAAAGAAATGAAAATAGAATATCAAATCAGTGTAGCAATGCTTACTTTGTTTTATTGTATTTTATTTTATATTGTATTTTGCAATTATTCTTAATTAAGAGACGTTTTCTACTGTGGTCAGCAAACTTTGTTTGTTTTTTTTAAGTAATTGATCATTTATTCAGCAAGGACACACTGACAAACAAAAAAATGTAAATTATATTATAATTTACTGATCAATATTTTTATATCACATACTCATAATAATTAACTTGTTGCTCCAATGTAACTTAATGAACAATAATGATTATTATGACATTCTACATATAACTTGCACATTGCATATATGTGAAACATAAAAATACTAGCCATGTTTTTGCAGGTCTTGCTGGCATAATCACAGCTAAGCATCTCATCTAATCCAAGTCTTTCAATAAGTACCTGTACCAGTCACTGCAGTGCACGGCTAAACCAAGTGCACTAGGGTCATTCCATAGCCGTGCAGGCCATTATTAAACTGTCTTCATTTCATTTCAAACAAGAGCTCATTTAAAATTTCTGATATGAATATAAAAAATGAAAATATATAAAAAATTAAAAGCAGTAACAATATTGACAGTGACAAATTTCATTATTAAATTACAGAGTATATATAAAAAAACTAAAGCTAGCATTCAGATACCAAGAAATTAGAATATTGATTAAAAATATTTTATTTTAATATATTATTTTATTATTATATCTTTTTTTATATTATTATAATTTGATTATGACACTAAGGCCCTTAAGTGAGTTTTAAAGGGGTCCTATTATGCTCTTTTACAAAGTCTTGATTTTGTTTTGGGGGTGTACTAGAACATGTTCTCATACTGCTCTTCTTCTTGGTTTTCTCTGATACACTAACTGCAGCAGCACTTCTTCTTCGTCGTCTCGTCTGATGCAAGCTCCTAACCACAACCTCGCCCCTCCCCACCCCCCAACCATTCGAATTTCTGTAGGCGGGAATTATTTGTAATGATA
>NW_015555730.1:901810-903573 GCF_001515605.1 Sinocyclocheilus anshuiensis
ACATACACACTACACACTGACTAAAATTAAAAAAGTGAAAAAGCATAATAGGACCCCTTTAATGAAACTGCAGCATGTTGACCCCACCATTTGGTTGTCCATGTTTTGAAAATATCAATATTGAATTAATTTCCAAAGTAGGGCTGTGCGATTAATCGAAATCATCATAAAATCGCGATTTGAGCATGCGCGATTTCTAAATCGCTTTACAGCACAATTTTCCGCACCCCGACCTCCCGCAGTATGCTATCCGGACCAATCAGAATGCAGCGTGCCTAAATGGAGCACGAGAACAGAACAGACCGGGCGGGCATACAAACGTAACGCCAGGTTCACACACTCTGTCTGTGGTGCATATTTTTTCCGCACCCATGTTAACGGATCAGAGCGTTCACACTGCAGTCTATTTCCTGCATGCACAGCGCATTATTCGCGGTAAAAATTAACATGGATTGACACGGAAATGTAGTATGTAGTACATAAATATTAAAGTATGGCTTTTTGGCTAGATTTAAAACAAGGAAAATTGCACTTTTAGATAAACAACGCAATAATAGATGGCACTCGTGGTGGTAGTTAAAGTTATATTTATTGAGTTTAAACGTGAATATGTCTATGAAAGATTGTATTACTGTACTGTGATAAAAGAGAATCACAATGCTGAAAAAGCATTTTCAGAAACAACGTTTGGATTTTAAATCAAAATAATGGATAAATGTTGTGTTTGTGGTAAACAGCCGCGGATCACGAGCAGACTGCAAGCGTGTCCTGTGCGAAAGCACAATGAGTCTGTGCTGCTTCTGCACCGCATACGTAACACACATGGACTGCATACGCACTGCAAACGGAGTTTGTGTGAACCTACTGTAACAATGCCTAAATCGGTATGGCGTATGTGTACCCATCTCAAATCTACTAAAATAAGAACGGCAGTACATACAGTATACTTGACTTAACTAATGCGGTGAGTATAAATAACCTGAATAGCGCATTGGTAAAAGGCAGAAATTTTTGTAGATTTCATGACAACCACTATTTACGCTGTAGGTCACAGTGGTGGTTTTGTATCGAATGTCATTTTACGGGAGGTGCTTTCAATTAATGCCATGTTTACAACTGTTTATATAGACAAGTATAAAATGTAAAATTGAAATCTTACCTTCATCCACCTCTCTTCCTCTCTTCGGTCTTCCTTTTTTTGTTTGTCTCTGTGATGCGGGACTTTCACCTATAAAAGATTAAAAACAATCAAATACTAGTGCTTGATCATCCAAAACTCATAAGTAGATAAACTACCTTTGATTAAGTGAGCTATAAGTAATAAATTTTCCCCCGGGTTCACAGACAAGGCTTAAGCCTAGTCCTAGAATTAAACGTAAGTCTGAGCTGTTTCAACTGAAAGAATCTAGCAATGACTGATCTTAAAATATATCAGTGCCTTTGTTTTGTCTCAAGATGTACGCCAGTAATGTTTTTCCTAAGCACGTTTATAAAAATGACCTAAATGTCCTAATTGAACTATGGCCTAATCCTGGCTTAGTCTAAGCCCCGTCTGTGAAACCGGGCCTTGGTCTATGTGGAAGTATATTTCTATTACATGTTAAATGAGTGTTACTGTCCAGCTGTACATGTTACATGTTAAATGAGTGTTACTGTCCAGCTGTACATGTTACATGTTAAATGAGTGTTACTGTCCAGCTGTACATGTTACATGTTAAATGAGTGTTACTGTCCAGCAGTAGATTGTATAGCCAAAAAAAAAA